>NC_081562.1:61469763-61783553 GCF_022355385.1 Mustela nigripes
AGAGTGGGTTAAGCCGCTGCCTTCGGCTCAGGTCATGATCTCAGGGTCCTGGGATCGAGTCCCGCATCAGGCTCTCTGCTCAGCAGGGAGCCTGCTTCCCTGTCTCTCTCTCTGCCTGCCTCTCCATCTACTTGTGATTTCTCTCTGTCAAATAAATAAATAAAATCTTAAAAAAAAAAAAAAAAAGCTAATTCTATCTTCTCTATAGAAATGGTAAAGTTGGGCTCAGAATGATGCAGTGAGTAACACACATGTTTCTAACCGGTGTTGTTCTCTAGGTTCAGATAGTCACACGGTTGTGGCAGGGTAGGTTGCCAGTGGACTACTAGGCTTTCCATATAATGTGTTCCAGCTCAGTCTCTCTTCTTCCTTCGGTTACCCAGAAAGAACCATGTGAAAAGAGAGAAATTTAAGCATCTATGATTTATTTTTTAGCCCTTTTCATTGTAAATCTATTAATTTCATATTATAATTATTCATAATTTTTTAAATTTTCATAGGTCAAACAAGCATGTTTTTCGGATCAGAAATCCCACTGTTGAAACACCTCTGTATTTATAACCGCTAGATTTTAAGAAAAATGTATCCAAAACAGAAAAGCTTTGGTAAAAAGCCTCCAGTATTTCCTCTACTACTGCACACGTTCTTTTAAGGTCCGTTCAATTACTAAGCATTTGCTGAATACTAACTATATGCAAGGCAGTGCCTATGATAGTACAAAAATTTGCATTCACATTGCATTTTCCTTAATTTGAGCTATATGATACATTACAATTAATTATAGATAATCCAGTTCAGATTACTGTTTATCTAACTATATATTTTACTGAAATAAACAATTGGAAACCGAGGAATTCGAAACTGAGGAAAAGTAGTTGAAAAAATAGACATATACACATGCGTGTGTGTACATGATTTTCTATAAAAAGATATGAATGATCAGATGGGAAAAACGTTTTTGCTTTAAGCAAATAGTGACTTAAAACTTTAAGAAAAATTGTTCAGGGAGTACTGGTGCACTGTGTAAAATACCTACAGTGAGGGAGGAAAGATTCCTCTTCATCCTTTCATTTATTCTTTGAACTTAGGGCTTGAGATCTGATAACATTTATCACTTACAGCCATACACATAATTGTGCTTATGGTATAAGCTTATGTGTTTCTTTTCCAGTTCACCTAGCTATGATATTTGATTTCATAAGTACTGCATATTATTTTATCAATACTTTTCTGGGAAGAATTTTCACCTAAAAGATGGCTTCATAGATCCCCTTACCAAATTAAATATAATGTTGAATCCTTCCTGCCCTTCAATATCTTACTCAGCATAAATACAAATCTGAATATTCTTTAAGGCAGGTAGACAGCTCTATGGAAAGCAGCTATTTTCATATACTGCTATGCTGCTCTGGGGCCCATGCCATATTTTTCCTCTTCTATAAGGGATGGTCTATAAAAAGCTGAAGAGAATGTTAAATCTGAGAAAGGCTGGAAACATGACTCACTGGCAAGTTGCTGCAATACAAACAGAAATAAATATCAAATATGGAGTGAAATATAGGGCACTATGTAAATGTCAGTACTATTATTCATTCGTGTAAATAAAATTTATTGAAAGCAAGGTGATGAAGATAAATAAATAAAATGTTTTTCTTTATGGCGCTTTGGGAAGAGAAGGAGATGCAGATTATAATAAAAATTCAGTGGAGGAAATATGGGAGCGTGTATGTGGAAAGAGTAGCTAGACTGCCCCACAGGAATAAGGGATGGTTTCTTAATGAAAATAACTTTTGAGCTAAGAATTTAAACACAAGTAGTAGTTTGTTAGGTAAACAGAGAAGAGGACATTCTAGGGAGAGAGAGTAGCATGTACAGGGACTTGAAAGAGGCTGATTTGTTCAGAGAAGAGTAGGCCATTCCATATGGCTAACATGCAGGTGGGCAGGGTACAGATCAAGAAGGGCCTCCAATGTGAGGCAACAGGCTTTGCATTTTATCATCTAAGTTTTTTGAGCCATGAGAGGATTTCATGCAAGAAAGGAATATAATCAGATTTGCATTTTTAAAAAGATCATTCTGGTGCTGGTGGTGAATGCTTATATCTGGATACGGGAAATGAGGAAGAGAGATAACTTTGTGATATATTTAATGCAATATATTTAATGTGATATATTTAATGTGATATATTTAATTAATAGAATTTACAACCAACTGGTTGTGGGAGGATGATTCAGAAGTTTCTGATGTGGCCATTTGTTTGGAGGCTGCTACCATTCACTTGGAGGGGACCACATTGGGATGGTGCATATTTGGAGGAAATGGGACTTGTTTTGGAATATTGAGTTTGACATACTTGAAGAACATCCAGAAAGAATATTCCAGAAGGAACATGTCTACAACGAAATTTGGTATATGGTCTAGAACTCAGGAGAGAGATCTAGGCTGGAAACTTAGTTTTAGGAATTATTATCATACTGGGCATTGATCTCAGAAATTACCATATATATATGAATCACCAAAGTGCTTCTTAAATGGTAGATTCCTTAGAGGTTTTGGTTGAATGGGTCTGGAGAGAGGCTCAGGAATCAATAATTAAATGTAAGCTTCTCTAGTGACCAGATGGCCTAAAGCAACAACAGGAGAACCTCAAGGAAGTGCATCATGAAAGTCAAAAGCAGAAATTCTCAAAGGAGTGGAAGTGGTGACATGTGAACACAACAGGGAAGTTAAGAAAGCTCGGAACTGAAAGCATCCACCAGACTTGGGAGTCTGCAAGGGGACACTGGTGACTCAGAACAGTAGGTGAAGTGAGGTGATGAGAGCAGACATCACCTGCGACAGGTAGGAGAGTGACTGTGGTAAGGAAGAGGACGAAAGAAAGGAGGCCTGGCGAGAACGGGAATACTTTGTGGACAGAATTTCAACTCTAATATCGGAAAGAACTGGTACAAACCCTAAGTCTGCCATTTAATGGCTGTGTTACATAGTATCTTCATGGAACCCATTTTTTGTTTATAATGTGTTAATCATGTTGATGTTACAGAGCCCTTTGTAGAAGTTAAATATGATATTACACGTGAAAGAACTTTGTAAACTGCTCTTCCAAACTTCTCTATTAACAAACTATCTGAGTGGCAGAAAATCCCAAGCTGTTCTATATAGCAGGTGTCCTGCTCATGTTTGTGCACTATGACAAAACATCCCCACCTTCAGCTGTCGGAGTGCTCGCCGCCATCAAAGCAGAACAGTTTATTTTTTTTTTTAATTTTCATTTTTTATTTAAATTCAAATACTTAACATAAAATGCATTGTTAATTTCAGAGGTAGAGGTCAGTGATTTATCAGTCTTATATGATACCCAGTAAAGCAGAAGACTTAAGAGGGAGAAAGGATCTTAAGTAATGTCTTTTTAAAAAAAGATTTTATTTATTTATTTGACAGAGAGAGAGAGATCACAAGTAGGCAGAGAGGCAATCAGACGGGATGGGGGGGTCAGGCTCCCCACTGAGCACAGAGCCTGATGCAGGGCTCGATGCAGGGCTCTATCCCAGGACCCTGAGATCATGACTTGAGCTGAAGGCAAAGGCTTAACCCACTGAGCCACCCAGGGGCCCCTTAAGTAATGTCTTAAATAGACCACTACTCTTACTTTACAGATGAAGGTTCAGAGGACTGAGAGGAATGGAGTTTAAATGATGTGTTCAAAGTCACACAGCTAAGTAATGGCAAAGCCAAGCATATAATTCAACCAGACTGCTGACTCACTCTGTGCTGCCCCCTGCCCCTGCATGATAACCTACTTCCTTTCTTAAATCTCTGCCATTTGAATTTTGGTCTTTCTCTTTTACAGCAAAGAGAGAAGGAGATGATTGAAGCTTTGCTGACTAGGGTAGAGGAAGAGGTGTTTAATCTGAACAAGTCCAGGGGTTCAGATGTTAGCTCCTTGAAGACATTTTTGAACTCCTTTTCAAACTTCTTTCCAAGCCTCCAGGCAGATGCCAACTGCGTCTAGAACCATAGAGATCGGAGGGATCGGCCAGCAGCAGCAGGTTAAGGAGTACTGCTACATATTCCCCCCAATTATTCCTGTTCATAACTGAAGAGCTCTCCAAAACATCAACATTAAAAGACTGTACTTTGAGATAGGTCTTGAGTGTTTCACAGGACACCCTTCAGAAAACAACTGGTACAGAAGGTTTATTTCTATGACAAGGATAGAGATGCTGCTTCTACATTGTACTTAAATATTTACTTCTCCTTCTCCCTTTCTAAACTGCCCAAAGCAGGCCAAGTCTTTGAAATTGCTATGGCTGAGCAGCATGGCAGGCACACCATATATAGTAGGGAGCCTCCATACGGTTGTTGAATGAATGAGCGAAATAATTTTATCCATAACTCTCTTATCAATTTAGGTCTTAACAGGAAAAAAAAAAACCCAAAACCAAAAAATCCTGGGGTACCTGGGTGGCTAAGTCGGGTAAGTGTCCCGCTCTTGATTTTGGCTCAGGTTATGATCTTAGGGTTGTGGGATCGAGCCCCAAGCCTGGCTCTAAGCTGGCCATGGAGGCAGCTTAGGATTTTTCGCTCCCTCTCCTTCTGCCCCTCCCCCAACATGCTCTCTTTTTCTCTCCAAAAAAAAAAAATAAATAAATAAAAATTTAAAAATCCCTAAGAAATCAAGTTCCAAATATATTTTTTTTACCTGTCTTGGACCCTTAATTGCCATCCCTTTCTGCCTAGATTTCCACTAAGCTAATTGGATCCTCTGTTTTGCCCTTCCTTATAACTTTTCAGGATCTACAACACTCTACAGATGGCTTGCTAAAGGAACTGTTTACAATATTTTTAATTTTGTAAACTAAGATGTAACAAATATAATAAATAAGGTAATGCAAATATATTTGAAGAGACAACCTAATCAAATCACAAAACTTTGTTGGTAGATTTTAATAAATACTATGTATTTTGATAATAAAATTATTTTTCTCTTTCAAGAGTCTCTCTGTTTTCCAGAATTCATGCTTTTTTCATTCCCTTTTATTAAAAAGGGGGGAAATTGATTTGCTGTTTTCCTAGATGTCACCTTGTTCTTCCTTTCAAATATTTTAAGAAACTTTTATTTGAGTTGTCCTTATTACCATGTGTATTTCTCTGTTTGAATTGGAAACTCTTTAGGACAACAATTGTCCTCTAAATATCAAAGGAGTGATGTTTATTTTTAGTGCTCACTACTTTGGAACCTCTTTTTTTTTTTTCCCCCCAGAGAAGCGTCAATAGTCATAGGATAATACTCCTCAGAAAGGTAGATCATGACATGAGAAATTAAGTAGTCTCAGTATAGAAATATAGAAAAAATGCAATAAAAAGTAGAGGTTAGATACGAGGTTATGTCTGAGTCAGTTACTGAAGAGGTACAGGGAGGTAAAAAGGGGATATGTTATTGGGAAATAACTCGTTTGGGAGGTGGACGCACTGGGAAGAAAATGAAATTCAATAACCATTAGAGTACTGAGTCAAGGTTGGGATGGGGAAGACATGACTCCCAGACTCCTGCAGTGAAGGAGACACACAAGTACATATAGTTAAAAGGCAAAACAGACCAGGATAAGGCAAACCGTCTAAGTTTCAGACAAACGGCACTAGGACAATTTTTAGAAAAATGCTATTTTATTCATTAAGGATGAACATTATCCAGAGAACTCAACATTCTAATGTATAAAGCTGCATTTACTGGCTCCCTGAAGGCATGAGGGCTATAATTTCTCCAAATCAGAAGCATGCCTCATTTTGTAGATATATCTTTTAGTTTTTTATTTACTGCTCTTCTAAACTTGGGGACATACAGAATTGTACTTACAATTTGAGGTTACAATTTAAACACTGTGAACATGATTTCTTAAGATACACATGGGAATATTTATTTATTTGGGGGGGCAGGCAGAGGGAGAGGGAATCTGAAGCAGATTCCCCACTGTACAGAGCCCGATGTGGGACTCCATCCCATCACCTGGAGATCATGACCTGAGCCAATATCAAGAGTCTGACTGACACTAAACCCACAGAGGCACCTTAAGGTACACATTTTTAAAATTTTTTAATTTTAATTTTTATTTTTTTTAAGATTTTATTTATTTATTTATTTGAGAGAAAGAGAGAGAGAGAGAGAGAGAATGAGCAGCTGGGAGGGGTTGAGGAAGAAAGAGTGAGAAACAGACTCCCTGCTGAGCAGGAAGCCCCATGCAGGAATTAATCCCAGGACCCAGAGATCATGACCTGAGCCAAAGACTGAGCCACTCAGGCACCCCTAAGACACATGTTTTTATTAAGCGAATATCACTTTTTGAAGTATGCCTTGCACTAATGAATCTTGTAAAATCAAAGATTCACAGCTAAAAGGAATCTCCATACAATGCATGGCCAACCTAAGGAACTCTTAATGGTATGCAGTCAAAAACTCAAGTACTATAGCTGGACTAACTGTAGATTTCTGAAGTTACTATGGTATTAGAAAGATTCACTGTAGATTTTTAAATTTCTAATGATAGCACAATATAAAGTGAATAGATCTTGATTTTCTTGCTATGTAATAACCAGTGACCAACTGATGGCAATGTGGAACATTTTCTGCTAGTTATTCATTGACTTTAAAAAAAAAAAAGGCACTTTTTCCAGAGACTGGGCAGGAGATAAGATGTCAAGAAGTAATAAGTAGCAAAATGAAAGAGGAGAATGCAATGGAACCAAAAAGAGAAAACATTAAAGTGATGTGCTTTTTTTTTCCCTGTGTATGCAGATGGACAGGAAAATTATAGCAGTAATTGCAGACTTCTTTTCACCAAAGACAGGCTGGCCTTGGGGAATTAGACTATGAGAGAAAATGTCCAATGAAACTGCATTCTCATCCAGGCCCCACCTGACTTGCTGGATATGGGTTTGTCCAAGGTCATTTACCCTTTCTGTGCCTGAGTTACCTTAAATGTTAAAAGAGATGGTTTGCTTCTTCCAGCTACTGGAAAGATGAATGAGATAAAGCTTCAGGAGGCACCCAAGACTGGTCAGAAAAGGTGTTACAGGAATTTCAAGTAGTACTATTATTATTGAACTGTGTATCCTGCTTTAATGAGTCATCTTTGCTGCAAAGATGCATAAGCAATTTCAAGTGTGGCAGAGGACCAGAGACAAACAGAAGAGGCAAGTACTCGGAGGTGGTGTTCGGGGAGATCTCAGTTGCATTGCATTCTGCCCTTTGCTTGTTTAAAGAATAAAAAGCGGGTGGAGTACAGGGGAAACAAGACTTTTTAAATTAAGTACAGCAATGTGGCTATACAAACAGACTTTTTAAATATTAGAGCTAGTTTGAATTCAAGCTTTGTCACTACTGTGACCTTGGGCAAGTTATTGTTTCTTTAAACTTCCATTTTTTGCATCTGTAAAATGGGGATTAATTATAGAATCTATAGGGTTGTTGTGGGGATTTTAAAATGTGCACTGTCGCAAAGACTATAAAGTTGGGCTATCATTGTAATTTATAGGAGATAGGAGACAGGGGAAATTCAGATTGATAATAAGAAACTTTAAAGAAAAAATAATAGAAAAAGTCAAGGTTTTATTTTATAAAACATCATATGATGTAAGGGGCCTAAGAAGAGGTAAACTTGTTTTGTCAAGTCTGAGTCTACTCCTATTTCATGGGCCCACGGTAACTAGTCAAACCTTTGATATCTGGCACACAAAACACAAACAGGAAAAACCTTCCGTGTGCTTTCATAAAACAGTTTTCTATTTTAAAGCGATATACATTTTTTTGAAAAAAACCTCTGATACCCAATAGCTCTAAAAAACAACGCCCATTGGCCGGGTTGCTGTTGTTCTAAAAGACAGAGCAATCTGGGGCGCAGGGATTACGCTCCCGGTGACTCCCGCTCCAGGCTGGGAAGCCTTCGGGCAAAGCCCTGGGGGCAGGACGCGGGTTTTTTTTTTTTTTCCTCAATCGATCCCGGAACCTTTGTTGGGCGGGGTGAGGGCCGCGCGGGAGGGGCGTGAGGGAGGGGTCTGGCTCGCCCATCCCCCGAGCGCGCCGCGGGGCGGCTGGCGGGCGGCCGCGGAGGATGCGGAGGGGCGGCGACGCGGGCCCGACCCAGCCGGGGCGGCGGGGCTGGCGGGGCTGGCGGGGCGGGCGCCGCCCGAGGGGGTAGGGCGCGCGCGGGGGCGCGCCGGGCCGGGGAGGCGCGCTCCGGCCGCGCTCGCTCCGCGCTCCCCGCGCTCCCTTCGCTCGTCGCTCGCTCGCTCCCTCCTCCCTCGGCAGCCGCGGCGGCAGGCAGGAGAAGGCGGCGGCGGCGGCTGGGGATCAGACATGGCGGCGGATCTGAACCTGGAGTGGATCTGCTCCCTACCCCGCTCCTGGACTTACGGGATCACCAGGGGCGGCCGAGTCTTCTTCATCAAGTAAAGAGGGGCGCGGCGCGGGGGGCCCGGGCGGTGCGGGAGGCCGGCGGGAGGCGAGGAGGGCGCCGGGTGCGCGCCGCTCCAGCCCCTCCGGCTCCCCCGGAGCCCCCTCTCACGCCCGGTGTTTGCCCCTTTTCTCATCCCTGCAGCGAGGAGGCGAAGAGCACCACCTGGCTGCACCCCGTCACCGGCGAGGCCGTAGTTACCGGGCATCGGCGGCAGAGCGCAGGTAACGCTGAGCGCGGCCGGGCCCGAGCGGAGTTGGGCGCCGCCGGGAGGAGGCGGCAGCGCCCCGGCAGCCCGCCGCCCCGCGACCTACCCCCGGCCGCTGTCCCCGGGAGGCGGCGCGGTGGGGCGGAGGCCGGCGGGGGCGGCCGCAGGTACAGGGGCAGCGGGGGCCCCGCCGCCGGACTTCTCTGGAGTCTGAACGCTGCTCTCTCCTTCGCCTTTCATCGCCACTTGGAGAACGGAGCCCTCCTCCCGGGCCCCCTCCCCCTTCCCTACCTGGACCCCCGACGCCCCCAGGGTGGCCGACCCCCCCCTCTCCCGGGAATTCGAGACCCCGGGTGCTTCCTCTCGCGGCTGCTCCTCGGTCCTTCCGCCAGCACCCCCGCGCCGGATCTCACCCCCTCTCAACCTTTAGGAAGTCCTTGCCCACTCCCCTCGGTGCAGCCCGGGACCCTGGCCCTCGTCCGCCGGGGTCAGGGTGTCCACATCGCCTCCCTGTTCCTCGGAGCTGCTTGTATCCGTGCGGCTTCCTCCTCCCCTTAGGTGGGACTTGTAGGGAGGTGACTGAGGAGGAGGAGGAGAGGAGTTCGGGGGTGCTGCGAGTCTCTGTGTGACAGTAGCGCTCTCTCTCCTGCCGCCGGAGCCGCCGCCGCCGCCGGAGCCCGAGGACGTATTTGCAGCCGCAGCTGCCGGTCGGCGAGACTCTCGGTCCCCGGCAGCAGCCCAGAGGTTGCACAGACCGCCCGCAGGCGGTTGGGATGCGAGGGGGTGCCTCGCAGTTGGGCCCTCGTCGGAGAGGGTCGGCGGGGAGGCACATCTCCCCGGAGCCTGGGCCAGCTTGTTGCCATGCCGAGCAGGAGCTGAGCTGCAGAAAGGTGGACTGGAGCCTCCCGGCTGGTCTGGCTTTCTTTGGGCGCTCTTTGTTTACATTCGTGAAACTTGTTTGTCTTTGAAATGTAACATGTGTTCTCTCACTGGCCGGCCTCTGGGTCTCGTCCTGGGAGAGGCTCGAGAACCGTTCGGGCCGGAGGGGAGGCTGGCTTCAGCAGTCCTTCAGAGCTGCCCTCTGGGATACTTTCTCTCCAACTCTGAGATTCTGGGACTCTCTCAGAGGGGCCAGGATATGGAACAAGCCTGCCTTCTCTATTAAATTCTGGAGTTCACTGAAGTGACTAATTTCCAAATTTGCAAAAAGGTGGAGGAGGAAAGGGAAAGCAAGCATGGTGAGGTTACATTTTTAAGACATTTCTGACTAATACACTGTCATATTTCTTAACTCCCCTCTGCAGTCTCTGACTTCAATATGCACCTTAAAATGTTTTGCATATATATTTCAACTCTCATAAGGCCTTTTTGCCTTATGGATAATAAACTTATTTCACAAAGGACAATATGGTATTTAAATTATTTAGCCTAATCATCTTGTGGAATTATTTCATGCTTATTTTGGTTATGTGTGATATGAATTTGTATCCTGTTTACCCCCACAGATTTGAGAACATTCACACTACAGAGAAATTTTATTCTTTTTTTGATTTCACATTAATTTTTAAAACATGATTATCGTTTGGTTTGTTTTGTTTTTTTCCTGGTTTGGTATGCTTTTGACTTTGTGGTTTTAGACACACATCCCTGGTTTTCATTTCAGATATTATGTTTAAATCGAAGCCATTTGTCATTTGCAGTGTATAACATAGACAATGACAGTCATTCACCTGTAACTTCACACATTTAAGACTAATCTGTAGAAACATACATGTATAGAGTATGTGATATCAGAACTCTTGTCCGGTAATTAAATACTTAGGAAGTTCTTTCTCATCAGTGACACTTCCTGGATGGATTCATTTATGTAGCTGAAAGGTATGGTCTTAAATAAACACACTTATACCTAAGAAGAAGCAGGTGTTGCCTTTAATGCAGGGTTTGGTGGGTTTTTGGGGTTTTTTTTCTTTTTTTGGCCAGCCATCATGAGTATTTTACCTAGGATTAGAAGGCTTCCCTTGCTTTTTTTGGGATGCCAGAGAGTAGTAGTTCCTTTTCACTGATCATTAAAGTATATAATCATGTAAGATAATCTCTAATATTGTTCATTCTTTTCTGGTGGCTTTTAATTTGAATCTCCATTTTTCCAAAACTATTTTGTTCACTATGAGTTTTGTTACCAATTCAACATCTTTTTTTTTTTTTTTAGAAATTTACATAATAAATGGAAATAGCTGATGATGAAAATGAATAAGTAAAATGGATTGAAACTTATTTTGCTATCCCATTGAAGTAATACTAACTGTAAAATGTATATTTTTTTAGATTTGCCTACTGGCTGGGAAGAAGCATATACTTTTGAAGGTGCAAGATACTATATAAAGTGAGTTTTTTAATTATGATTTTTTTTTCTTGCTGATTTGAATGTTGTAATTAATCTTTAGTTGAGTAGTTGTATCTCTAGATATGCTCATAATTTTTTAAGGTCTATCAAATAATACTGACTTTATATAGTGTTGTAATTTTGAGAGAAGAGATAACACTCATAGTTTTCTTATGTTATTTGCCTGGACATACATGCATTTGGAAATTAGATCATTGATGGTCACAATTACATGTTTGGTCCTAGGTGATAGGGTATTACAGTATTTGGTCTTCAGCATGTTACCATATTTTTTTTCTTTTAAAGTGAATTCTGTTCATGTATATTTACCACAGCTGTTAATAAGAAGCAAAAGTGATGTGAAGCTAGGTTACAGTTGGATGAACAATGACAGAGTTGAAAGTAAAAACCAACAAATAAATACTAATTATTTCACAAACATCTGTTGGAGCATTGTAATTTGCCTTAGTTTATTTAAATATGTCTAAGTCTTTAAAATACAGATGTTTTATGGTTGGTTGTGATTGAATAAAAGGCTTTCACTAGAGCTTACAAAGGAGAGATGACCAGTCAGTCCTGACTTTTAATTCTAAAGACATTGAATTAATTTCTGTTCCGGGTTCACTTGGTGGTACTTGGAGACAAATACAATGCTTGAGGTCAACAGTATGCAGGAAAATTTTTTACCTCCCAGGGGGAAAATAAAAGTGGTTTTATCTTCATTTTAAATTAGAAACTATTAACTTAAGAGCTTGTTTTAAAATTTTTTCTTTAATTTTAAGGAACTGAAGCTTGAAAAGAATGCTTAAATAAAAGATTTGGTTGAGATGTCCATAGTTTATTAATAATAACAGATACCCAGCTAAAGCCATCTTTATTTCATTGGGCCCAATAAGTATTTTACTAAGTGATATTTTTAAGATCACACCATAATTGCATTAAATTATAATTACCTGTATAGTTTTAAAATTTTTCAGAATGATATTTATGTAAAATGTCAAAGACTATTTATATTGCATTTGGTTATAGAAAGAAGGAATGATTGCATTTGATATAGAAAGAAGGCAGAAGTAAGATCCAGGCATGGAGGATTTCATGCTGTGGTTCTTCTCTGGATAATTTTCAGTTACATCTTTAATTTGGAGATTGTGCTGTACATTATTAGATGGCCTAAAAAATAAAGGCATAAGTAAAGTGCAGCGTCACCAGGTTATTTTCCTAGTGGCTATTTTCATTCTGTATTAAAGTGAAGTTGTATTGTCAGGAAAAGGGCATTTTTTTGGAGGTAGTCTTGATATTTCTGAAGAAATTTTTTTTTATAGAGTTCATTTATTTTTATCCAGTAGTTTTACTGTACATTAAGGCTAGTTAATCTTATAAGAATAGGAGTAACACTAATTCTCAGCAATATTTTAATTCCTGTGAATGTGTACATTCTTAGATGAACGTTTATTCAATGGTAGAAAATGTTCTGTGTGGGCTAAAAATTTTTTATTTCAGAACTGAGCCTTTTGAAAGCCTGAATTTTGTTCTACTAGCCATTTTGATTAGATTTTTCTTTTATGTTGACTTAAACAAATTAGAATCTTCTTTGACTGTCATGCCCAAGTAAGTTTCTCAAGAAAATGAGGGCAATATTACAAAAGCTATAATAATTTTACTTTATTTCTGATGACGGTTTTAAATTACTGGGTTTTAATCGTGATATTAATAGTCAGCCAATAATTGTGTCTGAAAATAGTAATAATTTATATTATGAAAGTAAAATTTGTTGTAAAATTGAGTATGATAGAGAAATATATCACTCATTAAACTTCTTGCAGTAAAATTATTGACAAGTGTATGATTTGCTGAATGGGAGGTGCTACTTTTTTTCTTTTTGAATGTATCAGACTAATTTCTTTTAAGATTATTTAAATACTAATGTGGGTCATAATTTCCTAGAAATTTTTTGCTTACTTGTATATGAGCAATTAGGGATGCTTTTTCATTCTTATATGATAGGGGCACTACTTTTGTCTTAAATTTTGCAGTTTACCAAGAGCTTTTGCATATATTGCCATGTCTGAATCTCATTTTAAACGTGAAAGTGGTCAGAAGAATTACTATTTCCATTGTCACACCACATAATAAAACAACAGAAACATGCCTTTGGAATTTACAGGCTGCAAAGACAGCAAGATGAGAAACAGCAGGAACAGGAACTATATTTACAATGCTCAGAGAAGAAAGGATAGGAGTCTGAAGTAGGCAAGTGATTAATGTTGGTGGATGTATTTCTCATCATTGGTTCTTTCTTAGATGAAGAAAGGAGGTTATTGATCAAATTATAAGAAAGGATGTGATACAGTGAACAGGGTAGGTTTTGTTCTCATGGGAGGAGAGAAGATAGATCGATAAAAGACATGTTGACCCTCCTGCTATTCCTAATCTGGTGTTCCTGGGAGGTTCCCTTAGCAAGAAGAAGAACCTAAAGAACTTGAGTTTCTACTTTTGTGCCCAAAGGTACATGTAGCTCTCAGATTATTTCTCTTCTGAACAAATAGTGGTGGTGGTTCAAAATGGCACACTGCCAAAAACTATTTTTGTATAATACTTTGGTATTGATCATTGAATCTGTGGTGGTGGTAAGGTGAAAGAGGATTGAAGCGGGGGTAAGTCGTAGTAGTTAGCTGTGTCTTGACCTTCTCAAAGACCTTGGAGCTCAGTCTTCATGCCTTTAAATTAGGCTGGCTAGAAATGGCAAGTTCTGAATTCCATCCCATTTTTAAATTACTCTCGATTTTATAATATTTTGGGAATTTGTAGTAGTCTACAAAATGATGAACTCAAGGGCCAAGAAGACATGTTACAGGAAATATGGAAAGATGCATAGCTTTCCTGTGGTGCCAACTATTTTAAACTTTGTATAGATAACCACAGATGAATATGAAGTGTGTAGTACTAGAGCTGTGTGTGCTTTCTTTCTGTTGCTGCGTGTTGTGCTTTGTAACATACCTTCCCTGGAGAGCTGCGTGGGAATGGTTAATAGTGCTCTTGTCAACATAGGACCTGATCAGAGTTAGAGTTGTATAGATTTGAATTGGACAATCAGTTCATAGAATTTTTGAAATTGGTTTCTTTTTTTTTTTTAAAGATTTTATTTATTTATTTGTCAGAGAGAGAGCGAGCGAGAGCGAGCATAGGCAGACAGAGTGGAAGGCAGAGTCAGAGGGAGAAGCAGGCTCCCTGCGGAGCAAGGAGCCCGATGTGGGACTCGATCCCAGGACGCTGGGACCATGACCTGAGCCGAAGGCAGCTGCTTAACCAACTGAGCCGCCCAGGCGTCCCTGAAATTGGTTTCTTAATAAAAGTTTACAATTAGGTAAAAGAATATATAATACAGAGAATATATTTTACTTTAAATGCATTTGTCCAAAACATGTTAATATTTGAAAATTATTTATCATAAAGATAAATAATTTTTTCTGACAGAAGTATTTTTCCTGTATACTTTTTTTTAAAGATTTTATTTATTTATTTGACAGAGAAAGAGAGAGAGAACAAGCACAAGCAGGGGGAGTGGCAGGTAGGGGAGAAGCATCCTCCCTACTGAGCAAGGAGCCTGATGTGGGGGGCTCTATCCCAGGACTCCAGGATCATGACCTGAGCCGAAGGCAGCTGCTTAACCGACTGAACCACCCAGGCACACTTTTTTTTTTTTAAAGATTTTATTTGTTTATTTGACAGACAGAGATCACAAGTAGGCAGAGAGGCAGGCAGAGAGAGAGAGAGGGAAGCAGGCTCCCCACTGAGCAGAGAGCCCAATGCGGGACTCGATCCCAGGACCCTGAGATCATGACCTGAACCGAAGGCAGTGGCTCAACCCACTGAGCCACCCTTTTTTCCTGTATACCTTAAGCTAGCCAGTTTAGAAATTATAGTGTCTGTATAAAAACACATAGATACAATATGTTAATTCATATTAACATATTCATAATAATTCATATTTATCTTTAGAAAGAATGCAGAAAATTATCAGTGGGTTTTATAATTTATGAAGTATAGCTTTAAATATCCAAATAATTTAGCTTATGAAATACAGAGATTAGTCTTAATATATTTGAAAGTTACAAAGCTTTCTGCTTACTCCTTGAAAATACTGTTTAATGACTCTGTAATGACAGGTCATGGTAGCTTAAAATGGATGTGTCATTGACTATCCCTTTGTGCTTCAAAGCTTTAAGACGGTTAACTTAAAGTAACAAGCAAATCTTAAAACAGTGCTCTCTGAGCAATGAGAAACTTTGTTCTGATTATTTAAAGGTCATTGTCTCATGCAGCAGAATTGGGAATCAAAAAGTCTTCGCAGGGTAATAAAAGTAGTGTGTAGATTTTGTGAGGTTATATTTTCATATTGCTTTTTTTCTTGACCTAAAATTTTAAGTTCTGAAAATTGAACTTTTTCTTGGATATGCAAATAGAGCAGTGTTTGATTTTTGACTAATGAAGTTTCTTTTCAGTATCTGCGATAGTCGGATCTAATGTGTGCTTGGAATTTCAAACCAACCTGCAGCGAGGGGAATTCTGGCTTGACATAGCCATTTAAGATTGCAAGTGAAGAAAAATATGTTGTTTCTTCATAGATAATCACATTTTGAACTATGAGCAGAGATAGGGAATATGACATAACTGCCACCAAGAATCTTAGAATGTATTACTATATATTTGATATTTAAAATTGGTGGGTGCATTAATACCCTAATATTATAATTGGGGATAGCCGTATAATGCTTAGAACAATTCATGGATATTATATTTCTTGTTTATATTCATAACAGTGTTTTAGATTATAATATATGATTCTTACATGCGTGAAGCAGTTTATGGTAATTCATTAGGTACAATGCAACTATGAACTATGATTTCAACCTTCAAGGAATTTCAAGGAAAAAACAGGCACTATGTTAAAAGAGGGAGGTGGTAGTCTGCCTGGGTGGCTCAGTTGGTTAAGCACCTGCCTTGGGCTCAGGTCATGATCCTGGAGTCCCAGGATCAAGTCCCATATCCCCCTCCCTGCTCAGCAGGGAGTCTGTGTCTTCCTCTGCCTCTCTTTCATGCTCTCTGTCTCTCTCATTCTTTCTCTTTCTCAAATAAATAAATAAAATCTTAAAGGGAGCTGGTGGGGGAAACATGAACTTAGTCCTAGGTCCTAGGTCTTAAAAAAGGGTTTTGAGAACCCTTTTGTATTTCTTATATGTTTTTCCCCTCAATGTGGTAGACCGTTTTAGTTTTTTTAACCCTAAAAGCTCTGGTATGTATTTAGGAAGGGGCAAAATGAGCAGTAGAAAAGTAAAGAAATTGGTTAGAAGAGTGAGAGTTGGAGCAGATGTAAACATCCCTGTAGAGCCACCTTTATCCAGGAGAAATAAAGGGTTTCTTAGCATTTGTTGATAAATGTACCTCTCCCGTGACCTTTTTACTTTTCTATAACAGCTCGGTGTAATTTGTAAAGTTACATGTATATATGTATATGTGAATTGGAGTTAATGGGGTAAAAAAAAAGATCCTAGTTGTCTGTCAGAGTGTCACAAGAAAGCCCGGGAGGAAGAGTCAAATGAAGCCAGGCGGTCCGGGAGAGGCTTAAAGGAAGATGTGGGAGTTGAGCTAGATTTAAGTGTATAGACGGAATTCCGATGGGTTGATATAAATGGCTGGTAGGATAAATTGGTGAGGCTGGGTAGGTGTTTAATGTGTGTGATTACTAGTGAGAACTACATGTTGGTGAGTGATGTCAACACAGAAAACACTGGGATGCTGTTTGGAGCTGTATTGTGTCAGGCCTTGGAATGTCAGGCTGAGATGTTTATTTTTCTAGCTTGCTGTTGCAGTTTTTTTGGGATATAGCATTATCGTGTTAAGTGAAGGTTTTAATATAGGCAGGATGGATTAGAAAGGGGCAAACCTGGAATCCAGGAGACCAGTGCTAGATCTGTTGCTATAGTAATCTGAGAGTTGGTTGTACCAAGTTGGTAGTAGCAGGAATGGAAAGGAAGGCCATTGATCAATGATATTAAAGAGGAGTTGACAGGCTTTAGGAGTCTTGCTGAGCTAGGAGGTTGACAGAAAAAGAGGTCAAAAACCACTCAAAGCCTTTGTGACTGAGAGGCTGTAAGATTGATTGGTTCCCTTGACCAGAATAAGGGAGTAGGTGGGGGGGAGGGGAGAACTCTGGGTGGAAGTGTTGATCATGTGCTAGTCTCTGAGCTGGTTGAGAGGACATAGCATTTTAGGTGGCTAAAATTGGCCTTTCCGAAGAACTCCCCCAACAATAGCTTCTGTTTCTTCTTCACAAACAAGAAACACAACCCACTCTCCCTAGAAAATCCTGTTTCAGTTACCTAGTTAACTAGACTATACATGTTGTACAGAAATGTTGTGTTGGTCCCATTCATTTAGCAAGTTCTTAGAGAGTATTTTGTGCATGCCAGGTGCTATAGGCTTTGTGAAGGACAGACATGAACCTTGCTCTTAAGGAGCATACCGTTATTTTGTGGGAGAGACCATAATAAAATAATCACCAAGTACATAGTCGTAGACTGTAATAAACTCTGGGAAGTATGCAGGCCGCTTTAACCAGATACAGTGAGCAGACTTGGTGCAACATGAGGGTTACTAGAAGAGGACTTTCTCACAAACGTGAGGAATAAGTCTGCTTCTGAAAGTTCAGTGGTGGAATTCCCAGAGTGGATTAGAACAAAGTAGTACAAAATCATCTGAAAAATGAAGAATAAGTAGCATCTGGGGCTTGCAACTGGACCATAACCTGAGGGAAAGTTCTGCTGTATCTGAAGACTTGGGGTGGGATTGGTATGGTTTGGAAATTGAGTAAAAGGAGAAAAACTGCAGGAGGAAGTTATCCTCCACTAAATAATAGAGAATAAGGCTTCACCAGCTGGTTTTGATGATTATTTCAGTCCCAGTGGCAGGGTCTTCCCATTAGTTGTTCACAGATACATTCTGATTCTCTTGACACGTTTTGAACCCCTATGTGTGCCTTAGTGATTGAGATCTATCACTAAACAAAATAGACCAGAAAACTGTCCTTCTGTGGAATGGGACGGGTGGGGGACAGAATATCAAAGTAAGCTTTAGTAAATAAGTACTTTTTATAATATGTATGAATATGCAAATGCTGTAAGAAAATAACGGAACAGGTTTCAGTGTATCACGAGAGGAATGATGAGGAATGAGTATGGGAAGAAAGTTGAAATCAGAGAAGTTAACGGGTCGTTGTTTGGGGATGTCTCTGGTTGGTGTAATTGGCAGTTACTTAGGGAAGTAGGGTGCCCCTGCAGGTCTCAGCAGAGGAGGCCCGTGATCCGGCTTCACCCTTTGAAAGGGTCATTCTGACTACTGTGCTATGAGGAAATTTTGGGGAGCTAACGGAGCCCTTCTAGAGCAAATTCTGGTCCCTGTCAGATTCTCTCCTTATATTTTTCGTTCTTAGCATTTAACAAGATGATGATTAAATATTGAATTGTATAATTACCATGTTTCTTTTAAGCTGCCAGTGATTATCAGTTACCATTTATTTAGTAGCAGCTTTCCAGGGGGAAAAGAGAGCGCCACGACCATATTAAATAAACCTCTCCATCCTTATTTCAGAAACCCTATATTTAAAAAGTACATGTTAGAATCAAAGCAGTGCTTGTTAAATACCTGTATGATTATATGGTAAGTAAGTTTCATGAAAAGCAGTCTTGTTCACTGCTGTATTTTTAGTCTTATGGCCTAAGCCCTCTCATAGTAGTTCCTCAGTAAATATTTGTTGATTGAACTTTGATGATGACAGTCAGTCTAAGTCTGTGCTTGCCTCCTTGTGAAATTTAGATATTCTCTCCATGTGACATTTATCCCAACAAGAATTAGTAAATCATCTGTGCATTTGCTTTTTGTGATTCTTGGTGAAACAGAAAGGATCTGCTTAGAGGCCTGATTGTAAACCTGATCCATGACAAAGCCAAGATAATGCAGGAACCTGAGATGCCTCTCAGAAGGCAGCTGAAATCTAGATTTTGCCCCAGCCTTGGCATTCCCATTTAGAAACTTTCACAGTTCAGGCCCATATGGCTTCTAGGGAGCAGGGGAGATCTTGAGGTCTATGCTGTTCTCCTAGTATGGGTAAAGTGAATGTAGACCAAATCTTTAATACACAGACATCAGTGGATCCTAGAAACCTGAGAGACCTACAGAGTGGTCCTTAGGAGGTACAGATGATGGAAGTTTTAGAGCCAGTTGGAGAACTCCTTGGTCACTTAGGAGTAGCCTCTCAGCTATTTGGGAATTATTCTCCACGTGGCCAGTAACTTCAGAAGCACTCAACTCTTTGAAGTCATGATAGTCTTTATGTTTCCCACATTCGGCACATAATAGACAATTAGATGTTCGAAATGAAGATCTGTTACAAATTGTTAAAAAAAAAAAAAAAAAAAAAGCAAGTCTTTATCCAAATTTGGACATCCCAGGGCATTTTTCCACTTTTCACTTGTCATCTAGTCAGGATTCTTATTGTTGCAAATGTCAGTGACCCAAAGCCAATAGTATAAGGAAAAGCAAACTATTTTCCACATTAACTCCAGGAGTGATACAAATGAATTCTTTAAAGCTCTTACCTTTTTTCACTTTGAAAAGCTTCTTTCCACTTAACCAGAAAAATTGTGCTTCAGGCCCAAATTATAGCCTTTCAGTTTTTTTTAACCCAAAAGGTAAGGTTTTTTATCCATTACCAAATTAAAAAAAAAAATCTTGGACAGGACTTTGACCACCTTAGATCACGTGCCCATTTCCTGGAGCAAAGACTGGCCCTCTGGTCTTCAGTAATTTTCTGTCCTTGGCTGCAGCCAAAATTACCGTTGGCAAGCCTCTCCAAAACCATGTGATTAGAGAGAAAGGTCCAATTCACCATAGGAAACCAGGGTGTGAAAGACGACAAGATCAGAGGTCTGCTCCTTCTCCCTTATATAGTGCAACGTTTGCAGAGCCAGGAAGGCAGTGAGCCTGAGCATCTGCAGAATTCCAAGAAGTGAGAGTGTCAGTGATCATCAGGGAAGCTTTAAGCCATACCTTGCAGAGGGAGTAATTGAAAAGGTAAGCAGGATGGGTTAGGCCTAGATCTGGGAGAATGGAGTGCAAGTGTTGAATTCAGAAAAAGACACAGTAAAAAACAAGCTTACTGGCTGTCGTGAGCAAAGGGGATTGGGGAAAAATCACCCAGTCTCTACAGAATTCCTAGATTTGGAATTATTGGGAAAGAATGTGACCTTTTTAAAAGGTTTAGTACCTTAACATTTTGCCAAGTTTCACTGTAGAAGATTTGTACACATTTATGTTCTCTCCTGCAGTATGTGAGAGTGTATGGAAGTGCCCCCATTTCTCCCTCACCTGCAGTTAACACACTTGATTGGACAGAGGAAATTTAAAGGTAACTGACAGAGAATCTACATGGATTGTTGTTAGTGATACAGATGGTTTAGAACAGGGATTAGTTTTCCAGTTGTTTTTTGCTATATAACCAACCACCCCAAATCTTAGTAGCTTAAAACAGTAATGATTTATAGTTTCTCCTTCCTCTGGGTGACTGGGTCAGCAATACCATTCTTCTCTTCTTGGTGTGGTATAACTGAGGTCACACGTGCAGACACATTCAGCTGGAATTAGGTTGTGGCTGGAATATCCAGTGTCTCTCTCCTCCTGGCCTCTCATCACTTACTGGTTTATCTAGAATTTCTTTATAATATGAGTATTATAACATGGCTGGCTTATTTTATTTTATTTTGTTTTTTAAGATTTTATTTATTTGACAGAGACATAGAGAGAGGGAACACAAGCAGGGGAAGTGGGAGAGGGAGAAGCAGTCTTCCTGCTAAGCAGGGAGCCCGAGGCCGGGCTCGATCCCAGGATCCTGGGATCATGACCAGAGCCCAAGCCAGACACTTAACAACTGAGCCACCTAGGTGCCCTTATTTTATTTTATTTTGAGAGAGAGAGAGAATGAGAACATGTGAGTGTGTGCACGAGCTGAGGGGAGGGGCAGAGAGAGAGCGAGCGAGCATGCTCGGCATGGAACCTGTTATGAGATCATGACCTGAGCCAGAATCAAGAGTTGGACCCTTAACCGCCTAACCACCCAGGTGCTTCATGGCAGCTGGTTTCTAAAGGGGATCTTTTCAAGAGGACAAGCCCTCATGTTCAAGCACTTAGAAACATTTGCGTACATCCTGCTTGCTCATGTCCTGTTGGTCAAAGCAAGTCACAAACCAAAACCAAAATCAAAAGTGTGAGAGAGGACTAGACAAGCCTGTGACTGCAGTAGGTATGGTCATTGCAGATCATTGATGTAATAGATTACCAGAGATGGAAGTACAATTAGGATTGTAGCTTTTAAGTGATGAGCAATGGCACTTTGAAGCACTGTATTTGGAACTCCTGGATCAGTAGGAAAGCCTATTACACTAAGCTAGTGATATTTGTAAGGGCTTAGCTGAGGAGGTGGGTATACTGGTTGTATTTACCATCTTTTAATGTCTGTGAATTTATATCATAAAGCTATAAATCTAAAAAATTAAAGCAATTCACAAGCTTGTGTGTGAGGCTGAATCGTTTAAAAACATTTAAGTGCTTGAGTAAATTGAGTCTTAAGCTTTTGTTCATCCTTGTTTCATATTGACAATTAATACAGTTGGTATAGTATAAGATAATGATAGGTAGATACAGATGCCTCACCTATATGTGTTTGCATGTGGGTTTGTGTGGGGGGAGATTGTAACTGCTTGTCTGAGTTGTCAACTTGACCTCTTCGGACTAATTATCAGGGGCAGTATTTCCAAGTAAGCACTATAGCACTCTGCATTCTAAGGGAGACTTAAAGGAAACTGTTATTCCTCTGATATGGTGTGCAGAGTCTCCATTTATACTTCTCCCTCCCACCCTGTAGTGTACTTCCTTTTCTTTGTATTCACGTGTGATATATAGGCAAAATTGAGATTGTACTTAAAAATGAGATTATACTATACGTACTTTCTACTTAATAAATATCTTGGGTCTTTTCATATTAGTAGGTATTAATTCAGCACTGTTCTTTCAGTAGCTACAAAATATACTTTGATTATTTGGCCATACCCCTATTGTTGGACACTTAGGTTTTTAATTTTTTTTTTCTCAATTTCTACAAGTATGTAGTGAACATACTCATATTTAAACTTTGTGGTTATTTGCAGTTATTTTTAGAAAATGTTTGTTAAGTGGGAAATAGCCGGATTAGGCTATGTGTGTATTTTAGCTTTTGATAAATACTGTAAAATCCTGCTGTACATCATAAATAGGGTCTGAATATTGAAATTATTAAAATGCATGCTTCAAAATTAATGAAAAACCACTGTTTTTCACTAAGTCCATGGAGTCATACAAAAAATAAGAAAGTGATAAAATGTGGACACTTTGTGCCAAACTGACTGCATAATGCATTAGAAAGCCCCAAGCACGAATACGTCCCATTCCTGAATGCCTTTGGGAATTGGGAGTTGGGCCATCTACTGGGGCCATCTGATAGTCACATCCAAATGAATGGTTTTACTACTCGTGGTTTACAGTTAGTCCAACGCTCCTCCAAAAAGTTTTTATCATTTCTCCTCACACCAGGCAGTGTATGGGATTATTCTGTCTCTTATTCGTGCCAGGATTTGGTATTACCAGACTTAAGGTTTCGGCTAATCTAATGGACAAAATGGTATCTTGCTTGAATTTGTATGTTCTTGGTTTTGGCTATGCTTGGCATCTTTTCCTTGATTTGTTGACAGTTTGAATGTCTTTTGTAAATTGCCTCTTCTGTGTATTTTTTCTTTTTTTTCTGTTCTGTCATATATTTATTTATATTTTTGATGTCTGAGCCAGTTAGCTTAGTAGAGATCTCCAAAATATTTTGGTCGTGTACTCTACAGGTAAAAAGTTTTTGATTGTACACCCCATTGTATATTTATAAATTATATATGTATTGCTGTCAGTTCAGCTTATTTTTCTTATGATTTAAAAGTTAATGTACATAGGGGTGCTAAATATTGTTTCCCAAAACCCAGTGGACGTCTCATGTGTATCCACCTAGAAAACCACAAGTTCAGAGCACAATGAGAGTTAGGCCCTTTATCAACCAGTTAGATTTGCCAAGAGGAATGTGCTGCTTTCTGTGACCACTGTGGATATAACTTGTAGATCTATGGGCAGTTAATACTCTATAGAAGTAGAAAGTAGCATGGACCAGACCTTGGCTCTATTACTTCTCTTAGCCATATTTGAGAAAATTTCTTAATCCTGTTTTGTACCAGTTCCTTCTTACCTTACCTGTTACATAGGCCTATGATGTTATGAGGTAATTTATGTAAACTTTGAAAAGCTGTAAAACTTGGGATAGGTGCGAAATACATGGATGTTTATTTTTTAAATTTTAATTCACATGGATATTTGTGTAAGTTCATAACATTGGGTAAATAGAGAATACGTTTCAGTGTTATTTATGCTGGGAAGCAACTTAAGATGCATGATCTACTAATAGTGGTTCAGAAACATCATTTTAAGTGTTCATCCTGGGTAGATTTTAAACCCCTTGAAGGTAGGAACTTCACCAACATTTCCTAATATGTGTAATAAAAAGTGTTAGGGATGGTATAGTGTACATTTAAAATATACATATTTGGTTTATTAAAATGTTGTGTTCTACTTAGGAAAGCTCTGTGATTTAGGAATTAGAAATCAGTTTATTTGTGAAGTGCCTGGTGGCACAAAGGAAGACTTTCTTTAAAGAGTAAGTAGCTATTGTCCAGGGCTACAGATAAAAAAAGCAGGACCTAGCTTGAATATATTCTCCAGGGTAATGAAGAATTTAAGACACTGTAACATTAGGAACTCTCACATAGGCAAGCAGAAATGAATTAAAAGGACAGAATGGTAAAGACAGTATATAATATAGTATGCCCAGGAGTGACTGAAAAGGCAATTTTGAATATAGATGTTGCTGTTTTTTAAAAATATTTTTAATGAATTTTTTTCAAAAAATGATTTTAGCTGTAGAATAAATTATCTGTAGAAAAGCACGGATGAAGGATGTAGAAGTAAAAGAACTAAAATCCTTGTCATTAATAAAAAGGAAATAAAAAATTGGGATCAGGGATGCCTGGGTGGCTCAGTTGGTTAAGCGGCTGCCCTCGGCTCAGGTCATGATCCCACCGTCCTGGGATCGAGTCCCGCATCGGGCTCCTTGATTGGCAGGGAGTCTGCTTCTCCCTCTGCCTGCCACTCTGTCTGCCTGTGCTCACTCTGGTTTCTTTTTCTATGACAGATAAATAAATAAAATCTTAAAAAAAAAAAATTGGCATCACACCTGTGTAAATGTTAGGTTTGAAATATTTAAAATGTATTAATACTCAGGCTCTGCAAAGGTACTGGAAAACAGGCGCTCTCAGGCACGCACTGTTGGCTGGCACAGGCCAAGCCCATGGCCAGGAGTGGCTGGAGTAGGCTGGGACTAAGAACTGTGGGCGGGGAGCCAAGCAAGGTCACATTCTTTCTGAACTCTTTCCTCTCCCTCCCTCTTGCTTGATTCTCAGAACAACCCCACAGGGTAGAAAGCAGGACAGGCCTGGTCCAGTTCAACTCACTAAACCTTATGCTTACCCAGATGAATTGGGGGGAGGGGGAGCAGGTAGAATGTGTACTTATTATATCTATTTTCAAAAACTTAGTACTTAAAATTTTGGAGGAGATAAGAGACAGTAGGCAGACAAGAAATGAAATCCTTACTGAACTTGGAAGAATAGGTAAGTTTCTCAGAAACTATTCACACTGAGAAGTTTCTGTATTTCAGAAAAGAATGATAAAAGGACAAGGAAATCAACTACTTACTTCTTTCTTTCACAGAGGACTCCCAGGTCATTTCGAACATTTACCCAATAATCCCGAGTTTTACAGTGTCAGATCAGCCTTGCTGTTCTAATATGAATGATTATCAGTTCATCTGCTATTCCTTTCTCAGTGGGGCTGCAAAAGAAACTCTAAGTTGAAAATAAGGAGAAATATTGGTAGGAGAAGTAAAATCCTTTGATGGGGTTCTAAATCCTTTTTGTATATAACAGTTCCTGCCTAGTCTACTTTTAAAGCTCATTGTAGAAAACCCTGAAATTAAAATATTGCACAATTTTTGGCTTCAGTTCCTCAAAAACCTGAAAAGAGATGTAATAGATTATCTCAGTTGAATAGTTATGCTTAATTATTCTTATGTATCAGGTATTGCTGTATAACAGCTATCTAAAAATTCAGTGGCTTAAGACAATAACTGGATTTATATTATTTTTGCACATATTCCTCTGTTGGCTGAGCAATTCATCTTGCTGCTGTTGGATTTACTCTTAGCTGTGGGTCAGGTAGGAAATTTTGCTGATTTTGACTGGTCTAGGGTGGTGGGAATGACTGGGCTATCTTTTGTTGCTCTCACATCCTCCAGTAGGCTTGCCCAGGCTTGCCTTTGTGGTAAAGGCAAGTTCCAGGTGAGCGAGCAGAGTATGCCAGGTTTCCTGAGGCCTGGGCTCAGAATTGGGACAGTGTCACTTCCACTGCTTTCTTTTGGCCAAAGAAAGTCACAAAGTTAAGCTCAGATTCAAGGAGTGGAGTAATAGACTCCCATATATATATATATATATATTAAGATTTTATTTATATTTTTGAGAGAGAGAGCAGCAGGGAGAGGGAGAGAGAGAATCTGAAGCAGACTCCTCACTGAGTGCAGAGCCTGACATGGGGCTCAGTTCCTAGATCCTGAGCGCGTGATCTGAGTAGGATGCTTAATGAACGGAGCTACATGTGCCCCTGGATTCCCATCTTTTGAGGGAAGAATTGGAAATCATATTACAAGGGTTGTGGATATGGGATGGGAGTGAGGGGGGTGATGGGAGGTGGAGAATTGGAGCATTTTTGTAATTCATATAGCATGTGCCAAAAAAAAATTATTGAACCCAGCTGAAGTTTATGGTTTCTCAGATTTAAATATGGGATTACACTTGATTATGGCCACACGGCTGATCATGTACTCCTATAAGTATATAGAAAATTAAATGAATGCGTGTGAGATTCTCTTCTTTATTGTCTGTTAGTTCCTAACTCCTGTAGTTAATTTTTTTTTCTTTTGATGATATGTTTAGTTGGTTTGGTAGTCTCATTGGGGCTGTCTGTTCAAGGTTCAAAATGGGTCCTAGTGCTTCTGTTGTGGGAGCTGGGGGTCGAGAAGATAAATAGGTTTCAGTGTGTTTCTGAGAAATGGAAGACCTCCCCTATCCTGTCCAGACCTAAAACCCATTGACAAGACACTTGATGTCCTATTGCCATGTTTTATTTTCCTCATGGTACATAGCACTGGCTCCATTTCATTTACTTTTTTGGTGGTTTGTCATCCCTCTGCTGGGATGTAGGCTTTAAGAGCAGGGATCTCCTCTGACCTGTTCACTACTGAATTCTCAGACCTTAGAGTAGTGCATTCGTCTTCTCAGGAGATGCTCAGTAAATATTTGTTGAACAGTTTTAATAAAAATTTTGTGATAAGAGTGTTACATGCTCAGTCTCTGGTACATTGTAGACACTCATTAAATATTTATGCAATCTTGAAGGAGGCTCATGGGCAGTGGGAGCTCAGAGAAAATGAACATTTGGAGCCACAGCACGTTTTTTTCATGAATGCAAAGAGAAGCAAATGAGCAGGAGAGTGTAGGATATCAAAAATTTGTTGAAATGTACCACTGGACTTGAGGTGGGGAAAGAAAGAGGTGGAATAAGAATCTGATTGGTTGGAATAGAAATTCTCTCAATACCAGAGAATCCACAGAGGGCAAGTATGTCGGGAGGTTAGAGGTTTGTGTTGATGCAATGGGATCACTGAAGTAGTTATTTCAAATGTGCCACGGTATGGGACCGATAGGGGGTGAATGAATGGCTTAGCGGGTTGAAGGACCTTGAGGGGTAGCAATAAACAGCTGCTGTTGGAGATTGTGTATTATACAGCTCCTGTCCTCAGGGGAAAGTCCTTCACAGCCAGGATATTGGAGTAATGTTTTGAGAGAAGTTTGAGGCCATAGGAATATTCTCTAAGTAGGGAGCACCACTTCCATAAGTAGTTAATTTTTATTTATTTTTGTATTTATCTTTGTATCACTGTAGGTAGTTTAGTTTACAAAACATGTGGCGTGCAGGCCAGGTAAGGGACAGAAAGAACAAAGCTTTGTAGGGCTAATGCTGGTCAGGGGATGGGTTGAGAAGGGAACGGGAATGATATGAACCTGGGCGTCAGGGGGCTTGATGGATTTAATGTCAGTAGACCCTTGGACAAAACTGACCCTGGGACTAGTGGATAGAGGCTACGATTCATTTGACCAAGGGTGATGGTCAGCTCAGGAATTTTGGGCCTCTGGCTCTGTGAAATGTAGACATATTTTGAACTCTTAGGAATTTACATACTGAACAGACATACTCATTTAACTGCTTCATCTTTTCACTGTAGGTTTTTTGGTATATCTCAAGTATCTTTTTAAATGGGGAATGACATTTTACAAATGTAATCTATTTAAAAATGTGAACTATTAATGAAATACTAAAGGACAGTGATTTAATTTATGTAATACTGTTTATCAAGTACGAAAATCCGAAGATGAGGATTTTCAAATTAGTATTGTCTGTGTTTTTGGTCATAAAGTTTTTTGTATTGGTATTAGCAGAAGTAGATGTTTTAAATGTAAGTATTTAATCTCTTCTTTTTGTTGCTACTCACTTGGAGAGTTCAAATTGTGTGGTGAACCAGAAGAAAATTTCATAATCTTTAAACCACAAAGTTATCTAATAGACAACAGAATTGGAATGACAATAGTGGAAGATTTTTACAGGTTCAGTTTATTTTTTTATAACTGTGTAGTATTTCAGTATATGATTGTACTGCAGTTTAACCATTTATGATTAGTGAACATTTGTTTCCTATTTTATGGCTGTTATATATTATTTTATGTCTCCTCATGTACATTTGCAAGAGTTTCTCTAGAATATATATCCCTGAGATTGTAAAGGACATGCATTTCAACTTTATTGAATGTATTTTCTGAAGTGGTTGGACTATCAAGTTCCCTCCAGCAGTATATGAGTTCTTGTTGCTTCATATCTTTGTCAGCACTTGATACTGTCTGGTGTTGACATCTTTGACCATCTGGTGGTTGTCAAATATTTTCTTATTGTGGCTCTTACCTTGGAATTGCCAAATTAGTAAAATTTAGCAACTTGTATTAGGTCCATTGTATATTTGTATTTCGTCCTCTGTGACATGCCTATTTATATATTGTCCACTTTTCTTGGCATCTTTTTTCTCAGGACTTTTGGAATTGTTATGTTTGTCTATCAGTGATAGATGGTAATCTTTTACAGATCTGCTCTCCAAGTTTGTAACTTGCCTTCACTTTCTTTAAGGGCTCTTTTGATGAATAATTCTTAAGTTTCATGTAATTATTTATCAGTCTTCTGCAGGTTATGATAGGGATTTTTTCTCTTTCCAGCCCTTTTTGTCTTTTTCCGTTTTAGCCCTCATACCTCTTTTTGTTGCTGGCTGGTACTTCCAGTGTAGTGATAAATAGAAGCAACTGCAGCTCTGACTTAGAAATGGTGCTTCTGACCTCATCGTTAAGAATATTTAGGGGTGCCTGGGTGGCTCCGTCCACCAAGTGTCTGACTCATGATTTCAGCTCAGGTCATGATCTCAAAATTGTGAGATCAAGTTTCCTCGAGATTTTCTCCCTATAGCCCTCTCTCACTTGTGTACATGTATGCAGTCTCTCAAATAAGCCTTTTTAAAAAGCAGAATATTTAATGAAAGTTTTTGGAAGGTATCCCTTTCCAGTTAAGAAATTTTTCTGCTATTCCTTGTTTAATAAGAACATTTATTATTGAGTGAACGTTGTATTCTATGGAATATTTTTTCTGCATCCATTGAAATGACTTTTTAAATTTGCTAACTCAGTGAATTACTGTGAATTGTATTAATACATTTTTTTTGAAAGATTTTATTTCTTTATTTGACAGACAGAGATCACAAGTAGGCAGAGAGGCAGGCAGAGAGAGAGGCGGAAGCCGATTCCCTGCTGAACAGAAAGCCTGATGCAGGGCTTGAGCCCAGGACCTTGGGATCATGACCTGAGCCGAAGGCAGAGGGTTTTAACCCATTGAGCCACCCAGACACCCCTGTATTAATACACTTTTTAATGGTAAACCAGCCTTATATTCTTGAAATAAACCCAACTTGGTTACGATATTCTTTCTGGTTTATACATTGCTCTGTTGGATGTTTCGGTGTTTTGTTTAGGACATTGTCATTTGTGATAATAAGTGAAATTGCCTTGTAATATCCTTCTTTTGTACTGTCATTGTCTGCCTTTGATATCAAGGTTATTCTAGCCCCAGAAAGTGAATTGGAGGGTTCTCCACTTTTTTATGTTCTGATTGCATGAGATCAGAATCAACTGAGAAGGTGTTGTTATAATTTTTTTTGGTGTTTTTATAATTTTTTTTCAAGATTTTATTTATTTATTTGACAGACAGAGATCACAAGTAGGCAGAGAGGCAGGCAGAAAGAGAGAGGGGGGAAGCAGGCTCGCTGCCAAGCAGAGAGCCCAATGTGGGGCTCGATCCCAGGACTCTGGGATCATGGCCTGAGCTGAAGGCCTTGGCTTTAACCCACTGAGCCACCCAGGCGCCCCGTGTTTTTATAATTTTTGACTCTTGAGATGACTTTTCATTCTCTCTATGAAGTTGTCATTTTTTAAAAGTTGTGAAATTATGTTAACAGATGTGGACAAGTGTGGAATTGATATATTTTATTAAGTACAGAAGGTGTCCTCTGAATGCATTCAACTTTTTATGATTAGAGGGGGACTTTGACCTCCATTTATACTCAGGGCCTTGCCTATTTTGTCTGATTTTAATACATCCTGCCGGCCTTCTTTTATTTAGTACTTGCCTAATAAAACTTTTTCTACTCTTTTACTATTAAAAAAAAAAAAAACCTTTGTGTATCCATCTATCTTCTACATATCTCTTTTAAATAAAGCATATAGTAGATTTTTATCTAGTTCGAAAAATTTTTTTCGTCTAGAAATTTAGTCAACTTCTATTTCTTGTGCCTTCCTCTTTTATATTTTCTTCTTGCTTTTTTTGTTTTTTTAAGAAGATAAACTATATAATTTTTTACATTGTATAGACCTCAGATATTAGGTAGGAGTAGATCCTAAATTTCACCTTAGTAGTTGACTTAGACATAATTTCAATATATAACACAATTTCAGTAAGAAGTTGTTGGCAGGGGAGTTATTAGAGGGAATGCCTGACAAAAGGTCTTCATAATTTTGGAAGAAGTAATACTTTTTTTTTAACTTTTTTTTTTTAATTTGATAGATCACAACTAGGCAGAGCGGCAGGCAGAGAGAGAGGAGAAAGCAGGCTCCCCACTGAGCAGAGAGCCTGATGTAGGGCTCGATCCCAGAACCCTGAGATCATGACCTGAGCCGAAGGCAGAGGCCTTTAGCCCACTGAGCCATCCAGGTGCCCCTGGAAGAAGTAATTCTAAGGAAGATTACTGACTGCTCTTTTTGTGTAGTTGGCATAGTTAAATACACTGGTTAAATGCTTTTTGCTTTTTTGTTGTTCATATTCATTGATGGAAGCATATTGTTAAAAACTAGAATCTTTTAATAATAGTTTGATGATTATATTGGCTTTCTGGCAATTTAAAATGTTATTTTTTAATCAAGACTTCAGCCAACACCGAGTACCATCTATATTAACGTCTATACCTTGTGAGTACAGAGAAATCACTGGCTTTGCCCTGAGGGGTTCAGATGCCCCAGCATTATCTCCTGATGTTAAGTTAATCCCAAATAAAAGTGAAAAACCTTTTTCTTGGTGTGTCAGTATTGAGCTAAACCCCTGGAGTCATGGAGACATGGCTGAGGCATAGGAAGGAAAATGAAGCAAGGGGATGAGAAACAGTAAGGAAGAGTCAGAAAAGAAGGAAGGAATTCTACTAGGGTTGTGCAGTTTGAATAGTGTGGCACTGATCGTTTCCTTCGGTTGCCTGTCTTTAAGCAGATTATTTAAAGATGCACGTATGAACTCTTAGTCCTTATCCGATTGTCACATACTAGGAAGACTTCACAAGCTCTGAGGTGTGTTTTTGTAATATCAGCTGTTTGACCTGGCAAGAAGAAAATTCAGACAATCCCAAACTTGTTTTAATCATGAGATTAAATAAAAATGCTTTGGGGGCACCTGGGTGGCTCAGTTTGTTAAACGTCTGATTCGTGATTTTGGCTCAGGTCATGATCTCAGGTTCGTGAGATGGTGCCCCTTGTGGGGCTCTGCACTGGGAGTGGAGCTTCTTAAGAGTCTCTCTCTCTCTGTCTCTCCCCCTCTTCACTTTTCACCTCCCTGCCTCCCCACCCAACCCCTGCATCTCTGTCTAGTAAAAGAGCGCTTGCCGGCAATGGAAGAAAGCAAGTCTTTCCTATTAAGTCCCTAAACCTTGATTTTTCTTCATGTTCTGTGTGTGTACTGCTCTGTTAGTCTTTAGCCAGACATCTTTGGGGACCAATACAGTTTGGGGACCTGTAGATTTTTTAATAATCTTTAGAATCACCTGCATCAGGACTTTAAATGTGACTTACTTAGAATCAAATGGAGTAAAGAAGATAACCATTTAAAGATGGGAATCATAATCTTTGGCATATAATATTAATCGTTATGTAGAATTTGTTTTACTCTGCACTCAAGATTGCACAGGCCTCCACTTGGGTGACAAGACTGTGAGAGATAGAATTATTTCCTCATAATCTTTTCAGTGAATCAAACACATGGGAAGGAATAGTGACGATTTCTGGCCTCTGTGGAACTGAGTGAGCATGATAACACCTTACTGACCCAAATGTCCTAATAACCCCTGAAACGACTTGCTTGGCTCTCTGGAAATAATTCATCTCTGATTGAAGATCTTTTTTATCTTCAGGGACACTCCTGAAAAGTGTACACTCAGTGACTGGTCCCGTTTTCCGTCAGTTTATTCAGGTAGACCCAGGTGTATGGGGAAGGTGACTTTTATCATTGTATATGTTCTTTTCGTTTACTTTCTGAGACAATTATTTGTCTTAGAAAGTAGTTTCCATTTTATAGTCTTGCTCTTTGAAGTTTCCTCTGTCAGTTCTTGTCTCACAAAGTGAGTATTGCAGGGGGCCTCCCTTGGAGTGCGATATTTAATTTAGCAGAGAAATCAAAAAAGACTAGATAGTTGTATTTCCTTGCCCTTTTTTCCCTTTAGAGAATAGAACCAGGCCAGTCATTACAACTTCTGTGAAACAGAAGAGGAGTAATTGGAAATTTTTGTAGTGCAGTGTAGAAAGTTGGTTTTTACTTTGGAAAATTGGTTGTGTAGAGTTTCTCAGGTTTAGTGGTAAAACTATATATGACACTGAATTTTTATGTTTTAGTTTTAGGGAGAAAGCACACAAAAATTCAGTATTCTATTTAGAGTAAATGTTTTTGGCATCCGGTATGGTAACACTGCTTGCTGTTGGTCTCTTACTGTAATGACCAGCTTATTCTACTTGTTATTTCCAGGATTTGTCCTTTTCTTTTTTCTAGCTTTATTGACATATAATGGATGTATACCATGCCAAGACTTTTATTAAAGTACAGCTTCCCAGCACTGATTTTTTCATTGCAAAACCCCTTGCACTTAGTTGAAAATTACAAACAAAAGTTTGAAAATTTAAAATAAATTTATTTTTTAATTGAATGAGAAAAGACGAAATTAACTGAGTTTTTTATGGTATATAATGTCAGGCAGTGGGATACAAAGATGACATAGGCAAGGTCTACAAAGTAGTTATTCTCAGAACTTCAAAATTGGTTTTGATAGTCATTAGTAATTTAATAATATTTAATACTTACTATTTGCTAGATATAATGCTAGACACTAGGGGTAGCAATTTGCATGCTCATAGTAGAGCTTTTTTATGTTTGTTTGTTTGTTTTAATTTTTTTTTTCTTAGATTTTGAGAAAAAATTAATTTGAATTAGAAACTACTTTTGGGGTACCTGGGTGGCTCAGTGGGTTAAGCCTCTGCCTTCTGCTCAGGTCATGATCCCAGGGTCCTGGGATTAAGCCCCACGTCAGGCGCTCTGCTGAGCATGGAACCTGCTTCCTCCCCTCTCTCTCTGCCTGCTTATGATCTCTCTGTCTCTGTCAAATAAATAAATAATAAAATATTAAAAAAAAAAAGAAAGAAAGAAACTACTTGCATCTGTACCTGTTATTTTATATATTTTCTTGTTTTTAAAAAGATTTTATTTATTTATTTGACAGAGAGATCTCACAAGCAGGTAGAGCAGCAGGCCGAGAGAGGGAGAGAGAGAGAGAGAGAGAGGAGGAGGAAGCAGGCTCCCCGCTGAGCAGAGAGCCAGATGCGGGGATCCCAGAACCCTGAGATCATGACCTGAGCAGAAGGCAGAGGCTTTAGCCCCCCTGAGCCACCCAGGCATCCTATTGTACCTGTTATTTTAAATAAGTTTTTATCTGCTTGTTTTGTGTGATATCTGCTGTTTGTGGAACACGGAGCTATGATCCAGGTGCTCTGCTCAGTATTTTATATGTGTTATGTCATTTATCGCATACACCGTACGGACCCTCTCACCACTTGTTGAGCGTTTTAGGTACTTGTCACTATGTAAGCATTTCCCCTCTTTAGAAGGAGGAACCTAAGCCTGAGAGAACTGGCAGAGCTGGAATTCAGACTTGAGGTAGGTTGTAGTTGTGGGTGTGTGTCCCACCAGAAAAGATCTTTTGGTAGTTGACTTTATGGTAGAATTGTCATCTACAGTTTAAGTAATAGAGGATCAGATTATTTAAAATTCACCAATTCAGAAAATAGGCAATAGAAGATTGGAGTTAATTAATCTTTTATAGAACCAGTATGGTATCTGTTATGACCAGCTTTTTAAAACAAACAAACAAACAAACAAACTCTGCCCATTTCAGCTAATACAACTATTGCCGTAACCTAGGATCAAGTTTATAATGAAATTTTAAAAAATTAATTGCATAAAATCAGGCTGGAAATTCATGTATTTTCTTACATCCAGTGTCCTGTGTAAAGGTGGTCGGTCCTCTTATGCTGATGGCTTTAAAAATTGATGGTTTGAAAATAATCTCTTTTTTAGTAAATTTTCGCATGCTCTATCCCCTTTCTTATAGGTCCTAGACTTCTTTTGACTTTAGTTTTCTGTTTAAAGAGAAAAAAACCCCAACTAGAGTGTAAAGTAGCTATAATTAGACATCGCCCTGCCTCCCTGGTTTCCGTGGGTGTAGTGGAAGTTTGGAATAGTGTTTGAAGGGTAAGGAGTAGCACTATTTGCAGTTAGGACCCAGGAACATAAACTGACCTTAGTCCGTACCCACTTGCTTTATTGTTGACCTGATTATCTTACCACAGCAAATCGAGTATGGTTTTTATCTTGCCCATTTTTCTTATAGTTTAAGCCACTTGTAAGTGGGCAGGCTTCTCTGATTTTAAATGGCATTAAATTAGAATTAACAACTGAATAATTCAACTGATGTTGTACAATTTAGAACACAGACCAGACAATAAATTACTGAATCTAACAGTCCGAGTATTTTCTAGTGTGCCTTTAACTTTTGCTGGGCACAAATGGAAATTCTCAACTTATGACAATCATAAAAAGGGTTTGTTACTGTTTAGTAATACAAATTAAAACACAGCTGGGAATGAAGTAGTTAGCCCAGTCTTACAGACATTAGCCTCCCTCTGTTTATTTCCGCCTGTGTGTATTCCTAGAAGCAAACAGCTGTGCATTCAATTTTATTCTTTATTCCTTTACTTAAAATCTGGATTTCAAAAGAAGCAAACTGGGCATTTAGGCTTAGAAAAATTGCTTTATTTTTTTCAGTTGAAACAATGATGCATCCATAATGTTAAAATATATTTTTGAAATAGATTTACCCACAATTTCATATAGTTGTGGCTATAATTTACCTAACCTTAAATGGTTTGCCCAGGAGGTTTAAAAAGTATAAAGGCAAAAAAAAAGGGGGGGGGGGTAGGGGCCCCTGGGTGGCTCAGTCAGTTAAGCATCTGCCTTCAGCTCAGGTCATGATCTCGGAGTTCTGAGATCGCAGGGAGCCCCGGGTTGGACTCCCTGTTCAGTAGCGAATTTGTTTCTCCCTCTCCTCCTCTTCCTCACCCTCTGTGATCTCTCTCACTCTCTCTCAAATAAATAAATAAAATCTTAAAAAAAAAAAAAAAAGGTATAAAGGCTGTTAGAGGATTGGAAAGTTCCTGGACTCGTTCCTGCCTCTTCACCTCCTTCTTTTCTCCAACCATTGGTGACAGTTTCTTACAAAGATTATGCAGTACTGTATAGTTATAATCACAATATAATCCATTAGTTTCTTATTTTCAGCGGTTGGTTTTTCTAATCCTTTGTATTAATTTAACTCTATAAAAAATCCTTGAACCTAAATTCCTTAAAGCATTTTCTTTAGCTAAGTTCCTAGTTGTAGAATTTCTTGGTCAATGAGTATGAATTTTAAACTTCATAGTAAGGTGTCTTAAACTTTAACTTGAGGAGGGGTAAACTTTAACTTGAGGAGGGGGGACAGGGAACACAAAAGCTTTATAATCTTAATACTGCTCTAGAAAGTAATTTTTTTGCTACTCAAATACTAAATTAAATTGATAATAAAAATAGTATTAAAAATAGCTTACATTTATGAAAGAAAGCAGTAAGGCTTTTGTTTTTCATTTAAATCAAAGGATTTTTGTAGAAACCCTGGTCTTATGAAATGTCTGACACTCAGGTTCTTTGTTTTTGTTTTTGTTTTTTAAATATTTAAGTTTTTAGAAGTTCAGGTCCCTTCTTAGCAGGAATATGTTAATATTTTATATTAGAAATGTTCAGAATACTCCCTTTAAAAGAGAGTAGGAAAACTTAAATATTTTTATGGAATATTTTCTTTACTTTTCAGCTTTACCTCTCTATTTTTAAAGCAAGATAAAAGCAAATTCACAACTCATTTTGACTCCTGGTTTTTCTAGGTCTTTGTTTTTACTGGGAAAATGTCAGAAAACTTTCATCTGCATTGGCTAAAAGATGTTTTTGTGTCTTTCTAAAGACTGAAGTGTTTCCTCATTTGTAAGAACATCCTTTATGTACGAAGAGCTAATAGGTTTAATAGTTAGCTACCTATTAAAGCAGAGTCAGTAAGTACCCCATCTCACTTAATGATTCTCATGTGCACCCAAGATTTGAAAACTATTTTGAACTCTTAGATTTTGCAGGTAGGAACTTGCTCAAAGTAATAGTTGAACCTTTTGTAGATTTAAAATGGAGCCTTTCACTTTCCAAAGGATGCTGACTGCTCTTGCTTCTTCAGGATTAGCAGTTATTGAGATACTGATATGTTGAGAATATGCCAGTAATACAATTTCTAGGAGCAAAACTTTCTGGCATTGAGAGAAGAGGATTTACTATAACATATGTGCTTTTGGAAATTAACCAAGATTGAGTATGTGGGTGCCAGCTTTAAAACGGAACTGAGAATGTTCTTTCCTTTGGGGCAAAAGAAAGAAATATAATCTCAGTTATTCAAATTAGATATCGTTTTTCTAAACAGAATAAGTAGATTTTTCTGGAGCCATAAAGTAGTCTTACTTTTGTTCCCATAATATAGATTTGCACATACTCATTTAAGTGAATGGCCAAAAAAAAAAAAAGCTTATTAGTCATCTAATGTGAGTCAGAAATCATTTAACTTTTGAAAAGCAATTGTACTATGATGCAATCATTTTGGGGAAAATGCAGGAAGTTCACAGTTAGGTTTATTGCTTTAGCAATTGCTTTGTATTTATGTCGAAAAACAAGTTTTAATATGAAATGGAATTACATTTTTCTTTAGTACAGAACTTAAGTAATTTGAAAGGAACAAGTTGCTATTCCAACTTTCATTTTATTCCTACTAGAAAGTTCTCAACATTAAACATCCTTTCAACAAATTAACATAACATAACATAACATAACATAACATAAACATCCTTTATTCAACAAATTACTGAGTTCCTACTGTGTGTTAGTCAAGCTCTACTGTTTTTTACCTGTCAGCTTTTTGTTTGGTTTTTTTAAAATGGTGACCCTAGTTTACTGCATTATTCTTTCATAGAAATGGGTTAATACTTAATTTTAATCCTTCTTTCACATTAGAGTGTTACACTGAACATTTCTGGGGAAAATGTTTTCTTGTGAAACAAGTAGACAAAGAAAATAGGTTATTTGTGGGTAAAATTGATTTTTCTTTAAACATGAAATTGCTGGACATAATTCATCTCTTTAACTTACTGCCTTGAAGACAATTTTTTTCTGTAATGTTTTAATATTTAAAGTAACCAAAATTGATAGCAAGTCTCTCTCTGCAATTTCTAGTATGGCCATTCAGGTTTTTGGTTTTTGTTTTTTGTTTTTTTTAAAGATTTTACTTATTTTTTTTGACAGAAAGAGATCACAAGTAGGCAGAGAGAAAGGCAGAGAGAGGGAAACAGGTTCCCCACTGAGCAGAGAGCCTGATGTGGGGCTCAATCCCAAGAACCCGGGATCATGACCTAAACTGAAGGCAGCAGCTTAACCCACTGAGGCACCCAGGCACCCCCGGTCATTCAGTTTTAGGATATTAATATATTCCATGTCAGATCGCTTTGTGACTTTAGGTAAAGGATAAGGCACTAGAACATTTCGTCTAGTAAGAATGGGGCCTTATGAACAAATTCAGATAGAAATTTCATTCCAAGTATTATATATTAGCAAGGTAGTAATAACTAATACTTGAAATTATAGGGGAAGTAAAAACTAGACTGTATAATTAGATAAGTTATAATTTAATAAGTATGGAAGGGTCAACATTCATAATTACTTCGGAAAAATGCAATAGGCTTTTTCATTTTCTTCAACTACTTATAATCTTGATGTGTTACTTCATCCCAATTGTTTTTTTTTTTAAGATTTTATTTATTTATATGACAGACAGAGATCACAAGTAGTCAGAGAGGCAGGCCGAGAAAGAGGAGGAACAGGGTCCCTGCTGAGCAGAGAGCCTGATGTGGGGCTCGATTCCAGGACCCTGAGATCATGACCTGAGCCAAAGGCAGAGGCTTTAACCCACTGAGCCACCCAGGTGCCCCTATCCCAGTATTTTCAAGGAACAGTAGGCTATTACTACACCTAGTTTTCAATATTCTTATTTGAACATTAATTGCAAAATTAATTGAACAAAATATTTTTTGTAAACTGATTTTTACTAATAAATCAGAGATAGGAAAATTCTAGCTTTATTTTTCTCTGTGTTACAACTATACAACTTTGGTTTATCTTTTAAAAGAATAGCATTTTATTATATCCTGCAAATACTATTCCTTATATTGATTTTCTGGTTAATTGAGAATGTGTTTTGTTCATGAAAAAGGAAAAGAAGGCATTTCATTGAAGAATGTTTTTATAGGGGAGTAGCACAGAAAAATAACCATTTGTTTGTATTTTAAGTTAATACACTGAATTCAAGCTTGACTTAGGCTACATGTATCCTGGCTTTTAATAATTTAAATTTTAAATAATTTAATAATCAACGAAAATTTGTACAGAATATCAAAGTATCTCTCTCTCTTTTTAAAGATGTTTACTACTGTCTCAGATGTTTTCATCATTTCTTAAACTTTTTCATTTTATGTTACATTTGTCATTTGTCTGGTACCTTGGAGGATAATTAATAAAAGTAGCTCTCGGTCATGAGGTATGCTCAGACTTTATAGAAATCATTTGTGTAGGGAGTTCCTGGGTGGCTTAAGTCAGTTAAGAATCTGCCATTGGCTCAGATCATAATCTCAGGGTCTCTGAATCGAGCTCTCTGCTCCGCAAAGTGCCTGCTGCTCTCTCCCTCTGCTGCTTCCTGCTTGTGCTTTCTTGCTCTCTTCTATCAAATAAATAAAATCTTAGGGGAAAAAGTCATTGTTTGTACCTTTTGGTACGTTTTCCCATAGAAACAATATTGTGGAGGTAAATGTGTCCTCAAACTCGCCAACTCATGATGTGTAGTACTGATAGTATGGGAAAACTTTAAATCATTTGCAGTATTTCTTTGGACAGATGCATCCCTCCATTGTAATCTTGCAGAGATTCTTTTTTGCTTTCCCCCTCACTTTTTAAGCAAATGTGATGGAAACCTGTCTTCTTAGCTTCTTCAGACAGCTCTCATGGCTGGCTCTGGCTTCTCTGTCAGAAGTTTGTTCTGGGCACATGGAAGCTGGGGAGAAGAGCTCCATCAACGTACAGACCTGGGCTTCCTGTTTGGCACTTCCTGGTCTTGACTGAGGTGCTTGGCTGATTCTTCTACTGAGAACTAACCACCGTGTCTTCTTTTTCTTCATTGTTCTCTCAACTCAATCGGCGTATCTTTTCTTCCTGGCCCACTTCCAGTAGGGACACAGTCTCACTTCTGCTTTCCGCAAAAGCAATTTCACAGCCCATGTGGTGGTTTCTACGGGTGTGTGAATGTATGTGTAAGTGTTTTCCGTATTCATTCCTTCTTTCCTTCCAGTTGCTAGAAGATGAAAAATGAAGACTCTTTCTACAGTCCACCTTCCTTCCACAGTCATCTCCACCCTATCCTGGCTGTTTTCTTTTTTTTTTTGGTAGATCATGTCCCATCCGTTTTGTAACCATAAAGGTTTTAGGTCTTTGGATATTAAACGGCTGTTTCATAGGGGCACCCAGACGACCCCACACTTATATCACTGACGTTGGGTGGTAAGGTTTAGGGGAGCCAAGAGCAACAAGGCCATTTCAGAGTTCAGGAGAGAAAATCGAATTAGAGGCTATGGATATAAATAATAACCATCATGCCCATATTTGAGGAGAGAGAAGAAAAGAAATACAGAATTAGCCATACATTTTACTGTTATACCCTTTACAAACCTTTCACTCTTTCAGAGTTCCTTGTATTTGAAGCCAGGCAGGATGGACAGAGGTGGGTAAGGACCATAGAACTGGGGAAGAGGAAACGAGGACACCTCTTGAAGTAGAGCACCAGGAGGGAAGTTCTGCAGGGTCTTAACTATCCTTTGAAGCAGGAGTTCTTAACCTTATTTACTTATGTTATGCATGCACACACATATTTATGGTTGCAAAGCAGGCCAATTAAACTGAAATAGGTGATATTTTAAAACCATTTTTGATATTGTAAAATCTGCTTCTTTATTAACACATAAAGCCTAGAAGTGAGACTAAATTTTTTGAAGCGGTAAAATATATATAAATGATCTTTCAGGGTATCTTCAGTGACTGTAATATGATAGAAAATATCTGAATTCTGTTGGTAATAAAAATAAGAAGTGTTGGAGCACTCGGTTGGCTTAGCAGGTTAAGCCTCTGCCTTCATCTCAGGTCATGATCTCAGGGTCCTGGGATCTAGCCCCTGCGTAAGGCTCTCTGCTCACTCAGCAGGGAGCCTGCTTCCCCCTCTCTCTCTCTGCCTGCTGCTCTGCCTACTTATGATCTCTCTCTGTCAAATAAATAAAAATCTTTAAAAAAAAATGAGAGGTGTTGCTCATGTAAGTAGGGTTTGTTTGCATTTGTAATTGAAGGAAATGCTAAATTTCAGTGAGAGATCAGTGAAGATAGAGGGTAATTTCTCTCCCATCTAACTTCATGAATTTCTGAATCCCGTCCCCAGGTCCCTGTATTCCCCCATCCGATTCTCTAGGATACTATTTATATGGACAGAATAAAGCAAAGGCCGCCTTCATCTAAAAATTATAGTCCCTCTATGCCTGGGTGGCTCAGTCAGTTAGGCCGCTGCCTTCGGCTCAGGTTATGATCCCCTGGGATCGGGTTCTGCATTGAGGTCCTTGCCCGGCAGGGAGCCTGCTTCTCTCCCCGCCTTTGCCTGCCGCTCTGCCTGCCTCTGCTCGCTCTGTCTCTGACAAATACATAAAATATTTTTTAAAAAATAAAATAAAAAATTATAGTCCCTCTAATGAAATAAATTATACCTGTCCATGAGAATGCAGGGAAAGCCTTAGAAATGTGAGCTACAGCTCACATTTTGGTAACAGGTACCAATCTAGGTACTTTTTTTACATACTATGTTTGATTTTAGATATTTCTCTTATTTATGGGTAGGGTTTAACTTGTGCCTTTTTAGAAAGACATGTGAAATGATAAAGCACAGTGCAAAATAAGATGTAAATGAAATCAGCAGTTGAGTTGGCTTTATAAAAATAAAAGCAAAGGGAGCCTATTTTCTATACAGGGGGAGGTTGTCTTTGCTTTTAATGAAGTTCAGAAACTTTACAGAACAAAGATAACTAAATGAACATTAAATTGAGCTAGGGACAAGTCATTTAATCTCCCTGCCTCTCAGCTTCCCTCTGTACAAATTGATGCCAGTTAACTAACCTGTCTACCTCAGAGGGCTGTTGTCAGGAGTAATGAATGAGATAATTGAAAGTAAACACTTTTAAACTGCAAAGCGCCTTACAAATATGAGATGTTATCATTATTAGTTTTGGTGTTGGTAATGAAAAGTAAATCATGAAATTCAAAGGGTGTGAGGTGTGGCCAACACAACTAAATCTGTCAGAACTGGACAGTAGATACTGGTGGCCTCTGTTGTTCGCATCCTGCATGTGTCTTTGATACAGTCACTCTCCTTGAGTGATCTTGTTCTCACATTAATCCCTAGCCACTGGTGATACCTCCTCTAAGTTTTTATCTCCAGCCATCTTCCTCTCTACCATCAAACCCATTTTTCTGTTTTTACATGTGGGTGTCAGAGAAATTGAAGTACTCCCAAGTAAACACATGCTCCTCTCACCCTACTGCAGCCGCCCCCCAATTTTTCCCTCTGTTTTTGTCCTCAAAAATAACGACCACCCCCCCCCCCCCCCCCCCCCCCCCCCCCCCCCCCCGCAAAAAACCCAACCCACAGCACCCTGCGCTGTCCTCCCGAAGACTCCAGTCTTTGGGACACACCCATTCAGATTGTATAAAACACTTTAAAAGGTTACACTTTTGGAATTGGTGAAGATTTTTTCTCTTGTTGGGGTGAAGATGATATTCCCACAGATGGATGGATTGGTTGTACATCTTCTAAGAAGTATCACATAGGTTTGGTTTTCTTAATTAGGATTATGTAAGGTGCTTTGTAAGAAACTTAGTCTGTATCTGACTTACATTTAGGTCAGGTTTACGTGCATGCATTTTGACCCATGTCTGATGCTCTCCAAACATTGGCTGTTTTACGTATAACCTGAAGATATGAGTGCCCCATTTCTTCTTTGTGAAATCCTAGTTTCCTTTCAATTCCTAGAGTAAATCTTAGATCAGAAAAATCTTATTTCTGATTAAGAACCTTTTATTGTCAGCATCCTAGACATCATTTTTATAGATCTTTGGACAATATTTAGTTCACCCACATCCTTAATCAGTGTTAAATTGGTAGCGATAGAATCTTGGATATTCAGGGATGAGGTTTGAAGTATAGAGTAAAGAAAAGAGTTCAAACCAGAAACCTGTAATTCCTGTTTAGCCTGTGCTGTAACCAAGACTGGGCAGATTCTCTGCAGGATCCACTTTGGGGAAGTTCCTACACCTAGTGGCTACTGATGTCTTTTATCCTCTAAAATTTCTGTATGTTTTGGTCAAACTATTCAAACATACAAACCACTTTAAAGGGTGTGGTTATATCATATTTACACTGTGAGCCATGTTAAAGAGGGTTCACAAAAGGGAAAGTACTTAGTATTGTCCCAAGTATCATTATTTAACTGTGGTTTCAATTTGTAAAATATGTAGAAGTGTGAAAAATTTAATAACTTTTCAGTAGCAAAGATTTACTGAAGGCTGACTTTGGAGGCACTGAGGTAGAATCCTAGAAAAGTACAACATTGGTACATGTATGCATGTGCTAGACGAGTTTACAGACTTGGGAAATTAGATGTAACTAAGAAATGTGATTTCATCCTGAACAAATGGTTAACCAGGGTGCTTCTCCAAACACGGCTGCCCCATTGTTCACCGAAGTACTAGAGTTTGTTTGCGCCTTGGATACCAGAAGCTTATTGTCTTTTGCATTGCTCCTCCTACCTCTTCCTTACTTCCTTTAAAAAGGAATGAAATATTGGCAATTACATTTAATGTCCCTGTTATAATTATTTGCACATTTTACTTTCACGAATGGCCTGTTTGAACATAAATGTGATTCAGATATTATTCACTTTAACTCCCAGTTTCTTGTTTTTAATGACAACAGCTAAATTAGTATGTAGCCAGGGCAAAAAGCTTCTCCTCATTTCTCTAAATGAAGCCAGTTAGGAGCTCCTGCTTATCCTGCAAGACAGAGGAGTCATCATCTTAAAGCAAGGGGGTGTGGGCAGACCTGGCTTTCTGTAAGGAGGAGCAGGCCTCGAGGTTCCACAGGCTTCGGGAGATTAGAGCTTCACTGCACATGGACCCTGATGTCCACATCCTGAGTCTCAGCATCTCACTCCTTCCCCTATTTCTAAAATAAAAGAGAAAAGTAAATAAAAGAATTCCTTACCACCCTTTACAGAAATAATATTCTGAACTTACTGTACCCAGGATGTCCAACTTAGTGTTGTGATACTTCTGGTGCAATGATATTTCAGTTGGTGAGTTTGTTGTTGGAAGAGTCTTTTTAAAGTCTACTTATGTCTAAGCTTCATTGCACGGGGACCCTGATGTCCACATCCTGAGTCTCAGCATCTCACTCCTTCCTCTATTTCTAAAATAAAATAGAAAAGTAAATAAAAGAATTCCTTTCCACCCTTTTCAGAAATAATATTCTGAACTTACTGTACCCAGGATGTCCAACTTAGTGTTGTGATACTTCCTGGTGCAATGATATTTCAGTTGGTGAGTTGGTTGTTGGAAGAGTCTTTTTAAAGTCTACTCATGTCTAAGCTAAGTATTGAAAGACCACTGTGGGGAAAAAGAAGGACCACTGAATTCAGTAGATAGGAAAGCTATTTTTAGAAACAAGACGCTTTGTGATTAAGAAGACAGACTTTAGGGGTCAGAAAGACTTGGATTTCACTTCTAGCTTTATCGTGACTAGCTATGTCTTTGGGCAAGTTATTGAACTTTTCTGAATCTTTCCTCAATGTCAAATGAGGATATTATCTAATTTATGGACTGTTGTGTAAGGGCTCGGTAACGAAGTATGTACTATAGCACAAAGTAAGTACTCACTAAGTGATAAGTGATTAGTGATAGCATTCTTGTTGCCATTCCTTTTAAGTCGAATCAAAGTAGAAGATGGACAACTTTTAATAGATTTATTGAGAAGGTATGAGAGGTCTCTTAAAATACATACTTTTTCATGTGTTTTATGACATGGGATTTTAGAAATCTGCTTAACCTAATTAAAATAGTTATTTGACAGATACTCTTATAAGGCATACTGTGTTTCAGGTCTTTTTTTACTTTTATAAATTACATTAATTCACTTAATCCTTATAATTACAAAGTAAATATGATTATTTTTGATAGTTTATAGAAGAAAACTGAGGCATAAAGGGATCATTGAGTGCCTGAAGGTCCCACAGATGGTAAGTGGTAGAGTTGGGGTCTGGCTCCAAAGTCTTTATTCTCAATGCAACACTATGCAGTCTCTCCTAATGTTCTTTTTTCTAAAATAAAGTATGTGTGGGCTCAAAAAAAAAAAAAAAAAGAAAAATAGTAACAGTTCTCTTCTAATGCTAAAACATAAAAGAAAAAAAATCCCAAATTAGAGCAGGGTTGAAGAAAGTTTAACCTAAATTTAACACTTAATTTTATCTAGCTTTTTCCTTGTGTTATTGACCTCATTGAAACCTATTGCAGTTGTACAAACACACTATGGTACTAAATGTCTTGTACCCAGATGGCAAAAGATAACATGGTGTTACATCATTATCTCTGCTTTTGCTTCACTTTTTTATTTGAGTGTCTTGCTGTCTTTTCCTGGGTAGGATCACTGTGTTTGTACTCTGTTTTCATATGTTATTATCACCCCTAAAATGGTGTGCCACCTTTCACATTTGTCCTTCCTTCCTTTCTTTCTTTCTTTCTTTCTCTCTTTTTTAAAAAAGATTTCATTTATTTATTTGACAGAGAGAGAGATCACAAGTAGGCAGAGAGAGAGGGGGAAGCAGGCTCCCTGCTGAGCAGAGAGCCCGATGAGGGGCTCGATCCTAGGACCCCGAGATCATGACTGGGCCAAAGGCAGAGACTTAACCCAGTGAGCCACCTAGGTGCCCCAACATTTGTCCTTTCATACCTCTGCTGACTAATGGCTGCGATCTAGGAGCTTGACTCTCTGCTTATACAAGGGCTGTTAGCTGTCTAGAAGAAGTACCAGATCATGATTTCTGTAGCCTCTGCAATTTTAATAGGTAAGTATCAGGCTTTCATGTTGAAAGCTGTTATGAATGTACATAATGATAAACTGAACTTCAAAAAAAAAAAAACCTAAAACCTGTGCGTTTCCTTTTTTTCCCTTTGGTTCTTTTTGGAAATAGTAATGACAAATTTACATAAATTTAGTCTTTTCTAATTTTGTGTACCATTTGACCTTTGATTTGTCACTGTGTGACTCTTTTTTTTGGTTTTGTTTTGTTTTATTTATTTATTTATTTGAGGGAGAGAGGTCAGTGGAAGAAGCAGACTCCCTGCCGAACAGGGAGCCCAATCTGGGACTCAGTCCAGAACTCCAGGATCATGACCTGAGCCAAAGGCAGTCGCTTAACCAACTGAGCCACGCAGGCGCCCCCCCCTCTCTGTGACTCTTGTCTGTTAATGTGCATTCTACCTTATACTGTACTTAAATGTAATTAACAGATTTCTCAAATAAGCCATGACTTTAAAATTTCTCTTCTGTGTATTACCTTTCTACGACCAAAAAATAAAAAGTAAAAGAACTTGCTAGCATATATTCATACAGGCAGATAATACCTACTCTCTGTATTCATTAGTGAGATGGTACTCTTCACACACCCAACCCCACCTTTCCCACCTCGTTGCTCACCCAGTTGTTAGATCTGTTTAGGATTGTTTCCCACTTTGCAATCCATACTTTGCATATAGATCAGTGATGAAAGCATTCTTCAGGGTAACCTTGGAACAATAATTTGATCTTAGATTCTTCTGGGAACCAGGGAGAGCTAAAAAGAATGTGTCTTTCAAAAGGGATGGACTGAATGTAGCTTACTTAGAAAATGGATGAAAGTGGCAACAGATGCAGTACCTTATTTGATTTAGGAAACTGTGCAGAAAGAAGTTTTGATTTTGGTGTCGGCCTCATGTTTATGTAAGATTCTTCAAATCTTAGGCATCTTTTGCTTTGGAAACATGGCTACTGGATGGATTCAGTCTTGATGTTGAGATAATTTTTTTGTGGTTCTTAGTTTACTGATACTTAGTAGGTTTTAAAATCCTATCTTTTCCCTATTGGTTTGATCTGTTACTCTACAGTTTTTTATTCCATTTCTTCCATTCATTTTATTCATTCAGTCAACCAAAAACTGTTTATTCAGTCTGTACTTTGCAATAGGTGGTATGTCTTTCACTGGGGTTACTGTGGTTGAGCAAACACAGACGTCATTTTAATGAGGGAGATGGGCTAAATCAGTTGTTAGACAAGTCACTGTGAATTACAGCTGTGATAAGGTTAGTGAAGAGAGATGCACAGTTTCATAAGACTAGTCTGTAGGTGAGTTGACTAAATTGAGATCCACAGGATAAGTGGGAATTACCTAGGTAGAGAGGGAAAGGCAGGTCACTGCCCGCATAAAGAAACATTGTGAGAAAGCCCCATGGAGAGAGGAAGCATGGTGGGCTTGCAGGACTCAAGGAAGGTCTGTGTATCTGTAGTGTGTAGACAGAGAAGTCTAAAGCAAAATGAGGTAGGGGAAGTAGATTACAGGTTCATTCCAAGCAGGACCGTGAAGGCCGTGTTCAAGATCTTTGTGTTTATTCTTAGAGCAGCAGTGTTTTGAGATCACATTTCATTTTCAAAAACCTCATCCTTTGAGAAGAAATTAGAGAGGCCTGAATAGGTGTAGGAAAATTCATTAGGCTGTTGTAAATGTCATTTTAATGAGTTTTCAGTTACACAGTGGTGCCCATATTTCACCATCTTTATGCTTTGTATTTGGGATTTGCGTGGTGGAAGCTTATCCCTCCATCTGCCTTGCAGAAGGACCCAAAGTCTACTAGCAGGTAAGTGAAAGTGAAGTTTACTTGAGACCTCTAGCTCTGTGGCCACTTGGTCTCAGGTGATGACCTGTTAGTCTCAGAGAATAAGCTAGGGTGAATTGAAGTCTGAGTTGTGCCTTCTGATGAGGTTGTTGGTTTCTTACATTTTGTCTGTTAGATGTGAGACTTCGGGTGGTCGTGGCAGTTGTGACAGTAGCAGCAGCGGTGGCAATAGCAAATACATGCGTGTCAGAGACTGTTCTGAATGTTCGCATACATACCTCTATTTATTTCTCATCCTGTCTCTTGAGGTGTGGGAACTTCTGTGTTCTCTACTTAGAGATGAGAATGAGGCCCAGAGAGATTTATGAAGTTGCAGAGCAGGTATGAACTCAGGTAGTTTATTTCCAGAATCCAAGCTCTCAAAACCATTCCTCTAAGTGGGCAGAGGTCAGAGGTGGCAGGTTAGAGAGGTTAGAGCCCAAGCTCACACTTCATAATAAGTCACAGAAGCAGGACCTCAGCCCAAGCACTCTGACTTCAGAGCCCCTGCAGTGCGTCCAAGGGAGTTACAGGTTTCAGGAGAATAGCTCTCTTTAAGTCGAGGAAGGTCGCTTCCAGTGTCTGTAATTAATTCGTTTTAGAGTGGCAACCTATTTTCTTCTAGTGTTTTCTAAACATCATATAAATGAGTAAGAATGCATTTTATATATAGTTTTGAAATCACATTGTTTCATTGAGGTATACTATAATTAAGCTCAATTTTAGATAATAAAGTGTTTTATGTTGAGAATAATTAAAAGTGTATATGGTACTACCACCATAAAGGAGACAATAAGAAAATACAAAAGTGTTGATGGGCAACTAGAACTCTCCCGTAGTGCTGGTGGGAGTGCAGGTTGCTGCCATCACTCGGTCATGCTGTTTGCTACGACTTTTTGAGGCTGAACACATGCATATCCTATGACTCAGTAATTCCTCTCTTAAGTAAATACCCAACGGGAATTTGAATATATGTTCACCAAGAGACATATACAAGACATTTCGTGGAATAGGTATATAATAATAGCAAAAAACTAGTTACTACCCAAGTGCCCGTCCTTAGTAGGTAAACAAGTAGTGGCATAATTCACTTAATGAAATAATACAATATTATATTGTATAGCAGGAAGAATAATGGACAGCTGCGTGCAACAGTAGGGTTAAGTATCATAAAGGTAAGTTTGGGTGTATGTCTTTCCAGGCCTTTAAAAATATCTATGTGTGCATATAGATTTCATTCAGAAGGGAAACGGCTGCTTTTCTACTCTGTGAAGAGGTTACACTGCTGAACACAGGCCCACGGTGTAATGGCACAAGCACAGGAGAATTTATTTTTCACTCACACACAACAGTCCAGGGTCCATTTTCCAGGTTGGGGTCTGGTTGGGGGCCTCGTACCACTCTTTCTGCCTTCTCTCAGGACCTCAGGCCAGAGTTGTGCCTGACATCTGCAGCATGTAGCTCCAAGGCTATACTTCTGCTTACATTCTGTTGCAGAGTACGTATCAGTCACAAGGCACACCAGAGTGTGGGTGTGTTAGGAGCAAGGATGGGAGGTGGAACTATAGACTTCTGTGCCCAGGAAGAACACACTTTGATAGTCAGTATGCCTCATTGTACACATTAGTTCTGCTCTTTTGTAATCTGTTGGGGTTTTTTCTCCCACCGTCCTAGTACATGGTGACTATCTTTTCATGTCAGTGAATATCCATCTCTTTTTGTTCTTAATAGCAGTACATTACTTCTTCAAACAGATGGGATGAATTATGATTTAACATGCTGATGTTGGTGGTTTTGTTTCTTACAGGTTTTTGGCTATCATTAATAATGCTGAAGTGAATATACTTGAAAAGAGAATTCAGTTTTGTAGGGTAAAATTATTAAAAATAGAATTTGATGGGTCAAAATGTAAGCCCATTTTTAAGGTTTTGATACACAGTCCTGTTCTGGCCTCCAGATTAATTGCCTTTAGTGTCCATTTTTGTTTGGTATTTTAATCGTTTTTTATTGTTTGTAAGCAAGTTGTCCATATATATTTTGATATTCTTTTTTTATTTTTTTTTAAATTTCCGAAGACGTTTTTGTTTTGTTGTAGTGAAATCGATCAGCCTTTTCCTCTTTTTTGATTTCAACATTTGGTGTCATACTTGGAGTTGCCCTTAGATTATAAAAATAGCTATATTGCCTTCTCTAGGCTTATGTTTTTATTCTTGGTGTTTACATTTCTAGTCCACCAAGCAGTGGCTTTACATATAAAACCTATCTTACTTTTTTGTCAGATTGTTGGCTAGTTGTCCCAATAGCATTATTTGTTGTTGTTATGTTCGATATATAGGATTGTGTGGATATATATAAAATTTTTAATATATATTATTATTATTTTATATATATTATATAATCTTTATATATTAATTCTTAATAGATATAAAATATCCTTAATAATTAGTGATTAGGTTGGAGTACAGTAGAAAGTATCAGTTCTCTGGGCCATTTGAAGCAGAGAGGGCCACATTGCTTCAAACAAAAGGTGGCATCACTAAGCATTAAACATTGTGTATCATGGAGAAGGCGAAGTAAGTCCTTTTTATTGGCTCAGAAACTGTGATATACTTTCATATTTGAAAAATCCTCTCCCTATTCCTAGCTGGTCCCAGCCCCTGATTTACATGGAGCTCCATTTGATTCTTATGTCCTGTGTTTTCTGTGCCCTCTCTTACTGCCTCAGGGGGAGGTCAGCATACTTGCCCAGATAAGTGCTGGTTGAAGCCAATACCGATTCTTTTTAGTGAGAATTAAGATTATAAGTTTGGGTACTTTTTTTTTTAATGAATACTTTATATCATTTTAATTCATTTAACATGTGTGACTATTAAAGTTCCTGTTGAAAATAACCAAAGTCCTTTGAACACTGATAGACATTTTATTAACATAATTTTCTCTCTCGGTTTATATAACATGCCTTGAGCAAGTCTGTATGTGCGCAGCAACTGTAAGTCTTCTGAAAAAAGTAAAAGGAAACCTTTCTAGCTTGCTTAATGTACTCTGCTTAGTCTGCAATCATGCTCTGGTTTTGGAGCATGTTAGGTGTTGGCCAGGTAACTCAGGGCCCAGTGGAACCACCCATCTAACCTCCCAGGCGCACCAGGTTTGCTAAGATTCCTTTGGTTGCAAAACAGAAACTAAGTGAAACTTGATCAGAAGAAGTTACTTCATTATTGAAAGGATTCTAGGGGAGCTTTCAGTCCTGAAGGAATTGTTGCACAGCTAAATTTTACACAGAGCAAGAATCTAGGGCCTTGAGCATTGGGAGCTTCTGAACCCTCTCTAGAGGGCTTTCCTCAGGGTGACACAGCTGTGACCACATTGTCATACAATTATCAAATTCCCCAGAGAGAGAAAATCTGATTTGCTCGATGGATGGGAGGAGAGAGCCATCTGTAGTAGACTGAATCACATTAATTTGCTAGTTGGACTGTTTTTGTCTCCGAGAAAATGCAGTTTCTCTTGCTTCAGCTTAATAACACATGTTCTGAGGGACTCAGCTCTAAGTGTCAGGACAATGTGAGATGGTGAGCCTTCCCAACTAATAAAGTCTACTACATGTTTCTTTGGTGTTCTCAACTCCACAGATCTTGATTTTCTCATATTTTTTTCCATTTTGCTACAAACCCACAGAAAAATTGCAACCCTGGATCAGCTTCCTTCTGCAGGGAAGCTAAATACTGTTGGGGAAAATGACACAACTCTTTGAGATGGCCCTTTTCTGTCATTGGATAACTGCGATTATCTTAGCTAGGATCCATGGTAGCAAGGGTTCTTTGTGGTCATTAATAATTCCATATTTTGCTGCAGTGAAATATGCAGTATTTTACTGCAGTGAAATATGCAGTCTAAAAATATGGTACAGTTAATTAGTGGAGAGATTACTGCTTCATACTGGTTCTTTCTAGTTGAAAGTTTCTATTTGTTGTCCCCACCCCAACCACCCACTGAAGGAGTTCTTGATTATTTTGAATCTTACTGTGTCAGTCCATTAAGACTGTTTGTTTTGAATGGAGATAACCTTCAGGTCGGCTTTAGGATATAAGCTGTTTTAGGTAAACAGAAGGAACCATCTTCTGGCTGCCATTTTGCTTCAGTATTATCCTTGGCTGATGAAATGTTTTTGAGACTTAGTTTTCATTGAAAGCATGTATTTGGATTCTGTTGATGGGGGGGGGGGCTCTTTTTATGTGTAAATGAACTATTATAACACAAAATAAACTTCAGAGTTTGTACAGCCAATGTGAGTTATACCTTATTTATGCCACAGATGAAACAAATCAATTGTGGCAGATACATTTGTGGAAACCTCAAGACTAAATTGAAGGCAGTTTATTGCAGTGATTTACAAAAGAAGTAGCTATCGAACAATTTCTTTTGGGTGGGAGTTATGAAAACTTGATACCAATATCTTTTCTGTTATTTGAATATTAAATTTACTTAAAATTCTTCATCTTCCCATGCATTACCTTTCCCTCAAACATACACTTGCAAGCCCACATATATACACACATTCTAGTTTTCATAATGCTGTATTACATATAACATCAGTAAAAAAGAGCTCTTCAAATGAGGGAGAGAGAGTATATTAGCAGCAGATAAAATCAAATTTTTGAAATTTCTGGTAAGAATGTGTTCTAAATAGAAACACAGAGTAGATGAATGATGATCAAATAATATTCTGGAGACAGCTTGAGAAAGAGGAAAGAGTTAATAGACTTTGGAATCAGCCAGACTTGACTTTGAATCCCAGACCTGATTCTAGCCATATAACCTCTTTGAGTTTCTGTTTTCTTTTTCTGTAAAGTGAGATTAACAGCTGCCATACAGGATTAATGTAATATACTTTGATTGAGTTCCTGGCACATAGTAGATATGGGAATAATAAGATACAATCATTATTTTGAATTAGTTGATCAAAGATAAAACAAATTGCTTGATTTATTTTATTCTGGTAGTTGCCCTAGAAAGCATGTGTCCTCTTTCTCTTGTTTTTACCCTTAAAGAAAAATTGAGTTATCGGTAATGGGTTTAGCAGCTTTTTAAATGTTATATAGCTACTTTAGACCCAGGAGACTGACTTAAGCCAATTTTCAGTTTTATCCTTAGACCTAAGTAAAGGTCTACTTAAAGATTATCAAGTATTAAAAAAGGGGGCGGGGGTTGTAAACTAAAGCCACCGCAGATGAATAAGTTAGTGTCTCCTCCCTACTTGGTTTCTGCTACACTACATTGAAGGGAATTGGAGCCCTCCCTCTTTGCCCAGTCCTGGGAGGGCCCCTAGCGTCTTCCAGCCTTTACTCATCCAGTTAGAGGTGATCGTAGACTGTGCTAAATTGGCTGCTTCTGTCTACCAGTTATAAAGGCTTGAGTTTCATATTGTTTCTGAGACACTTTGAGAGATCTGCCAGTGGTTTAAATGCAGACTTTTGTAGGGAAAAGCAGACTACTACATAAAATGCACACAATGAATCTAGGATGAACCCAATCTCATGAACATTGAAGTGTGAAGCAGAATGTATAAATACAGGAAAGATATAATTTGAAGGACTCATTAGTGAGTTTTTTGGTGATCTTATATGTGTTTTTACAGTTAAGGTCTTCCTAAATCTTGTCTTCTGCGTCCTACAGAGTCATCAGGGGTTCCTGAGAAAAGGGCCTGGGTAAAAATCAGCTCAAGATTTAGTTGGGACACAGTCTCTTAGACAAAGCTTGGACTGAGCATCTTTCTGGGCCATTACTGATAACTTGTACTTATTTATCTTCTGTTGTGTAACTCCTTCTCCACACTTTTTTTTTTAAGACTTTGTTTTTTAGCATAATTAGGTTCACAGCAAAATTAAAAGAGAAAGTTATAGAGATTTTCCATATGCCTTTTGTCCCTACGCATGCATAGCGTCTCCCATTTTCAACACCCCCCACCAGAGTCTGCTCTTATAAACTTTTTGTAACCAATTTCTTGTTCCTTACTCCGTGGTGTGAGGTAAGAAATGAATGTGCAGCATTATAGGTAAAGAAAAGGCGATATGTAGAAGAAGTAATACTTTATCAGTATTTACTGTGTATTCATAATGATGTATGTTCTGTCTGTTGTAGAGCTCCCTAGCAGCCACTAGCTCTCAGTACTAGAAAGTAGCCTATGTGTCAACCCTGTATTAAAATACTATGAAATAGTATTCGGAGCACTGGGTGTGGTGCATAAAAAATGAATCTTGGAACACTGAAAACATAAAATTTAAAAAATAAATTTTAAAAAATACTGTGAAATAAGATCGAGTCGAAACCCTGAGCCCAGTGTTGTGAACTCTCTCTATTGCCCCATTTCATTTATTGGCAAAATTCATGTGTATAATCTTTGCTGTGTGATCACAAAAATCTTCTTGTGGCTGACTAATGTGGAATGTTTCTTTTTTCCTCCTTAAATTAAAATACAAACCCTGTACCATACCTGTACTTGGATATTGAAGTTTCTGCAGATATTTTGTTTCTGAATAATAGGAGTTAAAAGTCTAGGAATGAGTCAGATTAAAAACTTTTATTTATTTATTTTTAATTTTTTTAAATTTTATTTATTTTTTTGACAGAGATCACAAGTAGGCAGAGAGGCAGGCAGAGAGAGAGGGGGAAGCACGCTCCCTGCTGAGCAGAGAGCCCAATGCAGTGCTCGATCCCAGGACCCTGGGATCATGACCTGAGCCAAAGGCAGAGGCTTAACCCACTGAGCCACCCAGGTGCCCTACCTAAGAACTCTAATGACAGCATTTTTCTCTTTGTCATTGGCTTTAGCTTAATTAAATTTTAGGAAAATTGGGTCAGGAATGGAATAGTCATTGTTGAGGTTTGTTCTTAACCTCTGAAGTGGAATATGGGAAGATGGCTGGCCTGTCTGACCTGTCCTGGGTTGCATGGTTTGTATTTATAAGGGGTTAATTTAAAGCCTGGCCTTAAAGGTACTGAACGAGTAATGTAATGGCTTTATTTTTGGTGTTTTAACTTTGGATTTTTCTGTTGCATATGTTCACAGTCTTTTCCTCCAGTAAACAAATTATAAAGGGGTGAGGGTGTAGGCCTTCTTGCCCAGTTAATGCAGATAAGTAACTTTCTGCACGAAATACAATGGAAATCTCTCTGTAAGGAGTTTGTGAGTAATTTGTCATCTGTTCTTTCCGTCCACATAATTTTTTTAAACTTGATTGTTTTCCCTTACATATTTCAGTTTGAAATGAGCAGCCTAGTGGCTGGGAAAATAGTTGAATTATTTGGGAGGATGACGGTGCCACTGCCCATACACTTTACAAAACCACAGTGGTGAAACCCTCATTTATTGTCAAGAGTCTGTTACCCTTGCTGATTTCTGATGTCTTTGGCGTTTGGCTAACAAGACAGTTACAAGAAGGTGATAAAATCTTAAGTGAAAAATTTTCTGCAGTTCGACGTGTGAAATGAGAATAGTAACTAGAATAGAGATAGAGGTATTTTTCCTGGCCTTTCCCTTTACCCCACTCCAGGGAGAAACCCCATATAGCCTGGCTTGACTTAGAGGGAGATGTGCTAGAGAAAACCACCCTCACTGATAGCTGAGGGCTGTGATGTCCAGTTATCCCAGAAAAAACTGAGTTTGTCAAGAAGAAATGGACTTAGGGAACGAGCATTTAAATTCTGTCATAAGACTTTGATAAAAGATTGGGGAAACATGATGGTTATCAGCTCCTTCGCCTGCCTCTGGGAAGGTTTTAGTGGTTTTTTTAATATAGGGATGAAGAGATACTCAACTATGAGTTCCATAGTTGCTTGAAAGTATAAATTCACCCTGCTTTAAAGAAAGCTTAATTTGCTCTCCTAGAATTTATGTGACTTTATTTATATTTATAAGTTTATTTCTTTGTAGCCAGACTGTTTTTTAAAAGAACAAAGTGGGAAGACTCATACTGCCCAATTTCAAGATTCACTCTAAAGCCACAGTAATCAAGACGGTGTGGCATCAGAGAAAGGATAGATTGAAAAAAAAAAAACCCAAAATATAAGCAGTGTGACAAAAGAGAATCTAGAAATAGGCCCATACATGGTCAGTTGTTTGTTTTTTAAAGATTTTATTTATTGGGGTGCCTGGGTGGCTCAGTGGATTAAGCCTCCTCTGCCTTCGGCCCAGGTCTTCGTCTCGGGGTCCTGAGATCAAGCCCTGCATCGGGCTCTCTGCTCAGCAGGGAACCTGCTCCCCCCCAGCCCCCGTCTGCCTACTTGTGATCTGTGTGTGTGTGTGTCAAATAAATAAATAAAATCTTTAAAAAAAAAAAAAGAAAAGAAAAGGTTTTATGTATTTATTTGTCAAAGAAAGAGCATGAGTGCACAAGCAGGGAGAGTGGCAGGCAGAGGGAGAACCAGTCACCCTGCTGAGCAAGAAGCCCGATGTGGAGCTCGATCCCAGGACTCTGGGATCATGACCTGAGCTTACCCAACTGAGCCACCCAGGCACCCCTCTTTGTTTTTAATGCATAGATGAAAAGGTATTGAAATGGAGGGAAGTTCGTCTTTTTAACAAGCAGTTCTGGACAGTTGGACATTCCTACACAGGAAAAGAGAACTTTGACCCATTTTATACTCTATATAAAATTTACAAAAGAAAAATCTAAAGGGACACCTGGCTGACTTAGTAGAATGTGCAACTCCTAGGATTATGAGTTCAAGCCCCACATTGGGTTGTAGAGCTTACTTTAAAAAAAAAAAACAAAAAACAAAAAAAAACCTCAAAATGAATCTAGAAGAAAACATAGAAGGTAAAGTTAGGCAGAGATGACTTAGAGACGACACCAAAAGCATAATCCACAAAAAGAAAAAAATTTTTCATTAAGTTGAACTTTATCAAAATTAAAAACTTTTTGCTCTCTGGGGGCGCCTGGGTGGCTCAGTTGTTGAGCGTCTGCCTTCAGCTCAGATCATGATCCCAGAGTCCTGGGATCAAGCCCTGCATTGGGCTCCCTGCTTCAGTGGAAGCCTGCTTCTTCCTCTCCCACTCCCCCTGCTTGTGTTCCCTCTCTTGCTGTGTCTCTCTCCATCAAATAAATAAATAAAATTAAAAACAAACACCTTTTTGCTCTGTGAAAAACTATGAATGGAAAGAAAAGACAAGCAACTGAACGGGAGAGAATATTTGCAAGTCATGTATCTGACAAAGAAATTGTATTCAAATAACATAAAGTTCTCTTGGAACTCAGCAGAATGAAGACAAACCATCCAACAGGCAAAAGACTTGAACAGTCACTTCACCAAGAAAGAAGATATGCAGATTACAAATAGATACATGAAAAGATGCTTAGCATCAGTAGTTGTTTGGGAAATGCAAATTAAAACCATAATTAGGTACCACTGCATCCATATTAGAATGACTAAAAACAGAACAATGAAGGTAACTCTTCCCTTTATTAGATATTTACCACGTGCCACTGACGTTCTCCATGCTTTGCATATATTAACTCATTTGATCTTTGTAACAAACTATAAGATGCTGCCATCGTTATCTATTTTCGATGACAGATCTGAGGCTTAGCTTAATTGTCCATAGTCACACAGCTAATAAAAGGCAGAACCAGGAAAGCATTTTTACAGAACTACATGAACATTTTATTATTGTGCCATATTCAGTGAGTCGTGTGCTGTTGGGTTAAGTTAGTAGTGGTGATCATTCCCCTTGTGCCAGGGGTCATGTTTTGCAGCTAGACATTAAGATGGATTCCACTTGCTCCTGATTTCCCTTTCTTGCATACGTACATTCGTGCTCACAAATTTTGCCATCTGTTTATGGAAGTTACTGTTTTAATTTGGTTTTTGTTGTTTTTAAACCTCTGCCCATGAGAATAGTAGGGAAATGATCCTCAGGAAAAGATATGTTGCATTCTTGGAGACAGCCACAGTTAAGGGTAGGTAGGGATGGATGCCAGTGCTGGCTGGGACCAGTACTTTGTTTCCTTCAAACAAAGCAATGGCATGTCACTAGTGTTTTGTTTTTTGTTGTTTTGTTTTGTTTTTTAGCAAGAAGACCTCAGAGATAAACGAATCACTCAACCTTTCGAGGCTGTCACTATCCCACTAACTCCTTTGGCTTCCTGGCACAGGAGGCAGAGGAGCGGAACAGCCTGTGGGGGTGGCCTAAAGTGTCACATCTGATTTATAGTAATTAACATTATTAAAGAAGTATTAAAGTATTTTTATCTCTTAAGGCTTTGAGTTTGGCCAAGTCTCATTGAGATCCAGTTCCTGATAGTAATGCTGAAAGGTCAGGCGCTACCCCCTTCCCCTTGGCCATCAAAAATCAAATAGTTAAGTTTCAAGTGTTGGAAATGTGAATTTTTCACTTTTCAGTTCTCATAAACTGAAGCTACTGTTGCTATAGCAATGATTTTTCGCCTACATAAAATTTGTGTTTGAGACCATTTTTTCCTGAACCCGGTTTTTAAAAGTATAAAATGAGTAAGCGTAGGCATCATGGCCCTGAAATAATTCTTCAAATGAGAGAAAGGTAATTTGTTTTTAATAAATTTCATCAATGTAAACAAGAAGACTTGATCACAGATCTCAGTTGATCTCCTAGATGCTAAACTCGAATACAAGTCTAACTTGATTTATAGACATATCTCATTTAAAGGAAGAGTTGAACAACTAAAATAGCATAAATGCCAGTAAGTGGTGGTATTATCCCAGCTTTTTTTAATGCTTTTTTAAAAAGATTTTATTAAATTTTTTTTGACAGAGAGAGACACAGAGAAAGAGGGAACACAAGCAGACAGAGAGAAAGGGAGAAGTGGGCTCCTCTTGGAGCCAGGAGCCCAAGAGGAGGGCTCCATCCCAGGACCCTGGAATCGTGACCCAAGCCAAAGGCAGACACTTAACCAGCTGAGCCACCCAGGTGCCCCAACAAGAAGCTTTTAATAGCAATGGGCTCTTCAGCAGGTTTATATTTTATTCCTGCTGAACTTCTCATAAAATGATTATCAGAAAATCAGAGTGAACATAATAAGTTAATATTCTGAGTACATGCATTATATATGTGTGTTTTGCCAAGTTCCTAATATATTGAGGACTTAGAAAAATCAAACATCTTCAGAAACTTGGATATTACTATGTTGGTAATCTTGTTATATTATCATTTAGTTTTATTTTTTTAAAATGTACTTTTTTTAAAGATTTTATTTATTTTTTTGACAGAGATCACAAGCAGGCAGAGAGGCAGGCAGAGAGAGAGAGAGGGAAGCAGGCTCCCTGCTCAGCAGGGAGCCTGATGCGGGACTCAATCCCAGGACCCTGAGATCATGACCCGAGCCAAAGGCAGCTGCTTATCCCACCGAGCCACCCAGGCGCCCCTAAAAATACACTTTTTTATATTATTTTTTATATTATAATAATCAAGTTTCATTATATGGGATTTATACATGGAAACAGTCTTAGGAATCATTGTGTCCAACTTTTTCTTTCTTTCTTTCTTTTTAAGATTTTATTTATTTATTTGACAGAGGTCATAAGTAGGCAGAGAGGGGGGAAGCAGGCTCCCCGCTGAACAGAGAGCCCGATGTGGGGGCTGGATCCCAGGACCCTGAGATCATGACCTGAGCCGAAGGCAGAGGCTTTAACCCACTGAGCCACCTAGGCGCCCCCAACCTTTTCATTTCATTGGTTGAGGAGCTAATATTTTGAGGCTGAGGTGGCACCTATGGATTATTCAGCTTGTGGCAGAGTTGAGACCAGATTTCAATGGACCCTGGCCTACTGACCTTTGACCTTCATGATGCTGTGGCCTTGCTAGCTCTTTCCACATCTGTTGATCTTTACAATAGATTTATGCGTGTAAAAACAGATCTATATGCAGTCATCTCTGTTGGATAGAGGGAGCGAGAGAATTCTTAAACAATTTAGATAGCACAAACTACAGCCACTTTTCAGATTTGTTTTTGCAGTGAGAGAAATTGTATTAAGTAATCTTGAATATGTAGCATCTAAAAACATCTGATTCCCCATAGTCAGTGGTATTGTAATGGTGTTATATGCTGACAGATGGTAATTACACTTGTGAGTGCAGCCTAACATATAGAGAAGTTGATATACTATATTGTACACCTGAAACTAATGTCACATTGTGTCAACTATACTCAAATTTAAAATTTTAAGGAAAAACAAGCAAAGAATGTGGGAGGGAGGAGAATAATTGGAAAGATGTGCCAGGATTATAGACACAGTGTTTTAAGGTTAATGTCACAATTCCCAATTGCTTTTAAAGTTATGTAAATTAAAAGAGAATGAAATTCAAAAGTTTTAAAATGAATTAATTAAAACGTTTTCCAGTAAGAAAATAATGAGCAAGCTAGTAGAAAATGGATAAAAGTTGAGAATAAGGGAAGTCCACTCATACTAAAGGAAGTGCAGAAAAACACTTCCAAAAAAAAAAGAAAAAAAAGCCTGGGTGGCTCAGTCCTTAAGTGGCTGCCTTCAGCTCAGGTCATGATCCCCGGGTTCCTGGGATCAAACCGTGAATTGCGCTCCTTGCTCACCGCTCACTGGTTTCCCCTCATCCCTCCCCCTGTTTGTGTCCCCTCTCCTGCTGTCTCTGTCAAATAAATAAATAAAACTCTTTAAGAAATAAAAATTTAAAAATTAAAAATCCAGCTAGTATGAGGTATCTTACTTATTAGAATGGCAAAGTTTTAAGTGGTGATACCTCCCATTAGTGAAGGCAGAGGGAGATAGTCAATCTCTTTACTACTGGTAGGAATGTAAACTGGTGAAAATGTGGAAATGTAAAGTGCTCATACCCTTCGTCGACTCATCAATTCTATAATTGCAACTTTGTCCAACAAATACCATAGTATTAATTAATGAGGTTGAATTTTCGTCTGTTTTATAATGATGTACAGGATGGTTGCTGAAATTTTGTTTTTATACACACACAAAAAAACAGTAAAAACCTGGTAACTTCTCAAGTATTAATAATGAACTAGTTTTATAAATTACCAAACAGTAGAAAATAATAGAATATATATAGCAATAGATATGTATGTCCTGAAAGCCAAGATTTACTAAGAGGAAAAGAAATCAAGTTTTAGAACAGTTTGTATACTAGTAAAGATGCACATATTTATGCTTTTTCTCTTTAAAGATTCTAGTAGGATACAAACGAAAATATTAATGACTTCTGGGTTTTACTGAGTTTTGGTAAGAAGTATTAAGGAGCAGCGATACTTTCCTTTTCACTTTAAATTCTGTATTTTGTGAGAAAAGATAATACACTATGCATATACGTTGTTTTGCTTAATAATTTTAAAACAGGGAGCACCCGGGTGCTCAGTCTGTTGAGCAGTTGAGTGTCAGCCTTCCACTGACTGGGGTCATGATGCTAGGCTGCTGGGATCTAGCCCTGCATGGCTCCCTGCTCAGTGGGGAGTCTGCTTCTCCCTCTGTTCCTCCCTACCCTCCCCCACCCTGCTTGTGTTCTCTCTCTCTCTCTCTCTCTCTCAAATAAATACAGTCTTTTTTTAAAAAAAAATATAAACAGTAAAGTTTGTTCATTATTAAAATGATTTTGCTTTGTAACTGCAATCAAGGAGGAACTCTTCCCTTATTTTGAAATAATTTCGAAAAGCCTATTCTTGATTTCTTTATAATTTAATTTCTCTTTTAAAAAACCATGTTTAATAAAAACTCTACCAAAAAAAAAAAAAAAAAACCATGTTTAGGGGCACCTGGGTGGCTCAGTCATTTGGCACCCAGCTCGTCATTTTTGCTTGGGTCATGATCTCATGGGTTGTGGGATCAAGCCCCATGCCAGGCTCAGCCCCAAGTCTGCTTGAAGATTCTGTCTCTCTACCCCTCCCCCTACTTGCATACATCTGTGTGCTTTCTCTCTCAAATGAATTAGTAAGTTTTGGTTTGTTGGTTTGTTTGTTTTTTAAAGCATGTTTAGTTTGAGATTCGATTAAAGTGATTGAGATTCAGGTAGCAAAGTTCTGAAAATCAGTAGGTTTCTACCCAACTCTAACCATACACCCCAGTCTTCTTAGGAAGATAGCTATCTAAGAAATATGTTTACCGGAAGTCATAAAGGTAATCTTTTCCTTTGACTCTGTAGTTCCATTTCTGTGTCTAGATGCTAAGGAGGTAAAGTTTTCATAATAGAAAATAAATGTAATACAAATGTCTAGCAGTTGACTCCTGTGGAATAAACCATGAAATAACAAGGTAGACTGTTATGTGACCTTTGAGATACTGAACGTGGGAGCCTGGGTTGTGCAGTTGTTTTAGTGTCAGACTCTTCAATTTTGGCTCAGGTCCTGAGATGGGGCCCCGCACTCCACATGGAGAGTGCTTGACATTCCCTCTCCCGCTTCCCCTCCTGCTCGTGGTCTCTTTCTCCTCTAAAATACATAAATCTTTAAAAAGTATATTGAACTTAGATATTCTGAAGGTATTTGTGAAAAGATGTGTAAGTTATAGTTAAGTAAACAGTGATGCACATAAAATAGTACCTAATGGCTACAGTAATGCTTTCAGAGTCCCAGATAAACTTGGTAGAAACCAAGTTTAGTTCGCTAATCTTCAGAGAAACCGGATAAGGAAGATGATACTCCATAGAAAAAGAAACAAAGTGGGGGGGGCGCTGTGGGTAAACACAGTTGTCATGTAGATTAGCTTTATTTTGAAATCCCAGTCAAAGCCCTTCATCTCCTACTCCAGCCCACCTGCACACTCACAGCTCCATGCTGTTTCTCAGGAGGAAGTTCTGCCTCACCTTTTGGCAATAATGCTTATATAATTCACAGTAATGATTTTAAAGCACACCAAGCGTGGACCAGGAACCTGTTTGAGTCTGGAATGCCCAAATGGTGGTTCCTTCCATATCTTGTTTCCAGTTTATAATTTAGAATAATCAGACCTATGCTAGACGATTCATAAGCATCTGTAATTGTAATTTATAGACACATTTGTAATTCTAAGAATAATTAATAATAAATAATTTCCCTACCCAAAAATGATTGGTTTCTCTTTCTGGGGGTAGGAATATTTTGCTGCCCTTGTTAATTTTCAGTGATTCAGCCAACGCTGGTGATCAGGTTGTGGGTGACTAATTACATAGCTTTATGAGTTAACTCTAGAAATACAGGCTCTGGCTTTGAAAGTGAGCAAGTCATTCTTTATAGTGGTTGAGTCCGTGTGCCTGTCATCATCTCATACCCACAGCTGGTATGTCACCATCAGCTTTCAGGAGCCATTGAGCACTCTCCCCCCCACCCCCCACCCCGCAACCTCCAGCACTCTCCAGTGTGCTGCCCAAGTATTACCATTTATTTTGTGTGCCTGGGACATGAAGAGAGAAGTGCAGAAGCACAGATATTTATAAAAGTGTAACAGAAATTGGTTTGATTATTACATTTTGTCCAGAAGTCATCATTCCCAATTCAGTGCAACAGAATTAGCTAAAATGCTAAACCAATACCACTGTTAGTTGAAGACATTAGCATATTTGGGTATTATTGAATGCTAGCCCAGCATACTTGATATATGGAAAAACAAGGAAATCAAAACCCAGAGAGACAGATTGCCACAGTGATTTACATGAAGTGGGACATGCAGTAGAATGCTTGAGCACATTTTCCAAGTGGGAGTTAATTTTATTCTTAGTTTTCATGATTGAAGTTACAAAATCCGTATAATGAAATGAATCGTGATGATGTTGTACAGAGGCAATATGGTGACAATTGGTAGCTTTTAGAAACTGCTCCCTTCTGTCTAGGGAGATAAGTACTGGGATTTTGGGGTTGGTGTAGATCCGGCCTGGGCAGAAGGTGGTGGAACTCTTGCCTTGCATCTGCCCTGTTGGGTGTCATTTTCTTCATCTCTGTGGAGGAGGTACGGGCTAAAAATGGCCGTTAATTGCTGCTGCTGCTGCTTTTTTTTTTTTTTTTTTTTTTTTTTTAAGGGAGAAGAAGTGAAACTATTTATAGTGACTGGTGGTATATGTTAATCTATTTGAAATCTAGAAATCTGTGTCTTACATATCTTGCCCAGTTTATTCTGATTGGGAATAGAAAGGTATTGTTTTGGATTTTTTTAAATTTTTATTTATTTATTTGACAGAGCTAGTGCACAAGTAGGGGGAGCTGCTGGCAGAGGGAGAGGGAGAAGCAGGCTCCCCGCTGAGCAGAGAGCCTGACTTGGGGCTCTCTGTCCCAGGACCTAAGATCATGACCTAAGCCAAAGGCAGACACTTAACTAAGTGAGCCACCCAGGCATCCCAGAAAGAGACAGTTTTTAATTATAGACACATATTGCCTTCTTCAGAAATCCTTATGACTCTGATGATTACATTACATTCTAAAGGAAGACATTTAATTTGTTGGTGTGAAATTAATTTTTGGCGTCCATTTTTTTTATGTGAAATAGACCATTTTGTATAACTATTCTTGAATGCTTTTCCTTTCCTTTTTTAAAAAAAATATCTCATGCAATATGGTTACAGGCCTCTGATTAACAATATTTGTATTGAAATGGAAGAAACAATTATCATACACAACTATGATCACAATTTTGTAAATTTATGCATATTGCTAAAGACTGGAAGGGAACCTGAAAAACAATTGGAACTGCAAACGAATGAAGTATCAGTTAAATGTAGATTTTTAGGATATAGGTTTTTCCCTGGTGTGTGGGGGAGGGATAGGCTTATTGAAGTAGTAATAGGCAAGTTAATTTCAAGGGAGTGGAAATTCAGCCTCATATTTGTAACAGAATAGTATTTTTTTTCTTTCCTGTGTGTAAAAAATAATAATAATTCAAATGAGGTAGAATGGATTTTGAGAAATATGTATGAAAATATCGCATTTATTGAAGCAAAAGTCTTTCAGAGCCTCCCTCCTCTGCCCTATAGTTAATGTTATACCTGATTTTATGCTTTATATTAGAGAGCAGTTATGCCAATGATTTTTTTAGAGCTTAGAAGTGCCAGAGGTAGTAAGCAAATCTCAGACTGTCAGCTTTGAGATTTATTATGTGTGTCTGCTGTTTGAGTCCAAAAGGGCTTAACAGCTGAATATAGACTTTAAATCACCGTTGGGATTTAAATTTTACTCTGAAAGACTAGGTCATTTGACAGTCATCAAGGACATTTTCATTCTCAAGACTCTTTTGCAGGCCCAGCAGAAAACTCCTCCATCAGCCCAAGAAGGGGGCAGTCATTCTCAGGGCTAAGGTCTATAAACTCTGGGGTGCTCCACATGCAAAAAAAACCCCAATGAAACACAGGGGGGAATTTGTTCTGTGGACTATGCCAGAAAGTGAATTTTAGATTGGTGACAAGCAGATAGGGAACGATTTGGCCAGATACTGAAGATTAAAGGTATTTAGAATGTATGTTATATTATTACTTTTGATGTGCAAAAAATATATACCTGGAAGTTTATTTTAGAAAGTCAGTCAGTGTGAGGACTGATCATTTGGGGGGAAAAATTTGACTGTGATTACTGCAGTCATATTTTCTAAAACATATGCTGTATAATGATGATTTAAAATGTTATGTAAGTTATCAATTAGATTACTGATTATAGAAGACACATTTTTTTAAAAAAAGATTTATTTATTTGACAGAGATCACAAGTAGGCAAAGAGGCAGGGAGAGAGAGAGGAGGAAGCAGGCTGCCTGCTGAGCAGAGAGTCCAATGCAGAGCTCGATCCCAGGACCCTGGGATCATGACCTGTGCAGAAGGCAGAGGCTTTAGCCCACTGAGCCACCCAGGCACCCCTTTAAATATGTATCTACATATGTCTTCTATAGATCTTTGACATACAGTGTTTTCTTTTAAAGAAAGGAACGTTGTCTCAGGCTGTGCTTCTTATCATCTGGCTCCTCTAAAGTCACCAGCATCAACATTTAAACTTGGGCTGACCAGACACCAACCAAATCAGACCCCTCTTGCATGGGGCCTGAGGGTCTATTTTTAAAGATCTCTACAGGTAGTTATAATGTGTACAGTCAGGGTTCTGAACCTGGGTTCTAAAGTTTTTTATGTTTCACTTGGAAAGGCAATTGAAAGAAATCTTGTAGTTATCATGTAGTATTGTAAAAAGAAACAAATCAGTTTTAGGGTTTTTTTTTTTTTTTTAAAGATTTATTTATTTTGAGAGAGAACGTGTGTGCAAGAGCAAGAGGGACAGAAGGAGGTGGAGAGAGACTCTGAAGCTGACTGCCCTGAGCCACTGATCATAGAGCCAGACCCAGGGCTCCATGCTGCGACCCTGAGATCAGGACCTGAGCCGAAACCAAGAGTTGGAGGTTTAACTGACTGGGCCACCCAGGTGCCCCTAGTTTTATTTCTTTACTCTTATGGAAAATGTCAGATTAAGATGAACACCTCCCTGTCTAAGAAAATGTTGTTAATGAGATGGCCTGAACTGAACATGATAAAATCGAAAAAGGTAATAGAATATTTGATCGCTACACACCAGGATTAGCATGAGTTAGACTTGACTTAGAGTATCAAGCAAGTTAAATTTATCACTAAGCTCTAAGGTTAAAGGAGAAGCATGTGGTAAATGATACAGAATAATAGTACTTTTTTTTTTAAGGTCTATTTATTTTAGTGAGAGAGAGTGCATAGGAGAGAGTCTGGGAAGGGGAGGGGCAAGATAGAGAGGTAGAGCGAAAATCCCAAGCCAACTCCCTACTGAGGGTAGAGCCCAAGGTTGGACTTGATCCTATGACCCTGAGGTCACAACCTAAGATCATGACCTGAGCTGAAATCAAGAGTGTCACTCAACTGACTGAGCCACCCAGGAGCCCCCAGTATTCTGTTTTTCTTTGAAGATATTTGAAGTCTCTTGTTGAACACAGCACAATAATTTCATAGTATTGAAGTACAGACTGAAAGCTTAAGATACACTAAATTGGTATAATAAAAGGTGATACTGAAAACATTAATGTGGCTATATTGATTATTATTAATGATATTTCAAAGTGATTTCTAAAAGCTTTGTACAGAACAGATTTTATACTAGTATATTAATCTAAAATAAGCTAAGATAACATAAAGATATGTCACTGAAAACCTGAGGAAACTATAGTGGTCTCATTCATTTTAAAACTTAATGTAATTATAAGCAAGGATGAATTTATGTGTTTGTATTTTAGTACCAGTGGTTGGGGAAGGGGTGATAAACAAAAAGCTATTTTTGCTGATTGGTACTCAGCTGTGAATCACATGTGACTCATTTCATCTGTCAGCTTAATCAAAAATAAAAATATGTTTAGGTCTGGTAAATTCAAAGATGATTATCCTATAGTTCTTGCTTTCAAGAAACCTATAATTGTGTAGGTGAATAAGACATATACCAATAACAACAATAATAGCATGTTGACCTTTTTCACTGATGCAGTAATAGGAAAAGTGGTTTGCTGGGGAAGCTAGTGCTATAAGGACAAACTCATCAACAGAGCTAATCTTGATAGTGGGCAGTTATTAAAGTCATGGTATCGGGGCACCTGGGTGGTTCAGTGGGTTAAAGCCTCTGCTTTCAGCTCAGGTCATGATCCCAGCGTTCTGGGATCAAGCCCCACGTCGAGTTCTCTGCTCAGCGGGGAACCTGCTTCCCCCTCTCTGCCTGCCTCTCTGCCTACTTGTAATCTCTGTCTGTCAAATAAATGAATAAAATCTTTAAAAAAAAAAAAAAAAAGGTGCCTGGGTGGCTCAGTGGGTTAAGCCGCTGCCTTCGGCTCAGGTCACAATCTCAGGGTCCTGGGATCGAGTCCCATATCGGGCTCTCTGCTCAGCAGGGAGCCTGCTTCCCTCTGTCTCTCTCTGCCTGCCTCTCTCTCCATCTACTTGTGATCTCTCTCTGTCAAATAAATAAATAAAATCTTTAAAAAAAAAAAGTCATGGTATCTAAGCCGATTAGTAAGTCTTTGCTTAAAAAAATATAGTAAGTGTTCTGGGAGTGAGGGGATCTATTGGTCACAAGGGAAAAGGGGAAAGACGGTGAAAAGAGGTACTAATTCATGGTAATTTCCATATTGTAGTACCAGGGATTGAGAATTGGGATCCATCTGGTGGAAGTAGAGGCATAGCTTGATACTGTGGGATGGATCATAAGATCTAGTTCTCTGGGAGAAGGAAAGGTACTAATGAGATACGTCATTTGTGGGGCACCTGGCTGGCTCAGTTGGGAGGACATGTGACTTGATTTTGTAGTCATGAGTTAGATACATCATTTGTGTACCAGTGAAGTGGACTGAGATTGAAGGAGGAGGGTACTTCTTTAGGGGAATTATAGTAAAAAGCAAGAATCTATGTCAGCTACATGTAGTAATCTATTTAATTCTTGAAACAACCATATGAGGAGGGTACTCTTATTTTTCCCACTTTTCAGGGAAGGGAAACCTAGACCAGTGAAGTGAAATAATGCTCTAGATCACAAAGCTAGAAAGTGGTAGAGCTTGGATTTGGACCCATGATATCTAACCTAGAAGATGACAATGGTATACCACCTCCTTTAGCCTGACTGGGTCCTTAGTGTCTGAAGCCAAATGGGGCTGAGTGATACAAGCAAAAGTCTATAGGGGTTTGTGGCTGGTATGCTATTTTTAAGGGGTGGGTATAGTTTTTTATAAACGTACATTTTAGAAAAACACAGCACAACAAAGGATGAAGTGAGACCTTGCCAAAATATGGGCCTGCGAACTACATTTGGATGTATCTTGTGGTATGTGTGGTATGGGAAGATGAGATGGGATCCTTCCGAGATCCCTAAGGGTTCCTGAAGTTAGCCTCCTCAAAGAAATTGGGTTTTACTTGATTACATACTGGAGGGCTATTGAAAGCTTTAGAATGGGACATTATGTGACTGGAACTTGTAATAGGGAGGGAGTTAGAATAGCATTTTTATCCAAGTGATTTGTTCTACTTTAACATGGCCCAGTGGATGTGGAAAGTAGAAAATACAAGGAAGATAATAACGATCCAAAGGTTAGTTGAACAAGGAAAGAGATGAGGTAAATAGTTTCAGATAGCAGTGAGTGGAAGCTCTCATTGGGTGTGAGGGGAGGAGAGTCAGTGGAGCACTTTCAACACCAAGCACAGTGGTCATGTTCACAGGTTGAAGCAGTGATACAGGAGGTGGGCCTCGTCCTTGCATGGCACTGATAGCAGATGGACATGTCCAAGGCCGAAGTTTATTTAGCTGTACGACCTCAGATGAATCAACCTAATCTCCCTCTGTGTGTGTCTCTTTCCTTAAATAGACGGGAGCCCAGTGCAGGGCCTGAACTCATCGCCCTGAGATCAGAACTGGAGCTGAGATCTAGAGTCAGACACTCAACTAACTGAGCCACCCAGGTGCCCCTATCTTTTTTAAGGATGAGCTTACTCTTTCTAAAGTAGTATTAATGAGGCGCCTGGGTGGTAGGGCCAGTGAAGTGTGTTTGGCTCTTGGTTTCGGCTCAGGTCATGATCTCAGAGTCATGGGATCCTGGGATCCATCGAGCTCCATGTTGGGCTCCACACTCAGCACAGAGTCTGCTGGAGACTGACTCTCCCTCTTCCCCTCCCTCCCTCCCTCAAATAAATAAATCTAAAACAATAAAGCAGGATGAATAATAGTATCTACCTCACTAGTATGAGGAGTAACTGAGTTTAGCTCAGTGTATTAGTTTTCTGTTGCTGCTGTTAAATTACCACAAACATTGTGGCTTAAAACAGCACAAACACAGACTCATTGCCTTGCAGTTCTCTAGGTCAGGTGTTCGACCCGGGACTCATTGGGCTAAAGTCAGGGTGTTGCAGGGCTGTGTCCCTTTCCAGAGGCTGTTAGGGTGAAATCCGTTCGCTTGTTTTTGCAGCTTCTAGAGGCTGCTCTTACCCTCGGTTCATCATCATCGTCATTTTCAGAGCGAGCAGTGTTGCATCTCCTACCCTTCTTCCATAGTCACACCTCCCTCTGACTTTCCTGCCTCCCCCTCTTCCACTTTTTAGGGCCCCTGTGATTGCATCGGGCCCGCCAGATAATGCAGAAAAGTCTCTCCATTTTTGCTCCCTCATTTTAACCACATTTGCAAAGCCCTTTCTGTCTGGAGGTAGTGAGGTAACTTCATCATAGGTTCTGGGGGTTATTAGACCATGGACTCCTTTGGGGCTGGGTAGGCAGCTTTCTGCCTGCCTCCTACAAGACCTGGCAAGTAGCTAACATTTGAGTGATTTCTAATATTAGTATTGTCTCATCATCATTACTGTTAATGGTAGGATTACTCATCTGTAACATTTCAATTGTAACATTAGTGTCACAGTGCTGCTGAAAATGGTATTTCTGTTCCGGGCTCTACTGGGTCTGTTTGGCAGAGATGTCAGCTGAGAATATAAGTGGTTTACCAACATTTAACTTTAAATGGCATATTAGTTTAAAAAGTGCTCAGGAAAAAAATTATGAGCTCTAAAGTTTTACAAAGATATATTTTTCCAGATAATAGCATATGAAAGTCGTAACTCAGTTTTGTCATTAGGATATAAAGTTATTTATGCTGTTTTATAATTAATGATTTACAAAGAAGAGGACTGGTAATTAATGATTTGCAAAGAAGAGGACTGGTAACAAAATAAATTCTTCCTACTATATTTCTAATATATCCAGTTGGGGAGAGACTGTACTGTGTAAATTTATACTTTTTATATTTTATGGTTAAGTAGTTGTTTTAACAGCAAATAGTTACATTTGTAGAAGACAGCAAAAAAATTTATACTGTTAGATTTGCTACTTATTTTTTTCAGACTTTCAGATTTATTTCTGTACCAATTAAAGCCCTGAAAATTATGCTTGAGCAAGTTGGTATGTGCACCGAGGATGTTAAGTTTTTTGTTTGGCCAGATGAGGGCACTTTCTCTTTACATTTCTGGAGTTTGAGCTGTGCAGCAGATTTGTTTTTTCCCATCCAAGCTGTTACTTACTTTCTGTTGTTATTGCCAGTGAGAGAAATAGTTTTGACATTTTTAATGTTTTGATTGTGTTTATTCTTATAGGTTGATCTTTCCCCAAAAGGAAAAGCTTCAGTTTTTTGTGAAGTTTTTATATATGGAAACTTAAATGACAAAATTTCTGTGGGAAAAGGTAGTTTTAAGAAAACAAATCTCCGTATTTTGTAGTTTTGCTTATAATTAACACTAGAAGCTGAAGTTTACTTTTTAAAATTTATTTTTTAATCTAATTTGAGCATTCCCCATTTGTTCATAGCAAGATCCCTCTCCTCATCCAGTTTCTGTTGCCTGCTGGATATCGAATCAGTGTCCCTTTGCATCCCCATTAGAATCATTCGGAAGTATGGAAAGGAAATAAAATACCAGAAATGTTTTGTCTTCAAACAGACACACCGGCCCTGTCTCGGATGGATGGATGGATAAATGGACCCGACACTTATAAATAAAATACCAGAAATAGGACACATTTACTTTTGTATTTGTAGTGATTGCCGGCAAGGACTAGGTTGAGTAGGACAGGGTTTCCAGGGTTATGTGTAATGGTGCTAAGAACAGTACAGATTGCAGCTACTTGAGGTTGATGTGACTAATCTAAGGAGAAAACCAAAGAGTGATGTTGAGGTTTATAAGTTAAGTTTGTACATAGCAGTGAAACAGAGAACCAGTGGTTGCTTATTAAAGTCTACAAAAACACTAATGAAAATAATGTCTTCACGACTTGATTGACATGGAGGAAATTCGGCGGCGAGTGCGGGGGAGCCAGCTGAAGGGAGAGTTCAGAGTGTGTGTAAAGTTTTACACAGGTTTAGGAGTCGTGAGAAGGCATGGATTATTTTCAGAATTGTGTGCACAACAAGATAAGTATGGATGATGCCTCTCTGGAGTAGCTTCCAGAATGCTGCTTCCGAGTGACTCCGGAGGACGTGCGTGTTAGTGAATCCACAGACCTTCCACGTCCTGTATGAGTGCGGGAGTGGCTGGAACTCTGTCACCATTACCTCTCCTCTGACCACAAACACCACCTGTGCCTCAGGTGCTTTTCCTGTTCCCCCACTTGCCTTTGTCAACAACGCTGTGGGTGGCTCATCTTATTCCCACATATTTTAAATACGTGGAAATTTAGACTTTCAGATTAATTAGATCACTAATCTCTTAATTGAGACATTAAGTAAGTGTGGTCAGTGTCATAGAAACTAGTAGATAATGAATTCTCGGACTTCAGGTCATAATGATTAAAGATACTTACACAGTTAGGAGGAATATCACCAAGTAGCAGCGGCTTTGAGTTGAAAGGATTGAGTCATTCCCAGTCAGCTCTGTCGCAGAAAGCCGTCTCTTGGTGTGTCAAGGGATTGGAGCTGGGATGCTTGATACCTGTAAGGAAAGATTTAAGGCCTCGACATCGAGTACAGCTGGTGCCTGTTGATGGAGTGTTGTTATCAGTTCCTCAGAGAGAAAGAAGAGTTCCCTAGTGTTCCATGTCTGCCACATTTTTTTTTTAACCTGGGGCTTACTAAGAAGAAGGAAAAAAGAAAGTCGTGATTTTTCCCTTTAATTCCGGTGCCTGACTTTTATTTTATAGATTTTGGTAGCAGTCTTGTTGCCTTGACTTTACCAAGACACAGTCTGTTCAAATGGTAATGCAAACACATCTTTTTTTTTTTTTTTCCCTGCCAGTCCTTTTCAGCAAATAGTAAATAGTTTAAAGTTGTGGGTCTTTAATAAAAATTAAGTTTCTTCAAAAAAATTATGTGTCCCCCCCCCTTTCCATTAAACCATCCATTGGAAGCCTCCCGTGTGCCAGTTCCTCTGCCTGGCACGTTGGATACAATGGAGGACTTGGCTGGGTCCTTCCCATCAAGCATGCAGGCGAACGTAAGAACTCAGGAAGTGAACCAGTCGTGAAACTGAAACGGCGGAGGTACTGTCAGTGGGCATGGGACCTGCAGGATGCTATGAGAGCACATACCCCCACCAGAGGGGGAGGACAGGGAGAGGACAGGCAAGGATTCATAGAAGATGTCATGTATGAGCTGAATCCTGAAGTGAGCACATCATTTCTCAGAGAGAGAATTGCGAGGGAGAAAGGGCTGGTTTTGTGAAAGAGAAGATATTTGAGTATTTGGGGTGTGACATCTAGGCTTTGAGGTAGTATATTTGGTTTTTAGAAATGTAGGAATGGAGGGGTTTTTAAAAGGGCATTTTTTTTGGTCTGGAGATGAATACATGAGCATCATTTGAAGGAAAGTGATGAATAAGATAGAATGAGAGAGAGAAGAAGAAGGGAGCAAAGTGGGGAATGAATGCCTGAAAAAGAGAATTCGTAGAACCTGACTCATGTACAGCCTGGAAGCCAAGGTCAGAAGACAGAACTTCAAGAAGAGGTAATTACGGAATCAGTGGAGGAAAATGCTGTGCCTCTAAATTGAGGAAGCCGCGTAAGGCACTGGGTTTGATTAGGGTATTGGTTATTTAACTATGAGCAATGTGATACAGCTAAGGTTTAAGGTAACATGTTAGAAATGTACCTATTCTTCTTTAAACCTTTTTTATACTGGTTCTTAACTTTGGAGAAAGCCATTCAGGGATCTGAGACTGGATGTACATAGATGACTTACATTTATTTTTATTCTTTCCTTTTCCTGAGAATCTAATCCATGTTTTCCTTGTATAGTAACTCCTTGGTCACTGTCAGGCCTGGTCTTAGGGGTGAGTATTTGTTGCAGACCTGAGCTCAGGGGTGTGTACAAGATGTTCCTGGGCCAGTGAGACTTGATCTTGGGACTTCCTGAAGCTCTGAAGAAAGAGAATCTCTTCTGTTGGGTTGAAGCTGTAAAGGCGCCTGAGAGCTGCCCTCCTAGGATGAGCATCTCTGAGAGTAGGGGGTGGGGAGGGAGAGAGGGAACAGGAGAGGGAAGGAGCTGAGACAAATAACATACCTTTATCATATGAGTTGAGTCACTGGATCTACTTCTGGATTTTTCAATTATTTGAGTCAGTGAATTCCCTTCTTTTGCTTTAGCTATTTTGAATGTGATTTTCTGTCATTTGAGGGTGAAAAGTCTCATTCTCCTAGAGAATGCCTTATGTACTTTTGCAGAGGATCAGGGGTATATAGATCTATCTGTAGAGGCCCCCCGAACCTGCTTTATTCTGTTCAACATTATTGCCAACAACATTTTCCCCATTAATCCAGATTCGGTATTCTTATCATTAACTAATTAATGGCCATCCGTGGGACAATTTGATCTTTACTACAAACATATGTAGAATATCTTGGTATTTATTGTAGTTGAGGGGATGGGTTATTTTTATTAATGCCTTTTTGATTAACCAAGAATTAACCCATTTATCTCCTTCAGCTTTTTTCAGCAAGGATATCCTTTGTAAAATGTTGGGATTCCACTTTATTCATTATTTGTCTCTATCCGCTTATAAATATTCTTGCCAACCATAATGCTTAGATCTAGGAATCAGACCATAAACCATAAAAGCAACAAAATTTGCTAAAGGCCTCATAAAATATGAATATGAAGTCATCCCTGACTCTCGCTAGCTTGAATAACTTGAAGAAAAGGGAAAATGATTTTGTTAATTTTGTTACTAGGAGGAAGCTTCTGATTCAATAGAATATGATGGGTATCGAAAAATACATTCATTAAGAACTATTTGCTGCAAGGCAACATTAAAAATAATAGGGCAATTGGGAAATGCTCGCTGTGATAAGATTTCAGAGAGCATTGTGACATCTGTGGTCACTTGATAGGTTTGAGTTAATGAGTCTGGCCATAGAGAGGGTGATTATTTCTTTCTGGACCCTGTACCTGCTTTGGGACGTAGCTCCTATGAGGTACATAATGATGCCTGTTTTGGTTCTGCAGAACAAGGAAGTTGATTTTATCACTTGTGGATGTTGTGAGAATGGGCCTGAATTTAATATACTAAATTTACTGTTTCCTGTAGAAACCGACATTTCAGAAAAGAAAAATACCAACTAATTTCTAATTGGGTAGAACACATGGAGCAAGAGTAAAGAGTTGAGCTTGCATTTGAGTCCCAATCCTCATTCCCTATGCTCTGGTCACATGTTCCTTGAAACTGTCCTGATGTTCTCAGCCTCTGTGGTTTTTTGCTCTATTCCCTCTCCAGAATACCCTTAATGAATTAGTACTGAATTATGAAATACATTAATTAGTACTGATGGATATTAGTATATGGAGTCCTATATTTTAACTCCGTTTACACTCCCGGAAGCTTCTTTGGACAGCATAGCAAGACATAATCTTTTCCCATTTATTCACACACATTATCCCTTCCTCTCTTCCTCCATTTGTGCAGAATTTTTATTTTATTCCTACTAAAGACTTCCTGCTTTAGGCATTAAGCGTTAGTAGGCCAAAGAACAGTGTGCCATTCCTGCCCTCTGGTGGTTGAAAGAAGCATTGCAAACAAGTAATAAAGATGTGTGCAGGGACTCTTACCAGCCTTGGTATCATTTGTTTCTTTTATTCCTGCATCATTTATTGGTTTACAGATTTAACAAGCACATAATCGGTATCTTCTTTATGACGGTCTTCATTAGTACCTGTCTGGTGCGGTAGCATCATGGTCTCTGGTAGCAATAGTTAAAATAGTTGAAGCCTTCCAAATGGAATTCGAAAAAGCGTACTTTCAGTATGTCTAAATCTGACTTTCGGGGTTTTGTATTTAGGTTACAACGTTTTTTCCTATCTACACGTAACGTTTCTAGGCCTACTGAGCTTCGAATTGGTTATATATGTGATGGGTGAAAAATGATGTCTGGGGTTTTAGTTTTCTTGCTGCCTAAAAATTTATCTCAAAACTTAGCAGCTTAAAACAACAAATGTGTAATATTAGAGTGTCTGTGAGTCAGGAATTAGGGAAGTGATTTAGCTATCAAGATACTGGTCAGAGTTATAGTCCCTGGGACTGGAGGAGCTGGAGGATCTGGTTGGCTTTACCAGAATGAGTGATTCAAGAGAGAGCGAGAGGGAAGCCACGGTGTTTTCAGTAACCTATCCTTAGAAGCAGGCTTTTGTCATTTTTGCAGGATCCTTTGCGTAGGACAATCAGGTGTATTTCATGTGCAGAGGGTCTGCTTCAGGGCTTGAGTACCAGGACATGAGAAATCACCAGCTTTGTACTTTGTACACTGTAGGCAATGACTTCGGGCCTGTGTGACGATGTGAGTAAATCTTCAAATGGAAGTATTTTAGAATGAAGTATGGGGTTGGAAAATCAGACCAGCTCATCATTACTTCAGTTTTCATTCTTCATTCTCCTGGGAGAAGGTTAAGTTCTCCATGTTCCCAAGCTGATACTTTTAAATGGAGTACTTAGGAAAATAGGAAAAGAATGGTAAGAGAAATTAGTTTTATGAGGACATACTTACATGAATATGAGGCTGGAACATTTTAATTTTTTTAAAATGTGATCTGTTTCAGTTTACGTTTTTGTACCACTCAGTGGTAAAAAATATTTCTGCAGAGAGAATGCTTAGTGATGGTAGACCTGTTTCATAGAAACTATTGCTTGTTTTTCAAAAATTTCTTTGTCAAATTACTTGCATATTTTGATTTAGTTTGAGCAGTGAGCACTATTCTGGGTCTAAGGCTGTCAGAACTCTGCTAGTCTCCTCAGTGTCATGATGAAAAATGGGAATAATACAGTTGGCTGGGTGATAAGGAGAATGTGCCCACGTCACGCGTATGCCAGTTTAAACATTGCTGGGTTATTAAGATCAGATATGAACAGAACTGAGAGTAAAGTGTTTAAACCAGAATTTTACTTTAGTACTAAGAACATCAGGACTTTGAAGTAAAATCAGTAAGGAAAATTGAAGTTTCACTCTTCTCTGCTACTTTCCCCCCAAGTTATTTTCATCCTCTGTTTTGTCTTAATACATTTTTTTCATAAATAACATCTGTTTTCAGGTATGTTCATTTTGAAAATATAACATTGATACTTTTAGCATTGTGAATGTCTAAGAAAGAAAAATAATATAGGAGGATATAAACCTTCAGCTCAGGTCATCATCCTAGAGTCCTGCGTCAAGATCCTTCCTCAGTGGGGAGCCTGGTTCTCCCTCTCCCTTTACCTGCCACTCCCCCTGCTTGTGCCTTCTCTCTCTCTCTTTTTAAATAAAAGTAAATAAAATCAGTATCAATGTGAGACTATTATCCCTTGTGTTTACTCTCCTTTTTCTTACATAAAGTAAACTAATTCCCTACTCAGCGGGAGGCCTGCTTCTCCCTCTCCCACTTCCCCTGCTTGTGTTCCCTCCCTTGCTGTGTCTCTCTCTGTCAAAGAAATAAATAGAATCTTAAAAAAAAAAAAAAAAAAAACCCACAACAACTTAAAATATTAAAATTGTATTGATCTGTTTTTCATCTAATCATTTCAGTACCATTTTAGGAACAAATCATATTAGAAATGCTGTTCCTGGCTCTGCAGTTTTATTGATGCTTCCAGTAATAGCCAACCTAGAGTGAATGTTTCCATGGAATAACTATATAATAGCCTGTAATGCTTGTTTATCGTTAAGGTCTTATTTTGCAAATTTGACTTACAAAATTAATATATTCATAAATCTGTAATCCCAAAAGGCAAGTGAATAGATTTATAATACATTATATGTTGAGATTATTTGCTTTAGAACATATTTCATTGGCTGTATTCTTTTCTTATGAGTTTATTCATTTCTACTTTATCTTGTGATTATTTATATTTATAATTTATATATAAAGGCATGATGTAATCTTAGTGGTAAGCTAAAATTTAAAAGAAAGTCCTTTCACTGAACAACTATTTACTGGGCTTCTATTATATATACCAGAGACGCTGGTGGATTCTGGGATCAGTGTTGAACAAAATAGGCACTGTCACTGAATTTTTGCAGCTGTCAGCACAAAAGGATGGACATTAGACTAATAACTGTAAAGTTTTTTCTGGCGAGATAAACACAACACCAGGCAAAGTGGGTGCAAGGCAAGATTTATTAAAAACGCTCTCCCGCGAAGTTTCAGGGCTCAGGAGAAGGGGAGCCAGGAAAGTTGCGCCGGGAGGAGGTGGGCACCCTCGGGCGAGGTTCCGCCACTCTGGAAAGCAGAGTGGCGGAAGTCGCGCCCAAGGCAGGGAGGACGGGGCTTTTAAGGGGTCTTGGGGAAAGCTCAGGGGTCTTTTGGCAAGTTTCCCTTATTTGGATAACCCGCCGCTCATCGGGATCCCATTGGTCCACAGGAGCCCGGGGCGGGGGTCTCAGATTCCTGCTTTGGCCTTTGTTCTCCTGTCCCAGCTCAGGTCTTGTGGCGGGAACTTTCGCCATCTTTGGTAGCCCTTCCTGCCAGCCCAACAATAACCACAGAGGTAAATATATAAGTATATTTTTAAGTACTTAAGCTAAGACCTGAAAGATAAGTAGGGGGAGTTAGTTTGCTGGGGAAGACCCTCAGAGGCTGTAAAGATCCACAGGTCTGAAAGCAGCTGGATCCCCTGGAGAGGTGGGGAGGTGAGGTGAGGGCCACACTGCAAGGCCTTATAGCCCAATTAAGGTCTTCGCTCTCGATTTCAGATGCTGTGAGAAACTGAAGGTTTTCAGTGGGAGAGTTGTATTTTGTGTATTACTCTGGCTGCGAGGTGGAGAATTAAATGATGCGAGAATGGTTAAGAAGCTACTGCATTTGACCAAATGAGGAAAGGTGATGCATGAATTAAGGGAGTGTCAGCAGAGGAAGAGGAAAGTAGACTAATTGGAGAGAGATTTCAGACATCCTGCACACGGGATTTGTTGGATTACATGGGAAGAATAATTCTCAGCCTTGTGACTTTGGCAGTGGGGTTGGAAGTTACATATTTTGAAACGAGAAAAATGGTATATTCTTTTTGGGGGGGTGAGGCAAGATGGGGAGTGGGGAAGAATTGTGGATCAGAGGATGGAGAGGACAAGAGATCACTTCTTGGTAGGCAAAGTTTGAAATGGTTGTGGGAAAACCCAAATAGGGAGATTTCAGGCAAGCAGTTGGGTATACTAGTGTGGAACTCGGAGTGGGCTAGAAAAATAAATTTGACAAATGTCAATGTTTTCTGCAGTTTAGGCTAATGAACAGACTGGAGGACGAGTTCTTAAGTCTTGTTTAGCACAGTGATAACTATGCTAAAGTTTTATTGCCATGAAAAAACAGTTGTTTTTTGAATAATAAAAATTAGAATGTTGCTTAGAAAATGAACTTTGGAAAAACCCAGAACTTTTTTTTTCTTTAGAGCTTTTTGTGATTTAATGTGCACCCCCCCCTTCTTTTCTTGATCTCATTCTAGAGGAATTTGATTACTTGCTTTTCTGTGCTTTTTCAAAGATATCAATCCATTTCCTTATTAAATGTTGAGGTCTGGTTACAGCATGTTGATTCCCCATTTCCTCTTTGTAGCTTGTTTTTTAGAAGTTACTAATCAGCTGAGTGTTAGTATCATTTTTCCCATAGCTTCTCTTAAGCTTCATTGTGCCACTTTGGTAAAAAGAAAACCATCAGTGCACAATAAAATCATTACCCTGACCTTTTTTGCTTATCCTGACTCATTCTGGAAAAATCTGGAAATCTTTCTATTAGTTCAAAGAAATGTTCAGCTCTATTCATTAGTATTTTTATTTTCAGTGGTAGAAATACTGGTTTAATGCTAGGAAATCTTCCTTATGGATAACAATGCCTTTCTCTGGAAGCATTATAAATAAGTAAATGAATTACCACTTGATTGGATACTTTGTTTTTTAATTTCCCAAAATTTCTTTTGAAGAATACTTGTTCATGGGGTATCTCGGTGGCTCAGTTGGTTAAGCATCTGACTTTGGCTCAGGTCATGATCTTGGGTCCTGGCATTTATCCCCACACTGGCCTCCCTGCTGAGCGGGGAGTCTCCTTGCCCCTCCCCCTGTTCAAGCACTCTCTGTCTTTTTCTCTCAAATAAATAAAATCTTAAAAATATATATATTTGTTCATTTATTAGTTTAATGCAAAAGCCTGTGCTAGGTGCTACAGAAGAGAGAGCTGGGAGGTAATTCTTGGACTCAGGATACTTGCTATGTCTGCAGCCTGTGTCGTAAAAGCGTAGAACTTTATGTACTGTAAGTCATAACAATCTGAAAGTCCACCTAGCGGATATAATTGTTTCTGGAGCATTGTAGAGAACCAACCTTAAAAGCGCAGCGTATCTAATTATTTGTAACATGTTGGAGAAGTGAATATGATTCATTTAGTCAGAAATTTCAACGCTCTCAGGATTATTTCAAGTTTCATATCTCCCTCTTATAACTTGCCTCACTCTTTTGAGTCAGCCACTAAGTGGTTTTTAATAGGGGTATCCCCAAGGAGAAGGGACTTCCCTATTTTCAAGATGGGCAGGACTGAGATTAGGAAAAAACACCTGGGCCAGAGCCAATTTCCACAGGGATTTTAAAATCTCAACATGAAAATAAAATGAACTTCACGGTGAAGCCCAGGAGTTCAGCAAGCAGGGAGAAGAGAAGTCGGAAAAGAACACGGTGGGTGAGAACTGAGAACATGGGGGCTCGTCCTTAGTTCCTAAGGATGTTACTATTGGTATTTTATGTCACTGGTTTTAAACTTTTTGACCATAATCCACAGTCAGAAATACATATTATTGCATGATGTGTGTTGTCTACATACAAATACTTTTTTAATGTATAAACTAAATGAAAAAATACTTTCCCCATATTACCTGTATCATCCCTTCCATTTCATTATTTTTAAGTGCTGGTAGAAAGCATCCCATTAACTGTATTTCATTATCCTCTAATGGGTTAGACCAGGGTTTACAAACACTGACCTGTGCAACCAGTGGGCACCAATGGAAGTGAAATAGGGATTGTTTTTTGCATGTAACTGTTATCATGGGTCATGTGCCCGTATGGAGAAGTGAAATTATGTTTATATCCTGACACAGAACTTTCCACATGGCAAGCATCGAGTTAACGGTGAATGCTGTTGAACAAAGAGCAAATAGTCATCCCTGCTATGCGGCCCAGTTGGTTGTTGGTAATACTGGTTTTATCTCCTGAACTCATCTCATTGCGAGACGGGAGATGTTAATCAACTGCAGCTGCCATGAACCAAAATATTCATTGGGTTATACAAAATAAGCTAAACTGTAATCTAATCAGACGAGGAGGATCTTCTGTGTCCTCAAATCACCCCCAAACTTAGTACAATAATCATTTCTTACTATTCGTGGTTCCTGTGGCACAAGAATTCTGGAGCTCCTTGGTTGGGCAGTTCTGGCTTCAGGTGTTTTACAAGGTTTTAGTTCCATCTTGGCTGGAGCTTCAGTCTCTGAAAGTTTGAAAGGTTCAGTTGGAGGATCACGTGGCCCGCAAGTTGGTTTCTCTCCATGTGAGCCCCTCTGCAGGGATCTGTGCCCTCATGACTTGGCACCAGGCTTTGTCAGAGTGAGCTGTCCAAGAGACCAAGGCAGAACTGGAGTGGAAGGGGCTGCACAGGTGTGAATACCAGGAGGTGAGGATCCTCACACATGTCTTAGAGACTAGCTGCTGCACCATAGACAGATAACTTTGTTGATGATTGCCTTGAATTTTTAACGAAGGAAAAAATAAACCTGTAAATGCTCGTTTTATTTTTGAATTTTGTAAAGCATTTACAGAGAAGTATGGACATTTCTACTTCTCACAGGAATTTTGGAGAGAATTTAAAGGTATAAAAAATGATAAATTTCAGAAATTGGTTGGGATTCTTTATGAAATAATGATTAAGCAAGTTCTGTTTAGTTAGCTAAGCACAGAATTATGAAAAATTAGTTAAATACTGGGAAGACCCTAAATGAAATTAGTAAGAATAGAAAATAATTGGGTGCCTGGGTGGCTCAGTGGGTTAAGCCGCTGCCTTCGGCTCAGGTCATGATCTCAGGGTCCTGGGATCAAATCCCATATCGGGCTCTCTGCTCAGCAGGGGGCCTGCTTCCCTTCCTCTCTCTGCCTGCCTCTGCCTACTTGTGATCTCTCTCTGTCAAATAAATAGATAAAATCTTAAAAAAAAAAAAAGAATAGAAAATAATTTACTCTCAGTAAAATTGGTAATACTAATCATTAACAAGTAAAATAACCTATTATAGGTTATTACCTATAATACCTATTATAGGTTTAATAAAACCTGTTATAGGTTTAATAACCTATTAAAGTTGGCCAAAGATATGTGTTACTTAACTCTAAAGAGTAGAGAAGATTGTCATAGCATTCTACTTCATTGATACGCTAGGTTAGGGTTTGGCAACAGTGGCCTGTGGACCAAATCCAGCATGCTACCTGTTTTTATAAATAAAGTTTTATTAGAACACAGCCATATTCCTCTGTTTCCACATTGTGACTGCTTTCCTATTGGAGCAGCAGAGGCAGTAGTTTTGTGACAAAGACTGTGCACAAAGTCTAAAATATTTACTGTTCTTTGAAGAATAAGTTTATTGATGCCTACTCTAGATTTTAGACTTTCAAATACAAAACTAGGTTTTGGAATGTTGATGAGATGCATAAATCTAAGGATAGTAGCTTGTAAGTGAACTTTTAAACATAAGAGAGAGTGCAATGTTAACTTTCTAATTTTTTTAGAAAAAAGTTATATTAATTAGAAGAGGGAGGGACAGAATATTGTAGGATTTGCAAGAATAATGCTTCATTAGGCAAGACTTTGCTTATTAAGAAAATTCACGAGCTTCGAATAGGGCCCATGTGGGAACACATGAAGCCAGCATTTGTAAAGCAAATGTGAACATTATATTGACTGAATTAGATTATTTTGAAAAACCAATTTAAACATTTTAATTTGTTTCTTACTCTGAATTAGAGATTAGGAGTTTTGTTATTTACTTCGAAATCTGTTCTGGTTTATGGCTAGAGTTTCGCCTTCGTTGTTGTTATTGTTGTTGTTGTTTGTTGTTAACGTGGAAGTACAGTTTTGAGAATAGGCCCATGAGAAATAACCATTTTCTGCCCTTCTGCTGCAGAATGACTTGAGATACAGGTACTTACCAGTCTTCATGATATGCAGCAGACAAATTGAGAAGTGAAATTTCCAGATGATTAGCACAAAGTTTAGGGCTCCGTGCTGTATGAGCAAGGAAGGACAAGGAGCTAGGTGCTCACACGCAGGTGTCTGAGCAAATCCCAGGGAATATCTATTTCTGATAGTACCACCAGCATATGTCTCCCAACCAGAATGATTTTGTGGTCGTTGTTAAAACCTGCTTTTCTAAACTAGGAAGAAGAATTTATACCAAACAGAATATACGTTAAGATTATCGTATCAGGAGGAAGAGATTTAGAGGTGAAGTTATTTTTGCATTTTAATTTTAGAAAAGTGTGATAGCTACCATTGATTGGGCACTCACGCCATTTCAGGCTTTGTGCTAGGCGCGTTTCAAAAATTGGCTCACCTAATGTTCTCAGTAACTCCATAGGGTAAAAAATAGTGTTATCCTCACTCAGCTCTTGAGTAAAGTGAACCTTGGCGAGTTTAACTTGCCCAAATTCAGTAGTCGGAGTAGGACTCCGAACTGGGGACATCTCACTCCAGATGTCTCCATATCACACTGCCAGCCCGTAAAGCTGTCATCTTGTTCCCAGCTCCTATTATTTCCCTTCCATTTTCTTTTCTTTTCCTCCCACCCCTTCTTCCCTTTCCCATTTCCCTTCTCTTTTTTTATTGTTAATTACATAACTAACACATGGTATCAAAACAATTTAGCACAAACGGTGTAAAGTAAAAAATGAAAGTAGCAAATGAAAGTAGCCTTTATCCGTACTATTAACATTTGCTCTTCTCTTCCCTGCTTCCTTTACCCAAGATAATAGATGTACCTCCTAGATGTTTTCCATGACAGGACACACAGTTCTTTCTCACCTATTATTTTTAACAGCTGCGTGACCTGTTCCACAGTCCAGAAGTTAACTTATGTAGCCCTTTTTATTGATTATTCTCTTGACTTTTGACATCTTGTTTTCTCTCTGTTGTTGTTTGTATAACTTGACCTAATGAGCATCTGGTGTTTGCCTTGCGTACACTAAATGAGATGACTGAAGTTTATTTCTCAATCTAGAAAGTTTTTAAAAAGCAGTAGTTGCATTCTTTCCATGAGCTTAATGATACTTTGAGTCTAATTTCCTTTTTAAAAAAAAATTCTTACTTATTTTTAAAGATTCTATTTATTTATTTGACAGAGAGAGACCACAGATAGGCAGAGAGGCAGGCAGAGAGAGAGGAGGAAGCAGACTCCCTGCTGAGCAGAGAGCCCGATATGGGTCTTGATCCCAGGACCCTGAGATCATGACTAGAGCCGAAGGCAGAGGCTTAACCCAGTGAGCCACCCAGGCGCTCATGGAGTCTAATTTCTTGAATGGAATTTTGTTTCTCAGTCATGAGGTCTTGTTGACCCTTTCTTACACTCCTTTTTTTTCTATTCTCAGTTATCAGCACATTATAATTTATATGTTAGTGATAACCTTTAAAAATTTAGGAATGAGCTATCTCAATCAAAAGTTTTAAATTACCACCTACAAGTGACTTAAATTGACTCTTCATAGGTCATTAGAATGTAAATGTATATGGTTACATATATGTAGTGAAAAAAATTGAACCATGAATTATCAGAAAGCAATTTTTCCAAATGAGTGTTAAGATACCAGGACTCCTGGGTGGCTCATTCAGATAAGCATCTGCCTTGGGCTCAGGTCATGGTCTCAGGGTCCTGGGATCAAGTCCCTCATGGCTCCCTGCACAGCAGGGAATCTGGTTCTCCCACTACCTTTTCCCCCTCTCAAATAAATAAATAAAAATCTTAAAAAAAAAGTGTTAAGATACTTAACCTAATTTCTGGTATCATTTTAGTAACTTATTTAAATAAAGTACAAAAATTCTGTGGTCATTGTTGATACATTGGAAAATTATGCTTTTTATACAACAGTGATGCTTATTTTGGAAGATACTATTTTAGAAAACTGACTTGTCTAAAATGCATTAGTACAGAGCATCTACTTCTGTGTAGTAGTAGTATTTATGAAATGAGGGAAGGGATAGTTGGATAGGAGAGAGGAAGGAAAAAAATGGAGAAAGTTGTCTATTTGCTAGTACAACAATGTTAATGATTATAATAGAACTGTGAAGAATAGCCATTAACATATCTAGCTGGAAGAATGCCTAACAAAGCAAGGAAACCTGCCCCTGTGTGCCCTCTGTTTTTAGATGAGTGTAACTAGAAGGGAGACACTGTGGCAGAGCAGGAAAAAAACAAGTCTTCTCTTTTATCCCTTCCTTCATTTTCTGGGCAGTGCAGCCCTGGATGACATCTGTGTGTTTTCACCTTTCCTCATACTAATGTGAATAGCAGAATCCACCTGACAGTGTTCTCGTGCAAGAGAAGGCTCAGTCTTATAGGGCCATACCTGCAGGGCTTCTCAACAAGTGGTTGTTGGGACCGTGTTGCTGCTGAAGCTGCGACCCTGACTGAGGGGTTTTTAGCTTTCCTTCTGTCGGTGATTTTCTTCATTTATTTTATGAAAATCATTTAGAGTAGTGGTTTCGGGGTGTTTATAATTAATGGGGTGAGAAAATTAGCAGAATGGGCTTTTGGGATGCCAAAATTGATTGATGAAACTGACTGGAAATTTTTAAATCCTTGTATGTTGGTTGCAATCAATCAAGAATTTGGTCAAGTCCTGAGAGCCAACTAGTCTTATTACCTCTAGAAATGAATATACCCCTTGCCGAATGTCCCCCCTTCCCTGCCCTTTGGCAGAGACTGCAGTCTTATCTACTGACTCCACGTTGCCCTTTGAATGTTGAGAACCTCCTTGTTCTGGTCTTACTCACCTTCTAGACAACATTCAGCATAGTTCGTCGACATGTTTTTCCCCTTGGCTTCTGTGACATCGTGTACTTCGGGATTTCTTGCTGCTTTTCTGGGTACTCCTTTACTGGCTGTTTTCCTTCGCTGTAGCCATTCTGCTCTCACTTGCATTCTTCAGGTATACCAGTGAAATTCACTTTGGAGGATCTTGCTTATTCCCACCTCAGGGCCTTGGCACTAACCTTTTCCCTCGGCCTGGCTTTTTGCTCCCTTCCCACTTTTTGAATGAGGCTTGCCCTGACCCACGTTATCCTAGCCACATCCCTGACCTCTTCTTTTGTTCATAGCATTTGCCTCTTCTATCATATACATAGTTTATTTATTTATTATGTTTGTCTAGCTTCTCTGATAGAGTATAAGCTCCGTGAGGACAAGGATCTGGATTTTGTGTTTGTTTTGTTTTGTTTTTCCCACAGACACACCAAGTACCTAGCACAAGGCCATAGTAGGCAGTGTTGATGGATGAGAGCACAGTATTCTCTTTAGGGTCACCTCGTTGACTTCCAAGGCTCTTTGCACACCATATGCATAAATACTTGTACAGCTCCCACCTAGACCTTTTCCCGCGTCTCTGCTCACTGACCTCTCCACATAGTTTCTATTAGACAGAATAGAAAAACAAAAACCTTGCCGGCATCCCTAATTTCCCTCTCACCTTCACTCGCCCTTCTTCCTTCCTCTCCAGTCTATCAGTAGGCCCTCTTGACCCCTCCTTTTCAGAAAGTATCCCTGATCATCTGTGCCACTGTCTCTCTCACCCAGACAGTAACAGCAGCTTCTCAACTTCTCCTCTCCTTCTACCCTTGACCCACTACAATCCATTTTCCACACTGTAGCCAGAGACGACATCTTAAAATATAAAACTGCAAAACAGATCGTACCACAGTCTTGCATTGGCTTCCACAGCACTTAGAGAAAAACCCAGAGTCCCTTCTCTGGCTTCTAAATCCAACACTAGTTGACCCACTGCCTCTCAGACTTCGTCTCTTCACCGTTGTTGCCTCAGCCCCACCATACTGTGGTCACTAGAGGCCTTCCTCCTCCTCTTCAGAGTGCTAACAGTGAAGCCTTGGGACTAACTGCCAGTGTTCAAGCTGGCTTAATGCTGCCTCTTTGGGTCTCTTGACTCTGTCACCAGCCCATCTTCTTTGTATAACCCTGTCCCCACCATCGTCTATATTTTTGACTGAGTCTTTTCCCTCATGAGACTGTGAGCTCTGTGAGAAGTCTGTACTTGGTCCCACTGTATCCCTAACATGTACAGCAGTGTCTGATAAAGTTGATGCTCACTAAATACTTGTAGACTGAATGAATAAATGAACAAAAGGGAACAAATTGTTTTTTAAGAGTTATAAATTTCTGTGATATTAAGATAATATTTTAACCAATTAAGAATATCCTTAGGTTGGATGGGGGAAAAAATACTACTGATTTTGGGGAAGAGATAATAAGAAATACTGGTCTGGGGGCACCTGGGTGGCTCAGTGGGTTAATAAGCCTCTACCTTCGGCTCAGGTCATGATCTCAGGGTCCTGGGATCGAGTCCCACATCAGGCTCCTTGGTCAGCTGGGAGCCTGCTTCCCCCTCTCTCTCTGTCTGCTAGTGATTTCTGTCGGTCAAATAGATAAATACAATCTTTAAAAAAAAAAAAAAAAGAAATACTGGTCTGTCCCTTATTAGAAAATAGGAAGTAATCCTGCCCCACCCTCCTTTTTTCTTTTCTTGTTTACAATACAGTATTTTAAAAATACTCTTCTCTTACATCTTTATACAGAAGCAAAATTGTTTTGTGTTTACTTTTGTTTTTTTAGTAAAACACAAGAGATTTTCTTATAGTCTAGCATTGTCTATAGCAAAAGACCATTTGAATGCCAAAATAATGTATCGTTAGGTCTATTCATTATCTTGCCACATGCAAAGTAGATGCTAAGGGCTTATCACTGCAATAAAAGTCACTAGGATATTTAAGTTTATTGTACAAAATATGTTTTAAATTTTACAGGTTTTTTCAACAAGTTGTTATACAAAATGTATGCCTTTGCCCAAGATTCTTATTAATATATGCTCCTGGGACTCTTTTTACTTATTATTTCTATGTCATTGTACAGTTCTTGGGGCTCACTTTCTTGGTATATACATTTGAAAAGAATTCATAATTTCATTATATTAAGAATGAATATTTTTTAAAAAGCAAAGTGCTTCCACTTTTTAAAAATACAATCTCAACCAGTAGTTGAAAGGCTCCTGTTAATTGTTTGGATAAAATACCATCTGAGGGTCTCTGAGTTCTGAGAACGCAGTAAACAATAAATAGGAATCTTTTGCCAACACGTTGTGTAGCGTCAGTACTCCGTGATTATTTCTGGGTCCATCTCACCCCCTGCATTAGTGAGTGCCTGGAACAGTGGCTCTTCCCCAAAGAAACTCAAAGTCCTGTGGAGAGTTCATAATGTCTGGCCCCACCCTGGTCACACTGAAAGCCTTCTGGACCCTGAATGTGTGTGCCTGAGTTCTTTTTCAGCCACACAAATGATTCTGTTGTGAGCTATGGTAAAAAACAAAGTGACGACAGATCACAGTCTAATAAGGCTTGTGTCCTCACTTCCATTCTCCCTCCTCCCGTTTCCTCCTTGTGGTTCAGTATTCAGTGAATGAATACTGAATACTGAATGAGTATGTTTGGTCTAGGAGTGATCCATCTACCCTCCTGTGTCTGCGTGCAATGCAATGCACCAGACTGTGGAAGTCTTCACAGATTACTCACTTGTCGTAGAAATAGATTGCATCTTTTGTTGAATTTTTACAAATTCATTCATTCTTATCACAGTAGCTTTCGGGAAACATTTTTTCAAATTTTGTAGGTAGAAAAAGGGTAAGCAAGCAAATTAAAGAATGAGTGGTGAGAGATAAAGATGGGGGGGGAAGGACCTCTAATTAAGATCAAAGGTAAATGTAATTACAAGATGACCTCAATTTTAAATCAGAATGCCAAAGTTGAATGTTTAAGAGAGAGATCATTCGGGTTAAAGACCTATTAAGTGATATGGAAGAAGTCAAAACGTGAGTTAAAAAAATGGATGTGCTATGACAATGTGCTGGAATTAATGCCTCTTTTTACCTAATTTCCTATCTGCCTCTCTTTCCAAAGTTATCTCCTCCATTCAGCTGTTGAGCACTTGACCCTAACTCCTCATTATCCAGGATGGAAAGCCCTTGCCATCTGCTTCCAAATTCTATCTCCCTGAATATTAGCTTATGTTTTCTCTTTTCTCTGCTCCCAGTTCTGACAGCCTACACTTCTTTTTTTTTTTTTTTTTAAGATTTTATTTATTTATTTGACAGAGAGAGATCACAAGTAGACAGAGAGGCAGGCAGAGAGAGAGAGGGAAGCAGGCTCCCTGCTGAGCAGAGAGCCTGATGCGGGGCTCGATCCCAGGACCCTGAGATCATGACCTGAGCCGAAGGCAGCGGCTTAACCCACTGAGCCACCCAGGCGCCCCGACAGCCTACACTTCTTCCCATTGCTCACACCAGTGCCACAATTCTCTAGTCCCCACACCACTCCCCAGTCCTCTCCAGCCCTATTCGTCTGCCTCCAGCCTGGCTGTTTCCTCTTCCCTGCCTCTTCTTTCTGGTCCAGATCCTCCGTGTTCATCTACAGCATTTCAAAAAGGTCACCCCTCCCGGAATCTTCTCTAAATTTTCCTCATCAAAATGCTCTCTCTCGTCCCTCTAAACTCGCCAGTGCAGCAGACCATCTGTGTCTCCTTTGCTGTGATCATCATCTATTAGTGTCAAGTACTCTGTCCCATGGTCCGTACCTTGTTTCTGTCTCCACTGTGCATTGCCTTGCACCATGCTCGTATAGAACATGTTCTCAGTAAATATTTATGGATCAGAAATAAATGTGGTTTCACTGTAGAACTTTCCTTTCTCCTTCCGAGAGCATAGCTTTCTAGAAATTGTTTTTAATGGACTCCTCACCCTGACACACATTGTACACAAAAGTTATTAGACTTAGCAGTACACAAAACGCATACATGTTGACACTTTCTGTTTGATACTTTGTATGACTCTTGGTATTTGCTTTTTATTCTGTGCTGCTTCTTGTACTGGGCGCTTTTTTTGAGAGAGAGAGAGAGAGAGAATGCTTATATAGCATGCATTACTTGCAGACCTTGCAGTTCAACCTACCTAGCACTCATTGGCAGTGGGAGTGATGAGTTGCTTTGGTAGCATGCTAAAGAAAATGATATGTGTTGGTAGCTTTCTTTGAACTGAACACCTTTTTTGGGGTGAGGGAAGGTGTTGGAATTAGGTAGGTGTGGTTCCATAAACAGTTCTCGTGTTCCTTTTTAACATTTTATTTTTTACAACTTCTCTGAACCTCTTAATGATCTTGTCTCACCATCTAGGAGGGGTCTTATCTTGGCTACTGCCACTGAAGTTGTCTGTTTCTTGTGCCTTCTTATTTTCCCAGGTCTTTCAGATTAATTTGGGGTCAGGAGGGAAGGGGAAGCAAAGCTACTATTCTTAAAATGAGACATTTGTGTGTGAGGTACTTAAGTATTTAATGATGGGGAAGTGTAGAAGCAATCAAGGCTGGTTGTGAAGAAAGAAAAATCATAAGTTAGTGTATGGACCCAGACAAAGATGTATTAGCCCCACTCTGCCTGTGGTTTGCTCTCCCAAGCTTGTAGTGTGTCAGCTGTCTGACCACTTTCTATTTTTGTTTGTCTGTCCAAGGTGAAAATGGGAAGTGGATTTGTGAGAATTGTCTGCATGCTTTTGGTGGGGCTATATCTGCCGTGCTGGATTTTTTTTTTTTTTTCTGAAAGATTTAAATAGTCACCATGAGCTTCTTGACAGTATTTCCATCATGCCAAATGATATGCCTTTGCAGCAACTTACTCAGCATACCAGGCAAATTAGTTATTTGATTACATAAACATACATATGCAAACTATTTTGTTGATTTGTCTGTGTGGTATTTTTGCAAAAAATTGTTCTTAAAAATGAAAAAAATCTATTAATCCTATTTATAACTTTATCAACATTTGGGTGAGGCCTGTTATTATATAAATGTATATTCTATTATATAATGTATAATCTGTTGGTGAGAAAAATCTGTACTTCTATATTTTGAAGTTAGTAGTCATACTTAATAAAGATACTGAACATTTCAGTTTATTGATGTTTACTAATATTTCCAAAGGAAAAATAGGAATACTACTAGATAGTTTCAGATTGTTTTATTTGGTGAATAGCCAGGAGTACAGAATAAGAGGTTAAAAAGTGAAATATAAATGGCTTATGGTTTGCCTAAATCATCAGTGGCCACATTTACTTTTGGGGGTCATATCCTGCATGCCTTGATATTTCCAGTGTTTTGAGAAATACCTATGTTGACATAGTAAATGAAATATTGAAACCTGGGGATTTGGGGGGGGGGTTGTTATAGTACAGAAATAATTATTTCCAGGCACATCGAGTTAAATGAACCACAAAAATCACAAAGTCAAAAACAAATCAATTATCATTTGGTGGTTCCGTTTAGTTTATGGCAGTTAATAATCTTCGATTGAATTTGCAGCTCTCTGGGTCTGTTTGGAAGTAGGCCATCACATGCTGAGATGAAATACCAAGTCATTTAAATTAGATACCGAGCATGCTCATAGGAAGTACTTACTCTTGGAGACTGCAGTGAGGTTCAGTTTTCTTCTAGGGGGAAGAGCAGGAAAGAGCTCACCGTGTGCCCTTTTGTCATCATTCTGTCAGAGGGCATATAATTTGTCTTTGGAAACCAGAAGCCTGAGACAAAAAGAAGAATGCAGGTTTTTAGCAAAAGGCTATTTGGTGAGTTAATTAGCTGTTTTATTCTATTTTATAATTCCTTGTAAGGCTGTGTCTTTTATCTGCTGCCTGTTTTGTACTAAGCTGAAGCTTTATGTAGCAAGTAACTTAGCTGAGATTGGGAGAAAATTGTTTCTGCTGCCCAGATCTCACTCTTTTGAAATATTTTCAGTACATTTCTGAGGTGACAAGTTCATAAATTGCTATGATGATACTCCTTCGTGTTCTGCACAAATTTCATTTGCTCACTGGTGCTGAATAATGCTGGCAGAATTGTGTGCTCAGGGAGCTCAGGATTTGTCTGTTTGGACAGTTCAGCATTTTTGTTCTTGTATTTTGATGAAATTATAATTTTTACTTTCACATTTCTATACTTTATCTTAAAAAGTAGCGGGTAAGAGTTATTTAGCATAAAACAAGAATTTTTGAAAGAAAATGAGAGGATATAATATACTGTATGTACATATTTTTATATAGATGATACAGAAATCAGTTGGCTTTATAATATAACTGGTCATTTACAGTACCCAAAAATAAAATGAGATTGACAATACTTAGTGAAATATGTTCCAGTTATACAGTATTCATATTTAGAATCCATTCTGTTTTTAGTTATTGAAGTAGCTATGTAAGTGTTTGGAGTATAATAATAGTTTTGCCATTCTGGGCTCTTCTCACTTGAGCTCATATTATGGTGATTGCTAGGAAATGTTTTATGGTTGTTTTTGTTATCCAAGTGCTTATGTTTTATCATGAACTTAAAGGGGGAAGTTCTTATGCATTTTTTCCATATTATGTTCTAATAGTATCAAATAATATTTAAAGTCTATAAATTATTATGTCATAATGAACATGATTTTGATTTCTATTTATCATAGATAAACTTGGCAGACAACTCTTAAGGGTATTCTGGAAATTAAAATTATATATTCTGCATGAGACAAATTATTACATGTTTTAAAGATTTGAAGAAAAGGCATAAAATTACCAAATTTATTTCCTTGAGGAAAATCATGTTTATTAGTAAATGTCAGGTAGGGAATTTGAGGAATAGAAGGTGTTTTAAAGAGTTCTAGAAAAACAGTGTGGTGGGGTGGGAGGACTAGGAAGAGAATACTAAAGACTTAGTGCCTTCAGAAATGCCAGGCAATTATGTGATGCTTTCCTGAAATATCTTTATTTTGTGAACTGCCCCCACTATGCCATTTTCCAGGATTGGCACATGTGAAGGAGGTGGGTGTATACTTAAGCTCGTATATTCATGAAAAGGGAGGGTTACCAGTTAAAGATGACGATTAAGTGACAATATTCAAGAAATCTGTTCCACTTTTACATTCTGACTCAACTTGTGTGACCTTGGGCAGCATGCACACTCTGTTTATTTCCACTTATTTTTAGTATAATACTTTACTGTGGTAATAATAGGCTCATTTAAGATTTCTAAAGTAATAAGATTATTTCTTGGACTATTGCAAAGATTCATGAGGGCTGTAAGCTATTCACAGAGAGCTACTGTGGGGAAAATCCAAACAAGTATTGCTTTTACAGAATCCTATCGAATGTTTCCTTTTTTAATTAGTATTTCGGGGGTACCTGGCTGGCTAATTCAGTGGTGGAGCATGTGAATGGTATAGAGTCTACTTAAAAATAGTATCTTTTAGGGGCACCTGGGCTCAGGTCTTGATCCCAGAGTCCTGGGATCAAGCCCTGCACTGGGCTCTTTGCTTAGTGGGAAGCCTGCTTCTCCTTCTCCCTCTCCACTCCTCCTGCTTGTGTTCCCTCTCTCGCTGTCTCTCTCTCAGTCAAGTAAGTAAGTAAAATATTTAAAAATAATAATAATAATATCTTTTAAAAATATTTTAAATGTGTAAAAGTAAAAATGTGTAAGTCCTCTGTGGTCTTTGGAACTACTTTGCTAAAAATAATCATGAAATTTCCATGGCAGAATTACACTTTACACTATTTTCTTTTACGTATTGGGTCCCATTTGCCTCTAATCATAGACCTTCATAGGTCTTCAAGAAGAGAGAAATTGATAATCAACTGAAGTCTGTTAAAGAAAAATAGAAATATTGTGAAAGGGGGGAAATATGATAAGAAGAACGACTGATAACAAGGATTTCTTTGCCAGGTTCTACAGGTGAAGCACATACCAGTATATCTTGTTCATTTCCAAATCATTAAGTTCGTCTACTCACTTACTTAACATCTACCAATTAAGGATAATTTAGTTCCCTAACATTCGTGAAGTTCAGTAGTGCTTAAAGATCCCAAGTGGTCTTACCTGAAAATGGGTTCGAGGGTCAAGTAAGTTTGGGGAATAATGGGCCGTAAAGGCTTGTTTAGAGCAGAACTTCTTGGCCTTTAACATCTTATTAAATTTTATTCTAGAACTTAACTTTCTCTGAAATATGGTTTACTTTTGAAAAGAAAAGCCAATATATGGTGTAAATACTTATATTAAATAATTACAAATATGAACACTTAACCTTTTAAATACATGGATAAGTGGAAGAATTACGGGTTTGCTTCGATCTTCTAGGAAATTGCCTCAGTTCTTTTCTCATTTTACATTTAGAAGAACAGTTTTAGAAATACAATGTAAATGTCCAGTTAGAGGTATGATTAGATTTGGAACAGTATGAGTGACGTAAGCTGAATTGACATTTTTGAAAGCCCCAAACACTAAAAGTATAAGCAATAAACAACACTGTGTGAGGGATTTGGTGGGGGTCAATATGACCCAATAAAGATCTTGATAATTCTCAAAAGTTTTCATCCATTTTCTTAAAGTTACTCCTAGATTACTCTTATAGAGAAACAAATCAATTTTTAAAATATGGTTTGTAATGGTAAATTAGTAGGATATGTAATCTGGTGGGCCTGGGTTCTAATCTAGCTTTGCCACTTGTGACTTGAGGCAAGTATCTTCTTTTCTGCTTTCTGTGTTTTCAGCAGTAAACAGAAACATCAGTGTTTGTCTTTTGTATTATGAGTATTTAATTTTATATAGAGAACCCAACATGTTACTCACAGAGCGTTCAATAAATGCTTGTCTCCTTACTACCCCTTCCAAACAATTAATGTTTTTTTCTGTATTAAATTTTTTTCAAAATATTACTTATTCTACTTTAAATACCTGACTCACAGAAGTATACTGATTTGTAAATAATAATATACTTGGTCTTTCTTTATGTGACTTTTTTTTTTTCTTGAGTAGGCTCCATGCTCAGCATGGATCCCAGTGTGGGGCTTGAACTCATGACCTGAGATAGAGACTTGAGTTGACATCAAGAGTCTGACGCTTAACCCACTGAGCCACTCAGGTGCCCCTATAACTTATTTTTTTTTTTTTTTAAAGATTTTATTTATTTATTTATTTATTTATTTGACAGAGATCACAAGTAGGCAGAGAGAGAGGGGGGAAGCAGGCTCCCTGCTAAGTAGGGAGCCCGATGTGGGGCTCAATCCCAGGACTCTGGGATCATGACCTGAGCCGAAGGCAGAGGCTTAACCCCCTGAGCCACCCAGGCACCCCTATAATTTATTTTTAAAACCAGAACGTAGGGGCACTTGGGTGGCTCAGTGGGTTAAGTGTCCAAGTCTTGATTTGGACTCAGCTTGTGATCTCAGGGATCATGAGATAAACGCTGTGTGGGGCTCCATGTGCCTAATATTCTCTCTCACTCCCTCTGCTCCTCTCCCATACTCTAAATAAATAAATACAGAATATATACATGATTAAATATTGAAAGAGTCTCACCTGCTTAGCCAACTTTTCTAATAATTTCTAAATACCTATGTGTTTCAGCTGTGTTTGGCCTTGTAGACAAAATGATGAATATTTAGGCTAAAGAAATACCTCAGATTTGTTCATATTACTATACAAACAATGTTATTATAAATAAAATCACATTTAGTGAAAGATGAACTCTTAAATTAGTGGAAACCCAACAGTGCCTGGTATATAATTGGCATGCACTAAATGTTTATTGAATTAAGTTTTTTTTCTTTTTTATGTTTTTCGATCTATATCAATACCACCATTTTAAAAGTTATATTTTCTGTTTCTGTGTCCTTTACTTTTATGAAGATTGCTGTTCTTTAAAAACAAAACCCTTTTTATACCATTAGAACTTAAGAAACACATTAAAATTACTAGACCCCATACCATAATCTTCATAAGTGAGCAGATAATATGAGGTAACAGGGACTTTTTTCTTTTAAGCTGTAAATAATTCTTCATTGACCTTGATAGAATTTTATAATTACTTATACCCCAGAACTCTGGAACTGTATGGCTCATCCATTGAAAATATGGTGAAGTCTGGCCTATTGTAGCCCTGGCCTATTGTAGCAGGATTGCTCAGCTGTTAGAGATTGAATGGGTGCATAGGTCGGCATTGGAAAGGTACCTCAAATACTGTGTCATTGGGGCCGTGACCGTCATACGTTAGCTTCTAATACCGTTCTATCAGTGGCTTTTTGGCAAATTCAAGGTCAGCTAGCTGGTTTGATACAAGACTACTTTATTTTAATGAGCTCTCAGGGGTATCAGTGATTTAAGACAGGTACATCAAAAGTATATATACAGTGGCCATTACTTACTCTAACTTGACATAAATTAGCTCTTTAATTAGGCCATTAATAGATGGCCACTAAACAAATACCCAGCAAATTGTTGTGTCTTTAACCTCTGTCTGTCATTTCCTCAGTGTTTTGTTGATGGTGCTGAGATTCCTGCTTGATTTAACATTGTCTTGAACTTGCATCCGCAATCTCTTAGTTGTCGCTCCTGACTTACTGGTTCTTTTCTCATTTAGTTTCTTCTCAGCAACCTTTTCTCAAGTCCTCTCTTGCATTTATAGCTCATTTAGTCTAGGAATTAGGGTTTAGGGTTTCTGTTCTTTATTTCTGCTGTTTCTCCACATTATTCCTGGACTTTCACATTCAGATCTTCGCCAGCACCTTTCCTTTTAATACACCACATGTGCAGCTTCAGTCCTGCCTAACTCACTCTAAACATGTGCAGTTCCCGGGGCGCTGAGTGGTTCAGTCCTTATGCATCTGCCTTTGGCTCAGGTCATGGCCCCATGGTCCTGGGATCGGGCCCTGTGATGGACTCCCTGCTCAGCCACAGGTCAGCTTCCCCATCTCATCTAAGCCCCTCCCTCTCAAATAAATACTGTCTGTTACAAAAAAAATAGACATTTTCAGTTTCCTGTAACCTAGATTTCCTCAGGTATCTCTGCCGGAGTAATAAAAACAAAGGACCACAGGACGGAATAAAAGTTAAAATAATAACAGTGATAGGAACAACAATAGCCTTATATCATTTCCAAACAGAAAGAGCTTCCTCACACCCATGTTAAGCTTGATATTAGAATGCCTTTGTTTCCTCCCAGTGATGAACTGTTGGCAAGTTCTTCTTGCCAAATTGTCACAGATTTTCCTTAAAGGGGTTAAGCCTTAAAATGGTTTGAATTACAGTTTATGATAATAACTTCAGAGTGATTTCTCCTCCACAGCTCCTCAGCTCACTGGCCCTGAAATGGATTTGTTAACTTTTTCTCTTCCCTGCGGATATGTTGTTTCTTCCCCATTACCCCGAATGCTGCCCGGGAGGTTAAAGAATGGCCATTATTCCCTTATCCTACTTGAGTCTCAAGCCTTCTGCCTCTTCAGTGAAACACATCAGATTCATATAAAAGTAGAAGATCTGTTGGCTGCTCCCCTTGCCCACCCACTTACTTTAAGGATTTTATGTCTTGATTTTATTTTGGGGAAAAATCGTTTAGGGGTGCCTGGGTGGCTCAGTCGTTAAGCGGCTGACTCGGCTCAGGTCATGATCTCAGAGTCTTAGGATCGAGCCCTGCATTCGGCTCCTTTCTCAGTGGGGAGCCTGCTTCTCCCTCTCATACACCTGCTGCCTGTGTTCCCTCTTTTACTGTGTCTTTCTCTGTCAAATAAATAAATAAAAATCTTCAAAAAAAAAAAAAAAAGAAAGGGAAGAAAGAAAAATGGATCATTTGATTAGACATCAGCTTAGAGGCTCCTGTTTTGGCTCCTCTGTGAAGTATGAAACCTGCCCAACTGTGGTTTTCCTTGCCGTAATCCAGTGAGTACACATGTTCTCACATCCTCATTTATTCTTAGAAGGGAGGATACTCTGTTATCTGACATGGGAGCAAGGACTCCTACCCTGGGCTACTTAGAAACCTCAGATGGGCTGGTTGCTTGACCCCCCCCAGGATCCTCAGCAGATTCTGTGTCGATCTTGTGTTGTCTCTGGGAATGGAGACAGACCGAGTGTCTTAGGAAGCTCTAATGTACAGTCAATGTTGGTTTCGTAAGCCATATTTACTCCAGTGTAAAGGACTAGACAATGAATATGCAGCACAGACAATCTTTAATGAATAATACATGTGTCCGTAAAATCCTACAAATATTCTGTGATTTTTTTATTACTGACATTTTGAAGTGTAAGTCTAAAATCTACTTTGTAAAGATAGAAAACCACAAACCACAAGCCCAGAGCACAGGATCTATGCCTTATTTAATACAGATGGAACGTCCCCCTTAGCCATCATTTACCGTGGGCAGTTTTCAATGGAAGAGGTTTATGATTAGGAACCAGGACCTTCTCCTAATCTCCTTAATGTCTGGTACATGGCTTGTCTGCTGTCCAGCACACATCTTTGGGGTTTTTATTTCCCTAGTTGAGATGAACTATGATGGAATTTTTTTTTCCCCCTCTCTGTCAGAAAGAAAGTATGTTTTGAATATAAGCATAAATTTTCCTTGGAGCTATACTTTTTCCTTAAGAATAAATCTCTGAAATTACAGGTTAAGTCAGTGAGAAAGTATGATTTGCCTACTAAAAGCGATTTCATAAGTATTTCAGAAACATATCTTTTCCTTTGAGGACAAGTTGCTTGTGGCAAGAAAAGGAGAATTGCAGCAGTTAACATCTAGCCAGCAAAATCCATCTGGGACATGGATAACTTAATCTTAGTAAATAGCACAAAAATCTCTCTGTATAAACAAGTAGGAAATTACAGGGCAGAGCATGTGGAGACTGGCAACTTAATCAGCATATCTGCTTCCTGGTTCCAGAGACTTTCTCGTTTTTCACTACCTATTCTCTACTTCCCTAAAGAGTTAATAAGGAAGCAAGGATTTCTTCATAACCAAAGAGTTGATCTGTTTGTAGATTTTAACAATGGCATTTGGTAGAATTTACTGCTGTGATTTTAGAGATAAATATGAAGTTTATTCCAGGGAATGCTTCCTAGGGCTTATGGAGGAGGACAACATTATACCCTTTTTCTTTTTTAATACTTAAAAATTATAAAATAGCAGTGTAAAAATATTACAGACATAAAAAGCGTATGCCCATATACTGTCTAGCATAAGAGGAGAAATGCCAGCACATTTCATAACTGGTATTGTATGTGAACCATTTATTATTGTATTGTACATTTCAGTTACTTTCAGGTAGCTGAGGAGTGATGTAATATTAAATATCTAATTCCTTCTTAATGTTAAGTTTATAGCATATGTTTGTAAATAATTTTAAGAAGAAACAGTTTGTTCAGTTTCACTTTTTTCTTCCTCCAACATTTTGTTTTAACAGATTTGCATCTAGATAGTGTTTTCTTCTTTATGAAAGTGTTCTTAGTAATTGAAGCCACATGATACGATCCGGTAACTAAAACGGTAACTTTTAGCAATATTTGGGGATCTGTCAGGGCTAGGAGAGAACATAGCTGTGAGAGCAGTTTTGGTACCTGAATCAAGTAGACTTCGAATATAAAGAAAAGAAGATAATGGAGAGTTGCATCTTGGCACTTTGTTCTTGAGTCTTGTAAGGACATCTCCCCAACACATACATACCCCTCCAGTGTGTACTGACAATGTCCGAATCCCTGGAACCTGGAAGGTTACCTTATGTAGCAAAGACCACAAAGATTAAGCTAAGGACTTTGAGATGAGGACCTGGATCATGGGGGCAGGGCTAGGTACAATCACCAGTGTCCTTATGGGGGTCGGAGTGGCAGGGGGAGATTTCAACCACAAGAAGAAAAGTCACTGTGACTCTAGAGGCAGAGTTGGAATGATGGGACCACAAGCCAGGGAATGCCAGCAACCACCAGATGCTGGAAGAGGCAAGGAACTGACTCACCGCCAGACCTTCTTTAGGCACTGTGGCCTCCAGCACCTTGATTTTGATCCAGTGAGACAGATTACAGGCTGAATTTCTGGCCTCCAGAACTGTGAGAGAATAAATTTCTGTTGTTTTAAGAACCAAGGTTGTGGTAGTTTATTGCATTTGTCATAGGAAACTAGTAGAACGCCACAGAGCAGGTTCATTGGGATCACGCACCTTCCACGTTTGTCATGTCACTCATGAGTCTGTCAGGCTACACAGCTCCTTCTGTCAAACCTGTCACACTATCAGAGAGTGTGTGAGTAGTTTTCCAGCAGAGAAAGATCTGTACCAGATACCCAGAGTGTTGGGTATCATTAATCCTACTTAGCCATGGGTCTTCGAGAAATCTCTGTGTGAACATACCTGCCTTGTAAAAAGTGTTTAAAACAGTTGGCTTACAAATTTGAAAACAACACAGAGGGGGAACATTAATTTAAATAAAACAAGTAAGAAAGATGAAGTGTAGAAAAATTGTGATAGAAAAAACATGAAGCCAGGAGAGAGTTTGAATAAATCAACTTACTTCTACAGACCTTCGATTCTTGACATGAGAACCAGGCCTACTATTAGGAGTCCATGTGAGGATTAAGTAGAAAATTGTAAAGTGCTGCTCACATTTTAAGTTGTTTTATAATTGTTGTTACCATGTTATACCCCCTGACCACAGTGTTTGCTAATTGAATTCTCAGAAGTTAGAGTTCTTTTTTATCTCTATAAATGCATTACAAAACATTTTGCAAATCATATATCTGATAAGAGACTTGTGATTAGAATATATTTTTTGAACACTCCTATACCTCAACAATGAAAAGACAAATAACCCAATTTAAAAATGGGCAAAATGGGGCGCCTGGGTGGCTCAGCGGGTTGAAGCCTCTGCTTTCGGCTCAGGTCATGATCTCAGGGTCCTGGGATCGAGCCCCGCATCGGGCTCTCTGCTCAGCAGGGAGCCTGCGTCCTCCTTTCTCTCTGCCTGCCTCTCTGCCTACTTGTGATCTCTGTCAAATAAATAAATAAAATCTTTAAAAAAAAAAATAAAATAAAAATAAAAATGGGCAAAAGATCGAAATAAACACTTTGCCAAAGAACATTTAAGTACTTGAAAGATGATAAACATCGTTAGCCATCAGAGAAATATAAATCAAATCCATAATGAACTATCCCTTCAAACCCACCAGGGTGGCTATAATCAAAAAGATGGGCAATAGTACATGTTGGCAATGATATGAAAAACTACAGCTCTCCTCTATTGCTGGTGGGAATGTAAAACAATGCAGCTGCTTTGGAAAACAGTTTGATAGTTCCTTAGAGTAACACAGAGTTACCAAATGACCAGGCAGTTCCACTCCTGGGTATCTGCACAACAAATTTGCAAACATAGGCACATGCAAAACATGTTTGTGAACATTCGTAGCAGCATATTTTTCATTATAGCTAGAAAGTGGAAACAAATCAAATGACAACCAACTAAAAAATGGACAAATAAAATGCATTCTATCCATACAATGCAGTATCTGTCCATACAAAGGAATATCAGTGACAGAGAAATTAAGTGTTTATCCATGCTACAATATGAATGAACCTTGAAAACCTTGTGCTAAGACAAAGAAACCATTCACAAAGGACCATTATATTATACGGTTCCACTTACATAAAATACCCAGAACAGGCAAATCTACAGTGACTGGAAAATAGACTGGTAGTTGCTAGGGACTGGGCAAAGGAAGTAATGAGGAGTGACTGATAATGGGTACAGGTTTTCTTTTTCAGCGATGAAAACATTTTAAAATTGATTATGAGGGGCACCCAGGTGGCTCAGTCGGTTAAGCATCTGCTTTCCGCTCAGGTCATGATCTCAGGGTCTAGGGATCGAGTCCCACGTCATGTTCTCCCCTCAGTGCGGAGTCTGCTTCTCTCTGTCCCTCTCTCTCTTTCTCTCAAATAAACAAAATCTTTTTTAAAAATTGATTGGGGGGGCCACCTGGGTGGCTCAGTGGGTTAAAGCCTCTGCCTTCGGTTCAGATCATGATCCCAGAGTCCTGGGATTGAGCCCTGCATAGGGCTCTCTGCTCCGTGGGGAGCCTGCTTCCTCCTGTCTTTCTGCCTACCTGTGATCTCTGTCTGTTAAATAAATAAGTTAAAAAAAAAGAAAATTGATTGTGGGGATGGTACTTTCATGGGGATGGTACACACAATCTTCTAAATATACCAAAAATAATTGACTTAGATACTTTAAATGGTTGAATTTTATGGTATGTGAATCAAAACTGTTATTTTTTAAAAGTATACTAGATTATTATAAAGAATTTAGAAAATACAGAAAACAATACATAAGGCTGTAAAAACTGCTGGTAATTCCACCAGAGAACCAGGCATTTTTTGCATATTGCCTTCTCATTTTTCTTCCCCCCTTATGTATATCCTGTGTGTATACATTTTCTTCTGTAATTGAGAGCATATAGAATACACGGTGTTAGAATTTTACACTTTCACATGACAGTTTGAGCATTTTTTAAAAGATTCTCTAAAATTTTTTTAAAGATTTTATTTATTTATTTGACAGAGATCACAAGTAGGCAGAGAGGCAGGCAGAGGGAGAGAGAGAGGGAAGCAGGCTCCCTGCTGAGCAGAGAGCCCGATCCGGGGCTCGATCACAGGACCCTGGGATCATGTCTTGAGCTGAAGGCAGAGGCTTTAACCCACTGAGCCACCCAGGAGCCCCTAAAATATTTTTGTCATAAAAAGTGAAACATGTTATTGTAGAAAATGTTAAAAAACATGAACAAGTAAAAGGGATGAAAAAATTACTTGTGACCCTTTTAATACTGATGGTTTGGTGGCTCTTGATGTTTATGTTCTCAGCTTCAACCTGATGCTACTGAGTAGTAACCATCTTGACTGCAAATGACATTTTCGTATCAGGCTTATTATTTTTTTCTAATGTCTGTTAACTTAGTGTGTCTTTCAGTCACTTTCTTTTTAATTTTATTTTGAAGCACCCGACTTACTCAGTAGTGAAGTAGAAGAAATAATTGAGAGTCAGTCATGTTGAGTTTGAGGAAATGGATTAAATTAGTGATTTCATGTTTCTTTCTATTATAAGAATTATAAAGATTTTAAGCATGGAACAGCCATTAACTAAAGTCACAAGAGAAAATTCAAGTTTGGTTTTACTAAAAATATAATAAGTATCTGTTATAATATTACCTTTAAGTAAATATATTGATAAGTAGGTTTTAAAAAACAAATCCGTGTTCACATATCTCGTTTTAATCATAAATACTTAAGAAGTTTGAAATGCTACATGACCAATGTATTCATAAATTCACCAAACATTACATACGCTATGTTACGTAGTTATTCAGCGCCCATTTTCTGATACAGTGCTCACAAGCATCTATGTGAAAGGTGTTATCCCCATTTCAGAAATAAGAAACGTGTTGAGAATAGCTTTTTGTTTCAAGTTCATAGAATTTGTAAGTAGGAGAGCCAGGATTTAAACTCAGATTTGCATAATTCCAAATTTCTTTTATCTCCAACCTGAAGAACTCTGTGTTTTTGATAGTCCAGTTGCAGTGCTAGATTCTTGTGAGCCTCAGACAGCTCCTAACCCACCCAGCAGAGGGGGCTGGGGCCTAGAAAGAGATAATTTCTGTCAAATAAATAAACACAAAAACATTTTACACATTTCCAGCCCAGGTGACCTGAGTCTCAAGAGACTGATGACTGATCCCTCGGGGGCAAGTGCTGAGGACAGTAGGAGACGTGTGCAAAGTCTGAGGTGGCACAGAGAAGGAAGTGATGATTCCCGCCTGATGATGTAGATGATGTAAGAGTGTGGGTAGCTTCCCAGAGCCGGTGACGCCTTGGTGGATTTCGAAGAAGGATGATTAAGAATTTACTAAGCAGGAAAGAGGGGGTGAGGGGACACTCTGAAGAAAATGAGACCAAAGTCTCCTAGGTCTCTTCAAGAACAGTTACCTACCTCAGTGCTGTTAGAGTATTGGTGGTGAGATGCTTGGGGGCAGGAAGCTCAGGCAGACAAGGAAGGTTGATCAGAGTCATGTTAGGAGCCACGCCAAAGAACACAGACAATCCTGGAGGCATTCATGGGCCATTTTTAAGGGCTTAAGTAGAGGAGCAGCAAAAGGCAAATGTGTGTATTGGGGAGATAAACCTGCAGCATTGTGGAGGATAAATTTGAGGCAGAGATTGACCATGGAATCCTTAATGTTTGAAGTGGTATGGTTGAAAATGGGACAAAGAATTTAAACTGTGGCAGCACAAAGGGAGAGAAGGTAGATGCTACGGCAGTTAAGGAGGCAGAATCTTAGGGCTGGATAAGCTGGAATAGGGGGTTAGCAAATGAGAGCGGAAGGACCACGCTCCAGCATTTGGATTATATTTGAGATGAAAAATTTAGGAGAGAAATACCGTTTAGTTGGGAATAAAGAGGTTTGGACATTTTGAGTTTGAAATGAAAAGATACTCCTTTATTCAGAGAGCAGAAATGAGATATAGGGTCCTACAGGGAAAACTTAAAGGCAACAGATGTAGATTAGAATGTACAAGTGTAATTAAAACACCAGTATCATTACTGAAGAGTAACAGGAGGTATTAAATAAAGAGTGGATTAAATTACTTAAGGATGGAAGGTGTAAATGAAGAAGGATTAAAGATAGAATCTTAAAGGAAGCCAACTATCTAGGTTATGGGCAGAGGAGACCTAGAAGAAATGTTTAGCATGAGAGAACCAGGAGTGAGATTAGGAAAAACAGGAGGAGTGTTGACTGTATCAAGTGCTACATATTCATCCCACGAGCTGGGGACTAAGAAGCGTCCTTTGTCCAGTAGGAAGACCAACAGCCACATTCACAGAGGGAGGAGGAGGGATATAAGTACCATTACAAGCCATGGAGGAGTGCACAGGGCAGGAGGGAGTGCTGACCACCAGTGTGAACTAGTCTTTTGTTCAGGAAAGAAATGAGATGTTCACTGAGAAGATACATCAGAGAATGGGAATGACTAAAGCATGTTTTTCAGCAGGTAAATAGGAGCCAGTAGAGAAGAGATTGAAGATGCAGGAAAGAGACCCAGTTGTTGGAACAAGGTCCCAGGGTAGTTGGAAGAAAACTGATCAGGGACACAGAACCTCTGTGTTCTGTGATGAACACATCACCACAGATGGCATCACAATGATGTCATCCTTTGAAGACTTGAAAGAAGAAGAAAGAATGGGCAGAACTACAGATTAGATTTGAGCTGTAAGGCAACAAAAGGGAAGCTTACTTGGGGCACGAGAGGGATTAGACAGGTGGCTGAAGGAGAGTGACAAGAATGTGAGAATATCTGCTGAAGGGAGAATGAAAGTAAATTAAAAGGTTGCTCCCAGGTGGTATTAAGAACTCATCTGAAGCTGGAAACCAGGAGTTGTTCATCCCATCAGTCTGCATGGGTCGATGCTGGCTTTCATTTGAAAGCAAGCTTATTTCTTTCTTTTTTTTTTTCTCCCTCCAGAACTTACCTGCTTACTGAAAACTATTCCTTCTCTTGCAGTACTTGGAACCCCTGTCAGTTTAAGCTTGTTTAGGTTAGCCAAAAAAAATGTTTTAATGTGAAAAATAAAAATGTGTTACGAGTTATAAATAATACAGGAGCTATAACAGAATCCAGACATTGAATAACTATTTATTGAGTGTTTAGTGCTCACTAGCATGCAGAGATGGCCAGGCTAATATGCACTCTGATATGTTAGTGACTGAGATTTTTGCCAGGGGAAGGGGGTTACAGATAAGTAGTTCACATAACCATATCCACAGATACACCCCACTTCAAGTTACATTTAAAAAATATTTAAAGCATTTTTATATTTGAAACATATACTCATATCTTTCTGAAAAATGTCATAATAAAAAAGGACCAAAATGTCATAATAAAAAAGGACCCAATCCTAGCTCCTGAAACCTCCTTTAAAAATTCATTTAATACCTATAGGGACACCTGGGCAGCTCAGTGGGTTAAAGCCTCTGCCTTCGGCTCAGGTCAGGGTCCTGGGATCAAGTCCCGCATAGGGCTCCCTGCTCAGCAGGGAACCTGCTTCCTCCTCTTTCTCTGCCTGCCTCCCTGACTACCTGTAATTTCTATCAAATAAATAAAATCTTTTTAAAAAAATTCATTTAACACTTAAAAAGAAGTCTTATTATTTAGCAAGTTTAGATAAATGTGTTCTAATCATGGGTGCTCAGGAACTGAGTGTACTGTAGCTCATTGAGGTGCTGAGTTTTGTTTTTTTTAGTTGGTTTTTTTCTTTTTTACTAAATTTGTATCTTCAAAGGTAAAATGTTAGTTTAATAATTTTCAGCCCCCACTTACAAATAAACTATATTAGAAAAAGTTGTATAATACTGAGTTTGGTATGAACTAATTTATTTATATTGTTTTTTTTTTTCTAAGAAATGTCCAACAAAAGGTGGGACAGTAAAACAGAAAATAATAAAATGCAAATTTGCTCAACACGAGTCCATAGCATTGCTCCAATTGGACTTTGGTTTTACCTCTGTTTCTCAGTTTAAGAGGAATAGATGTTAGCTTGCTACCAAAAGGAGGATGCGTACCAGTTCATCCGGAAGATGGTTTTCCCTTGAAGGATTTCTCTTGAGAGTTTTTTTTTTTTTTTTTAAAGATTTTATTTATTTATTTGACAGAGAGATCACAAGCAGGCAGAGAGGCAGGCAGAGAGAGAGGAGGAAGCAGGCTCCCCGCTGAGCAGAGAGCCCGATGCGGGCCTCGATCTCAGGACCCTGAGATCATGACCTGAGCCGAAGGCAGCGGCTTAACCCACTGAGCCACCCAGGCGCCCTCTCTTGAGAGTTTTTATTTAGGAACATTTAGTGGTGTAATAGACAATTTGGTGTACAAAATTTTTGCAGCTCAACGCAGGCAGACTTCCTATAGCTTTTCATTGCAGCTGCCTTGGGAAAAAGCTAAGGGAGTAACATTGGACTTATCTTAATAGAGGGGATTCTCAGAGGGCCCACACTGAAAGGGCAGAGCCTAGATCCCTAAGGAATTCACTGACTGGGTGGCTGTGGCCCCAGGTTCCCTACTAGAACAGGGAGAAGGTGAAAGTGGGACATAGCATATTTGCTTGCAGTTGGGATGCTGTTTTCTAGATCTACTGCCAACTCTCTACTGCCTATTAAAATATTAATCACCACTTAACCTGGTTGCTCAGTGGGTTAAGCCTTTCCTTAGGCTCAGGTCATGATATCTGGGTCCTGGGATCAAGCCCCTCATCGGGCTCTCTGCTCAGCAGGGAGCCTGCTTCCCTCTCTCTCTCTGCCTGCCTCTCTGCCTACTTGTGATTTCTCTCTCTGTCATATAAATAAATACAGTCTTTAAAAAAATTTTTTAAATAATCATCATAACTTGGAGTCTTATCAGTGTTTCTAATCCCTCTTCCCTTTCTCTCCAGTCCAGAAAGTGTCCTCCAAGACTTCTTTTCTCAATATTATTATTACATGTACCTACTGGGGGGAAGGGCATATTTTGACTGCGTTTTATAGTTCTACCAGTGAAACCATCCTACAACAATATTGGCTAAGTTAATAGTAGTCTGTGCCTGCTTTTGACCTACAAAGAATGGCAATGCCATATGATTCAACTCTATGTTATAATTATGATTTTTAAATTTACTATGGTCATGTGCTATGGTGAGTGCTGTGAAGTGTGTAAACCTGGCGATTAACAGACCTGTACCCTGGGGGATAAAAATATATTATATGATGATTTAAACTTACTATGGTCAAAACATATATATAGAAGGATTGTGAGAATTAAACATAGGTGTGGTTTCTCTCAGAGAATCCTGCATCTTCAGTGTTGATTGCTGGTTTAAAAACTGATGAAGAACCACAGGTTTACCTGGTCGTTCCTGAATATTGCTTCCTTCAGTTGCTTCAGTAGCTTTGAAGTGTAATAACTATTAAAGAGCACATATCTTAAGTATAACTTGCTAAACATCACAATGTGAAATAATTGTGCACCGCTACTCAAGAAACAGAATACTGCTTGTATCCCAAAAGACCACTAGATGTCTCTACCTGATCACTATCCCCCACTCCTTTGCCTTAAAAGTTTTAATTTCTAACACCAAAGGTATAGTTGCTTCTGGTTTTGAACAAATACAAGGTATCAGGAGATGTGATACAGCGCAGTCTGCCCTCTGACTTGTTTTACTCATTAGTGTCTTTGAGATTGATCCGAGTTGCCTGTAGCGGGAGTTTCTTCCTTTTCACTGCTGCATAGAGTTCTACTGTGTAAATATGCTCCTATTCATTTTACCCATTCAACTGTAGAAGGGACATTTGGGTTATTTCCAGTCTAAAACTATTCCAGACAGTGTCATAAAGGTAGTGTTTCTATTAACATCCTTGCGTGTCTTTCAGTGCTCAAATTTATACCTTTCTTTGAATTTATTTTCAAGAAACAATTCTTTCTTTTCTTTTCTTTTCTTTTAAGGGAAAGAATTGCTGAATCACAAGATAGGTGTATGTTCAACTTTAGAAAATACTGTCAAACATTGTTTCACAGTGTTTCTACCAATTTAGGCCTCCAAAAGCCTGTGAGAAAGTTCCCATTGTTCCACAGCCTCATCAAGGCAGTGTTGTCAGTCATCATTTTAAAGATTATTACTCTGCCTTGGTCCTGTACATCTCCATATGAGCTTTTGAATCAGTTTGACTTTCCAGAAGAAGTCTTGCTGGAATTTTGATTGGGGTTGAAATAAATCTATAGATTGATTTGGAGATAATTGACATCCTCACAATATTGAGTTTTCATTTCATGTGTTATTTTTTTTCTCCATTTCTTAAGAAATTTTAAAACTTAACTTAGTATTTTGTAGTTTTCTGTATAGAAGTCTTGCACAACTTTGGAAATGTTGGCACTTTATAATCGACATCAAATGAAATAAATGCTTTAGAAACGCAAAAACCAGGTTGAATTACTTACTGTAATAGTTTAGCCCTAAGCCAGTAGTCTTATTTTTTATTGCAGCCCACCCTGTCTCAAAAAGAGATGGGATATATGTGAGTTTCCCAGTCATTTATGCAACAGATATCCTACCATGTGCTCCATAAACACCTACTGTAATACGAAGCACTGTTCTAAACATGGGGGAGATGATGGTAGATGGGGGAATAAGGCACTTGAAGTGCAGTTTAATCCTGGAAAGGGAAAGAAAGCTTGACTAATGTAGATTACCCAAACTATAGAATATACTTAGGCACCACGGGTTATAATGGAAAGGTGAAACATGTGGGATGGTGTATAAGATATGTAAAGGGGTTGGCCTAAGGCCTGGCACGTTAGTGTTCAGTAAATTTTAACTGTGCTGCTTGTTGCTGTTGTTGCTGTCATACCTATTTTGAGGAAAGGTAGGAACTGAAGTCAGAATCTTAGAGAAATGGCTGTGTTTAAGGGGTATTCCCGAATAAAAATAACAGCACATGAAGAAAGTCAGAAAATTAGTGCACAGAGCCTGGGTCAGAGCTGAGGAGAATTCAGTGTTGTGAAAGCCAAGGATATAAAGATTTTTTAATTCTCTCAAAAGCTGCACACACATCAAACGGATGAGAAAGAAACAGACCATTGATGTAGCAATTATGAGAATATCGATTGACCTTTGAGAAAGCATTTTTAGTAGTCGCATGACTGGGGTTGGACTTTCTGGAAACATTTTGCTGAGGGAGAAGGATGGAAAGAACTGAAGGAAAAGTGCTTTCTACATTGGAGAAAAACTTAAATGATATTTGTAAAAACTTAAATAATATTTTCAAACAAATAAGAAAATTAATTAATAATCTATGCTATTTAACAAATCAGAGCAAGATACAGTGCTTAAAGCAGTAACAGACATTTGTGGATCAGGAATTTGCTATAGGTCAACTGGATGGGGACCTTAATTTCACTGGACCCAACAAGACCAAGAGAGAACCTATTATTTTATATTTAAAAATTCACAATCTTGGCAGCTGTATCTAAAAATGCTGCAGATTAGAAACGTTTCAGTGTAAAATTATATTCTCTGTAAAAAAATATGCGTAAAGTTGTGTGGTTGATTTTGCTCTATGAAAGGGAAGAAGGGATTTCAGTAATTTGTATATCTGAAACAGTTGATAATAGAGGTTGCTTGGTTTGGGTAGATAGGGTTTTAAATGCATTTCACTTTTCACACTCTACCTAAATGAGCTTTTGAACTATCCAATTTCCTTATTTCTGTTTGTCAGCAGGTTATCCTGGGCATTGGGATCATTGGCCTCTTTTGTTCTGTTTTCTTCTGTATGTCTCTATATTTAAAAAAAAAAAAAAAAAAGGCACTGATAAGTACTCATTTTGATAGAAGCTACTATGTGTTTAGTGAAATATAATATAAAACACTTTAAAATATAATTGTATTTTCAGGGCGCCTGGGTGGCTCAGTGGGTTAAAGCCTCTGCCTTTGGCTCAGGTCATGATCCCAGGGTCCTGGGATCGAGCCCCACATCGGGCTCTCTGCTTGGTCGGGAGCCTGCTTCCCCTTGTCTGTCTGCCTGCCTCTCTACCTACTTGTGATCTCTGTCAAATAAATAAATAAAATCTTTTTTTAAAAAATAAAATATAATATGATTATATTTTCAGACTTAATCTGGTCACTCCTCTTGACAACAAATCTGTCAATTATATTTCTGTTTTTGATCCATTAGGGCTGCATTTATTTTTCCTTTCTGTTTGCTATTGATTGGTGGGGAGGTGTGCTATGTGCTTTGTTTTGTTTTTGGAAACAACTATAAAAGGTGTGTGAATCGTTTGAGTATGTGCTGCTCCCGATTACTTCTGTTTCTCTCTTTTTTTATTTCCTGCTGTGAATTGGCAATCATAATTTAGATGGGAAGGCCAATTTACTGTATAATGAATGCTTATAGTTATCTATTATTTAAAAAGTAGGTACTCATTACTAGTGTAGCTTTTTACATGTCTTTTATTTTTTTTTAAGATTTTATTTATTTATTTGACAGAGAGATATCACAAGTAGACAAAGAGGCAGGCAGAGAGAGAGGAGGAAGCAGGCTCCCTGCTGAGCAGAGAGCCCGATGTGGGGCTCCGGGGCTTGATCCCAGGACCCTGGGATCATGACCTGAGCCAAAGGCAGAGACTTTAATCCACTGAGCCACCCAGGTGCCCCCATGTCTTTTATTTTAAAAATACAGTTAGATTGTATTTGGTTTTAGACTTTAATTGAATTTTTTCTCTCTGGATTTTTCAGGACAGATGTTTGATAAGAGAGCGTATGTGTACTTAGTTTTGATGAATACTAAAGGGGGAGTCGTTAAGAACATGGGAAAAGTAGAAGCACTTGGGGCTTGTGTCAGACACACTGTAAAATAACAGTTAATCCATACACTTGCCAAAGTCTGTGGGGAGGTTTCCTTAAAAACCAAATTCACACAAAGAAAGTCAAAGAAACTCTCCAGTTGTTGTTGTTGTTGGTGGTGGTGGTGGTGGTGGTGGTTTTAACCTTTGGTTGAATGTTTCCATCATTGAATGCAGTTACAATTTCTACAGAAAATAAGAAGTTAATTTCTTTTAAACTATTCTTAGCCATATCTCAGATAAAATGTCCAGTACAACTTGAGGAAAGTTACAGTTAACTGGCTTTGCAGTCTGCATCATTACGCTTGACTAGAGCGTGAAAATGCAACATCGAGGTTTGCCGAAGCTCGGATAGTGGACACATCATGTCGTCTCCATGGCTCGTATTTTAAACAGCACAACTCTAAATCTTTTATAAAGCCCAAATGTGGTCAGAATTTATAATGAGCATACTAGAAGCTTTTTAGTTTCACTCTTAACTGTGTCTGTGAATGTGCCTTAGTTTCTTTAATCATTTCTTCATACAAGATTGTGACATGTAGAGTGATTCAGTTTTATGTGCTGCTTTTAAAAAGGAAAATCAGAGACTTGAGTAGTTTGCTATTGGTTCCACTTTTGCTGACCTAAATGAAATGATGAGATTGATTTAAACCTGTTCTCTAGAAAATTATGTAAATCTGAACAAAACCATAATTCCTTTATTTAAAATGTCTTTACTCAACAAGAAAACAACCCAATTAAAGTATGAGCAAAAGATCTGAACAGACACCATGCCAAAGAAAATATACAGATGGCCGATAAGCATATGAAAAGATGCTCAACACATTTGTTATTGGAGAATTGCAAATTAAATTAACAGTGAGATACTACCACATACTTATTAGAATAGCTGAAATCCAAATAACGGACAGTACCATTTGCTGGCAGTGTTGTAGAGCAACAGGAACTTTCATTCATTGCCTGTGGGAATGAAAAATTGGAAGAGAGTTTGGCCATCTATTATAAAGCTAAACATAGTCTTACCATATGATCCTGTAGTCATGCTCCTTGGTATTTACCCAAATACATTGAATACTTATGTCCACACAAAAACCTGCACATGAATGTTTATAACAGCTTTGTTCATAATTGCCAAAACTGGAAGCAGCTAAGATGATATCCTTTACTAGGTGAATGTTAAACAAACTGTAGTGCGTCCATATAGTAGGAATATTACTCACTAGCAAAAAGAAATGATCAAGCCACGGAAAGACATAGGGGAATCTTAAGTGCCTATTGCTAACTGAAAGAAGGCAATCTAAAAAGTCTACCTCGTGTAAGATTCCCATAGACACTGTGGAAAAAGTGATGATCTCTAGAGAGACAACAGAGAGATCAGAGGCTTGGGGGAAGAGAAGAAGGGTCAAATATGTGAAGCATGGGGGATTTCAGGGTGATGAAGCTAGTCTGTGTGATACTGTAATTGTGGTTGTGTGACACTGTGCGTTTGTCACACCCACTGAACTTTACAGCACAACGAATGACACCAGACTCTATGCAAATTTAAGAACTCATTTACGAGATCAAGGGACTCCAGGATAGAATGCAGCCTGTGACAAAAGAATCTGTATGGATGACACAACTTTATTTGGAGGAGATGGGCAAAAAGATGCTGACCTAAGTAACTTTGGGAATAAATGGAATCTAGAGGACTAAAGACAAAAGAGTATGCATAAATACTTTCTTCTAGTAAAGTCATCAAAAACAGGAAAGCTCAGAAACTGTCAGAGGCAAGAGGAGCCTGAGGACAAGATGACTAAATGTAGTGTGGTACCCTAGTTGGGATCCTGAAACAGGAAAAGGACATTGGGTAAAAACTGTGGACTTTAGTTAGTAAATATATATATATTTTTTTTCTTTAATCTTTCCAGCTTTGAGATTATAATGTACAAACATGCTTAAACAAAACTACATTTTTTTTTATCCTCAGTTACAGGTGAACTGGGTTGAGGCATGTTTATGTTCATTTCCTAATTAGTGCCTACAGTTTATCTCTTATGTACACCAAATATTTTTTATACTTTATAAAAATCTTGATAGAATTGTCTTGAAAATGAAAGTCACGAGACGCCTGGCGTCAAGCCCTGTGTCGGGCTCTCTGCTCAGCAGGAAGCCTGCTTCCCTTCTTTTCTTCTGCCTGCCTCTCTGCCTAATTGTGATCTCTGATTTATTTATTAAATAAATTCATATTTTTAAAAAAAGAAGAAGAAAGAAAGAAAGAAAAAATGAAAGCTGTGCGGGGCACCTGGGTGGCTCATTCAGTTCAGTGTCTGCCTTTGGCTCAACTGATGATCCCAGGGTTCTGGGATCGAGCCCCACATCGGGCTCCCTGCTCAGGGGGAGTCTGCTTCTCCCTCTGCCTCTGCCCCTGATTTGTGCTCACTTTCGCACACGCGTGCGCGCGCTCTCTCTCTCTCTGTCTCTCTCAAAAATAAATAAATGAACTCTTTAAGAAAATAAAAGTGGTGCCTGAGTTAATGATTTTGTTCTCAACTGTAATTAAATAGTACACATGACACACCTTACACATACCACCCCCTTTGGCTTGCCATGCACCCTAAGTAATTCTTGATTACAATAGTGAATGAGTGAAGAACTGGGTCGGGTCCTAGAAACTTCCATTTTCTCATAACCAGCCTCTTCCCATGAAGGAGTTGAAATAACTTGTGACAGAAAGACAGTAAATTAATAACATATAAGGAAGGTGGAAAATCCATTCCAGAGAAATAAATATTTGACTCAGACCAAGAACTATATGTTAATATTTTTTAAATATAAGCACATCATGTTTTCTTTTAGTTACTCTTTAATTCTGGGAATGACAAGCCCAGTGCCTATGAGAGCCAGACAGATCCTATAAATACACAGTTGGGTGAAGGGTACTACGGTGGGGAGTGGTGGAGCCTCTGCTTCCCGTTCCGGTGCTATTGCCTTTATCAAACCTCATGCATCAGGGAGGTAGTGCCTGCTTGCTTTGACCTAAATTTTTCTTCAGTGGATCAGCTCATATCAAAAGATGTTACTAGATAAATATTTGTTTGGGAAAGCAGTAGAAAGGAGTGAAGTCTTTTCTTTCAATTAGTGTTTCAAATCTGTGATGCTAGCGAGATAGCTTTGCAGTTAGATAGTCCAAGCCTCATTTTGATGCCTGCATCCAAAATGTTGCTGAGTGCCCTCCCCCCATAACCACTGGATCCTGGGCTGAAGGTTTGCTCTGCTCCTGGGCTCTAGGATTTTATTCCAAGATGTTGATACACACACTATGCTTCTGACATTGGAGCAGACAGGTAAGGTGAGTGTCACAACTGTTGCGCAGCAGACAATGATCATAAAAGGCTGTGAAGTATGAATAGTTGCCCAATTTCAGAACGATTAAAGTGATTTTTTAAGTGCTTAATGAATAGGGGTACTCTTAGCATGCTTATATAGTCGTTCTTATTGTAGGATGGTATGCTAATACTTTGAACACTGGCAACTCATCTAGGAAATCTGGAACTCTCAATCTACAGCCACAGTTGTTTTGTTAGATTTCATAGTTGCTCATTTTTTCACAAAGGTTTAATTTTCATTTCTCAAAGCCTCATACTCATGTCATTGGTAGCATAGAAAATAAATTTTAAGCATGTTTGGAAGTGAGATAAACCAATTTAGGCATTCACCCTTGTTAATTCTTTGGGTAAGTACCTACAGCCCCTGGCAGCTGCAGGTAGATGTGACCTGTATGTCTCCTTCCCTGCAGTCTTGCTCCCAGGTTTGTTCATGCGTGAAAACAAGTCCTGGCCTGAATTCTGCCACACACAGTATTAGCAGTTAGATACAGAAACCAGTCACTTAATCTATTCCTGTAAAAATAGTAAAGTCCCTACTCTGTGCCTTTTTTAAGCATTCCCAAAAAATTCCTTAACATGAAAGATTTACTCCGAAAACAACATTCTTACAGAAGGCTCAGCTAACTTAACAATTCAGCCAGCAGATCCCTTCACTAAGAGGAACAAAGAACCAAATGAAATTTTATAATGGGACCCTACTCCAAAAGTGTTTGGCTGCAGGGTTAGCCAAATTCTTGTTTTCTGTTTATGCAGGGACCTTCTGGCCATCCACATACTTTAAATATCACTCATTTTGCCATGAGTGAATAGTTCACTGTGAAAAAGATAGTTCCAACTTCCATTATGCCAGTAAGCCATCTGATGCAGGTTTAGGTAGTGATACTTGAAGTACTTGTGTGATGGTCTTAGGTGCCTTGAATGTGGATACCTGATTGGGTCTTCAAAATATTAACCAACTGTCTTCCTTTTAGAGTTTAAAGTTTAGAGTTTTGTAAAATCCTTTATATTAAAGAATTTTAAAGTTAATTGCAATGTAACAAGGTAATATGTGAATAAAATTTTTGCCTTTGAATATATGTTGAATGTTGGAAAATACAGCTAGTGGATAAAATCTGAAATTTTGCAGATACTGCTTAGGATAAAGCTTCTTAAGTTGCTTTTTAGATACCAACTAAATGCTGTTAATAATACATGTGAGGGGTGCTTGGGTGGCTCAGTGGGTTAAAGCCTCTGCCCTTGGCTCAGGTCATGATCTCAGAGTCCTGGGATCCAGTCCCGCATCGGGCTCCTTGCTCAGCAGAGAGTCTGCTTCTCTCTCTCCTCCCTGCTTGTTCTCTCTCCATCTCTGTCAAGTAAGTAAATAAAATCTTTTTTAAAAAAATAGCACGTGTGATATTCTGATCGGCAGAAGTGGACAGAACTCTGGTTTAATGGCTTCTCTGGAGCAGATTCTGCTCTGAACTCCTTTTCTCACATGCCCGTATTGGCAGTGGGTGGTAGTAGTGCTCTTATTTGGTAGATAAGCTTGTTGTCTACATTTGGACTCATTTTTTAGTAAGATACCATCCCAAGGAATATACCTACCTTTATAATGAAATAGTGTCCACAGGAAATTTTTTAAAAAAGAATTTGTTGGAAAAGTTTAAACTTAAATGCTCTTCTGGTTTAGAGTTTTATAAAATAATCCTAAGTAAATATGACTGACTTATGGAATTGTAGACAGTTTACCTCAGTGACTGTTTGCACTTAAAGCATTTTCATAATTATCAGTCCGTAGTCTAATGAACTAGAGTTAATAGAATAATCCTTGAAATGTGAACAGCTGTAGGGTGTTTGGCTCAGTCGGTTAAGTGTCAGCCTTCATCCTGGGTGAAGCACCCGTGCTCTCCAGGTCCTGGGATCGAGCCCCACATCAGGCTCTCTGCTCAGCTTCTCACTCTCTCTCTCACCTTCCCCGTCACTCATTCTCTCTCAAATAAATGAACAAAATCTTGCTTTAAAAAGAAGTATATAGCTTTAAAATATATATACATTCTGAGAGTAAAATGTATGTCATTAACTTGTGAAATATGTATGCTTTATATTTTGTAAATATATTGGGATCTGTCAAAACTGGGGTTTTCTCTCTTTCAGCCTCAGTGGGACGGCAATTTTAAGATAATAAGGGAACACTGAGAAGAGATTTTGCAGGCTCTTTATTCCACACGAGAGGAAGTGTCAAGCTAGTACCTGATCCTTCAGTGTACTGCCAGCTCCAGTGGGTGAAATTGCAATGTCTAAACATTTCAGGGTCTCAGAACTACGTGTGTTTGCTCCATCTTTGTGGAGAGATGATAGAGGGGTGCCACGTGCCTGCCCCAGAGTCCCAGCCAGTTCCCATGGGAATGTGTGACTCCTTTCATTACTTTCCTCAGGGCAGAAATTCTGGACCAGTGCAGAGCTGGGTTATCATATCCAAAATATTTGCAAACAAATAAAATTTCTAGATAAAAATGGAGTTTTAGTAACAGAATTTGTGGAGTTTTAAAAATTACAAGTGTTGCTTCTTCTTTTCCCTTGTGACATTAGGCTGTATGGTCTGCCTCCTGGGAAGGACTCTGGTCCTTTAAAGCAACAGCAGTAGTGAACAATCTGTTTACCCCATCCTTCTCCTGAGAAGCAAAAACAGCCTTAGAAGGTGATGTCAGAGGGTCCTCAACTATGAACTAGCAAGGAACTTCCCCAAGCTCTCCATGACAGTAAACAGAGTCTCTTTCATTTATGATTTATATCAGAATGCTCTTTGACTTACCCTTATCCTGAACAAGCTGTATGGGCAATTCCATCTGTAGTGTGGAAACTAATCTGAGCTTTGGTATGGAAACTCACATTCTAAATCTTAGAATGTTGGGCGGAATGAAGAAGTTCCCAGACTATACCCAGTGAGAAGAATTATAGAATACTATACTGGATTACAGCAAATGGAAGTGGTATTGACCAGGATTGATTCAATTCCAATGCACATCTTCCTTCTCATCTGTATATATTTCATATTACACCTACATGAGTTATTTTTTGAATGCTATAAAGCTCATATAGCATAAAACTAGCCATTTTAAGGTGTACATTTCAGTAGCATTTAGTATGTTCACAGTGGTGGGCAACCATTTTTATCTAGTTTTCTCTAGTTCCAAAACAGTTCCTTCACCCCAGAAGTAAACCCTGTGCCCATGAAGCTGTCGTCCCTCCATTTCCGCCCTCCCCTCGGCACCTGGCAACCACTAATCTGCTTTTCTGTTCTGTGGATTTACCTGTTCCAAGTATTATTATAAAGAGAATTTCCTATAAAAGGAATCATAATATGTGACCTTTTGTGTCTGCCTTCTTCCACTTAGCATAATGGTTTTGAGGTACATCCAAGTGGGTAGTTGTCTGTCAGTGCTTTTTTTTTTTTTCAATGGCTGAATTAATTTTGCATATGTGCTCTGTTTTGTTTACTTAGTCATCCACTGATGGACTCTTGGGTTGTTTCCACCTTTGGTTTTTGTGAGTAGTGCCACTAGGAATATTTGTCTACCAGTGCTCGTTTGAATACCTGTTTTCAGTTGTTTGGCATATATACCTAAGAGTTTAATTGCTAGGTCATGTGGTAATTCTGTGTTTAGTTTTTTTTTTTTTTTTAATTTTATTTATTTATCAGAGAGAGAGAGAGGGAGAGAGCAAGCACAGGCAGACAGAATGGCAATGGCAGGCAGAGGCAGAGGGAGAAGCAGGCTCCCTGCTGAGCAAGGAGCCCGATGTGGGACTCGATCCCAGGACGCTGGGATCATGACCTGAGCCGAAGGCAGCTGCTTAACCAACTGAGCCACCCAGGCGTCCCGTGTGTTTAGTTTTTAAGGAGTCTCTAAACTCTTTTCCGTAGCGACTGTGCTATTTTACATAACTGCCAACTCTAAATATTTATGCTGGGATACTGGACTGACTGGGGATTCCAGATTAAATTCTGAACAATCAGGATTTTTTACTTTTGAGTAACACTAATATATATTGTTTCATGAAGATTTTCAAAGGAAGTCTGTGAAAGTAGTCCATTTCTGAAGTTGGTGTTTGAATTTCCATTATTTGTTATGCCACTGATCCTCAGACATCTGAAAAGAAGTGGTTGTTGTTGTTTTTAAGATTTTATTTATTTATTTGACAGAGAGAGAGAGAGAGATCACAAGTAGGCAGAGAAGCAGGCGGGGGGGGCGGGGAGCAGGTTCCCTGCTGAGCAGAGAACCCATTGTGGGGCTCAGGGCTCGATCCCAAGACCCTGAGATCATGACCTGAGCCAAAGGAAGAGGCTTAACCCACTGAGCCACCCAGGTACCCCTGAACAGAAATTTTAAGAACAGTGTTTAAAAACTGAACTTGCTGTTATGGAAATTAAAATATCTATTCTCTTTCTTGTTTTGTCTTCTATATCTAATATGTAACACCTTTGAAATATTTAGCTGATTTAGAAATCAGAGAGTAATAGATACACAAATGGTTGCAAGTAGAAGAACATTCTTGAGTAGTAATTTTCAAGATGTTTTTTATTTGACTGACAGTAATTTTATTGCATAAAAAAGCGGCTCCTGGTCCTTCCAGTTTCCAGTTGGGTACATCTTTTGTTTCTTTTTCTGCTATGCAGTATTTAAAGTTGTAGCAGCTTAATTTTCCTTCTGCTGCTCATTGTGAATGATTTCCAGTCACCTAATGCACTGAACTGGCTTCTCTCTGCCTAAATTACATGTTGATTGTTTCAACTGCTATTTCTTAGTTTGTCACAGAATGTGGTGGACCACTGCTGGAGCCTCAGAAACTGCTGTTGACCTCCACACTTACCTCCAACTTCCTTCCTGTTATAAAGAGTCCACATTTTGTTCTAATGGTTTTTCTTCCATGTGCTTTGGAAAGGTTAGGCTTCCAAGCCTTAAGTTATAAATAATAATCATTCTTTTTTAAACTATTATTTGTTTATTTGAGAGAGCAAGTGAGCAAGAAAGAGAACAAGAACACAGGGAAGCAGACTCCCTGCTGAGCAGGGAGCCCGAAGTCCAGATTCCTGGACCCTGGGGTCACGACCGAGCCAAAGGCAGGCGCGCTTAACTGACTGAGCCACCCAGGCGTCCCAAATAATAATCATTCTTAGGGAATTAATCCTCTTCTCTTTCCCAGCAGTTGGTTTAAGCTGAAGAACTGTGAAAATTTTCATTTTCTTTAAAAAAAAAAATAAAGTAAAAAAGAGGCAGCTAAGATAGGAATTTGTTTTCTTTTTTACTAGAAGAACATGATACTTGGAGTTGCAGTAGCAGCTGTGGAGCAGTGAGAGAAAAGAAATAAGAGAATCATAGAGGCGTTACTGAGCCTCTGACTTTGACCAGAGACTGCCCTGTCTCCTCTTGTCACATGAGATACCAAATTCTCCATTGTTTGACCCATTTTTTAATTGGGCATTCTGATACTGACAGCATCCTAAGTCATACCAAAGAGAAGTATTTTGTTAAAATATGAAAAAATGGGGTGCCTGGGTGGCTCAATGGGTTAAAGCCTCTGCCTTTGGCTCAGGTCATGATCCCAGAGTCCTGGAATCGAGCCCTGCATCGGGCTCTCTGCTCAGCAGGGAGCCTGCTTCCTCCTCTCTCTCTCTCTCTGCCTGCCTCTGCCTGCTTGTGATCTCTGTCGAATAAATAAAATCTTAAAAAAAAAAATGTGAAAAACCTTCTAATATACTTTATAATTCTTACATGTCAAACTCAAGAATTTTATAGGTAGAAAAACCTAAGATTTTATTTCAACTCTTTACAGTTTGGGTAACTGTAGTCCATCATATAAATTATAAATGAAGATGGGGTTTACCTGACAGAAGAAACAAATCGACATATTCACTAGTTTTGTTCACCTGTACCTATCAGCTACTCAAGCCTGTTCTTGCCTGAAAGTTGTTTTGTGGCTTAGAATGTAATGCCTAAACCAAACTGCTGAATCAGAATCTTCTGAGGTTTGGCTCAATAATGTGTATTTTAAACCAGTTCTCTCGTGACTCTGAGGCGACCAGTTTTTTAGTCAGGGAACCACTGACCCTAGGGCAGATGTCTAAATTTCTCAGTGCTTTGGAACTCTAAATACTGCTGCCCTTTTTTGCTCATAGTAAGTATTTGAATTTCACATTTCAGAAGCTCAGTTAATACTAAAACATTGTCAAGGATACGCAACATATGTGAAAGTACTGTTCTTGAATTTGTTCTCTTTTTCTCTCTCTGCACTATTTGTTTAGCAGCTTTATGTAGATAGGGCAAATATTTTATAATTTGAGAAAAGGAATTTTGTTTCTTTTTTTTTTCCCCATTTTGCATACCTAGTAAGCCACTTTTCCCTCAATACATTGTTTTACTCAGGACTCTTGTTATAGAAATCAAACTCTTGACTTTTAGGTAAAAGGAGAAATTAAATGTCTTATATACCCAAATTCTTAGATGGCGTGGGCGCAGCTGGGCTGGGGGCAGGGGAGTGGCAGTAAGACTTACAAGCAGTGACCCTTAACTCTGCGGGATGTTTGCTGCTTCTCACTGCTGGTGGGCCTCATTTTCTCAGACCTGCTTCCTCCCCACAGCTAGCACAGTGACTGCGAACAAGTCATAGACCCCGTCCCCACGGATTCATCACCCCAGAGGACGCTCTCTCGAATGACTGCTTTGTAACAAACACTGTGCCAGGGACTAGGAGTACAGCAGGGAACAGGGACATCTGAAAATTGTAATAGTCTAGTGAGTCTGGCTGAGCTACACACATTCCTGGATTTAGGGACATTGTGGTGATACTAACTGAGTTGTCATTAGTTGTACCAACAGCAGTTAGTGGCTAGCACTGTAAGTTGGGAAATCTGTTGGGCTCTGTCTGATGAGTGAGCTGAGAGTGGCTTAAACACCGAGTAATTCATCCTCTCAAGTAGAGCAGTCTTAGAGATAGGCCTTACAGGATTGGAGTCAGGGCCCTGGGTCTTGCCATCTTCCTGCTTTACCATCCTAACATGAGACTTCCTTTGTTAGATGACTTCATGGACCAAAGTGGCTGTCCTTATGTCCGAAAGGAATAAGATCAGAAGAGCAAAAACATTTATTTCCCAGCTGAGCCAGCTTCCTCTAAGCATCCTTTCCAGGGGTCCCATAAGGCACTCTTAATGTTTATCTCATGGGGGTACTGCTCATTAACGTTGCCTTACCTAGCTGTAAGAGAAGCCCAGAGACAGAGAACTTTAGTTGGATGCATTGCTGCTCTGAAGCTCAGCAAGAAGGGGAGAGTGGGCAGCATGTGGCAATGACCAGTGTCCAGACATTCTCAGCTATCAAAGGTTGGCCTTATTGAGAGTTCATTGGCAAGTTTTCACTTAAAATCTAAACAGTAATATGAATGGAGTCAACCTCTTTTCAAGTTAGTATCAAATCTCACTTTCTTTCAAACTTTTTTGTTACTCATTCAGTTCCTCTCCAGACAGTGGAAGCCCACTCAGATTCCAGCTTATTACTTTCCATTTGTAGGTAGAGATGAGGTCATTAGTATAAGTCCTATTTTATAGTCAGCAAGGCCGCTATATAGGAAAATCGGGTTTCTCGAGGATATAAGTAAAAACTCACCAACCCTTTGTGTCACTTATAAAAGTCTCCTGGTTGGTCTCCTTTGATCATATCACCCTTCTCTCTTTATTAGTCCTCCGTGGCCCATCAGCTGACACCCAGACACCTCTAATGTTCACAGCCTTCAGCCGCGCGCTCAGCCTGCCTTTCTAAACCACTGCGTTATAACCAAGTCAAACCAATCATCTTTCTTACACAGTATTTTTTCATCAGGACCTTTCTATTTTATACTCCCCAGATCCTCCCCATCCTTTATGGTTCATGCTGACAAGCCATTTACACTTACCTCTGCTTTTTTGTTGTTATCTCTTGGGATTTTTTTGTTTTTGTTTTTGTTTTTGTTTTTGTTTTTCTTCAGAGCGATAATAGTTATTACTGTTAATGAGCTTTAATGTGTCAAATGCTGTTGTAATGGCTTTAGTGTGTGCATTCAGTAAAAAAAAAAAATCTATGAGGAAGATACTATTGTTATACCCATTTTAGAGATAAAACTAAGGCACAGAGAGGTACAGTAGTTTTCCTAAGGACTGATCCAAGATTCTGACTTTAGGCTTTCTGGTTCCGAATCCATTTATGCTATCACATCTCATATTCTTACTTGTATTTTAATTTTGGACTTATTTACCCACAACTAGTTTGGGCATTTTCTTTTTTCTAATTTTCTCACAAGATCTAGCAAATGCTCCCTCTATAGAAGAAACAATATCTTCAATAAATATTTGTTGACTGAATTTAAAAATGTGTTAACAGTAGTCAGGGAAATTAAATCTCAATCTGGATTTGTTTGTTTAATTTTTCTTTTTAATACTGGACAGCAGGGATGCCTGGGTGGCTCAGTTGGTTAAGCAGCTGCCTTCAGCGCAGGTCATGACCCCAGGGTCTTGAGATCAAGTCCCACATCCAGCTCCTTGCTCAGCAGTGAGGCTGCTTCTCTCTGCCTCTGCCTGCCACTCTGTCTACTTGTGTTCCCTCTCTCTGACAAATAAATAAATAAAATCTTAAAAAAAAATACTGGACAGCAGTGTGTGTAACATTTCCAATATACTTCCAAAATATAAGGTGTTTTCATTTAAAAGGAAAAAACTTGTGGGCCAAGGAGTTTTTGTACAAATGAAATATAAAAACAGACAAAGATGGGTGTCCTGGGTGGCTCAGTCAGTTGGGCATCCCCGTCTTGATTTCAGGTCAGATCATGATCTCAGGGTTGTGAGATTAAGCCTGTGTCCAGCCAGCCATGCCAGACATGAAGCCTAATTAGGACTCTCTCTCTCCCTTTCCTGATGCCCCTCCCCCAACCCCTCTTCCCTCTCAAAAGAAGAAAAGAAAAAAAGAAATTATCTCTCCTCTGCCAGAAACATGAGTGTAGAAGTTTGGCAAGTCAAAACCAGTTTTGTTTTTGGTTTCAAGGGAATGCTCCTCATACCTTAAGAAAAATTCGCTTTGATAAACAAATGATCTTGGTTGGAGTTGTTGCCGTAAGACCACCTGATGTGTTTGTTATGGGGCTCAAGGGTACAAGAAAAGCACCTGGCTCAGGGGGCCCCAGATGGAACATAGCTGGCCATTTGCCACTCACAAAATCCACAGGCAAAGAGACACCTGGTGGTGAAACAAGAAAGGAATTTATTTCAGGGAGGCCGACACCGGGAAGACAGCCGACTAATACAAAGACTGTCTCTGAAGGGCTGAAAATACTTCCAGGTTTATATAAGGAAAGTATGAGACAAATGTTAGTGGGTACATAGAGCTGGGCAGTAAAAAGTCAACTCATCATTGTCTTGGGGTCAGTCATGTGGGGTCTTGTTGGCTGTCAGGGCACTTGTAAATTGCTTGAGGGATAGTTTCATTTCCCATCACAGGATGCTTTGCCTGAGTCTTTTGCCTGAGTTAAAGGACAGACAGGAAAGAAGAACTTAATTGGTTGTAAAGTACAGACTAAGATCAAAATGGAGGCAGTCATTTTTCATTGAGATCTCAGATGAGAAAGGGACAACTTAGGAAGTCAGTTGCTTTCATCAAGTCAGTTGTAGTTATCGAAGTGTTTATTAGGTCCCAAGGCTATGTCTCAATTCTGAGTCTCCATAATATATTTTGTCCTGTCCCATGGTAGTAAAACTTTTTAAAAACATGCTTGTTTTTGGAGTGCTCCAAACCGATGGAGTGGCTCCATCGGTTAAGCATCTATCTCTGGGTTTTGGCTCAGGTATGATCTCAGGGTCATGAGATCCAAGCCCCACTAAGACTAGGGCTTGTGCTCTGTACAGAGTCTGCTTGAGATTCTTCCCTGTCCTCCCTCAATCCACCAATTCACAGTTGGACCCCTTCCTCAAATAAGTAACATCTTTTTTAAAAATACATGTTTTCTTGCCTCCTTTTGAGAGAGTAAGCAGGAGTTTCTTATTAAGTAAATCAAACACAAAGCAGCTGTTGACTGTAAAAACAAAACAAAAGAGCCCAATATTTTACCACTAAAATGAGTTCATTTGGGAGTAACAGAGGATTGCAATTCCGGACAAGCAGTCTATGGCAAACCATAGACAAGTATGGAGAACAGAGGAGAAGGAATTGCTTTCATGAAAAAAAGGAGACTGCTGGGAGGGGCTGTTTCACAGAGTTCAGGGTGGTGATAACTTCTCACCTACTGACTGTGGCAGTTTCTCATTGGCTGAGCTGTTGCTGGGCCGGGAGAAATTCTTCCTCCTGCTAGGGTATGTAAAGTAGGTTCTCTCCTATTTGGGATGTGAGTGGTAGAGCGTGAGAGCTCTGCCTTCAGGGCTTTGTTTTCTTACTCCTATAACTTGGTTGTTGATTTATTATATCAAATTTATCAACAAGTTCTTGAGTTTGAATTTTTTTTTAAGAGTTTATTTACTTATTTGACCGAGAGAGATCACAAGTAGGGAGAGAGGCAGGCAGAGAGGAGAAAGAGGGAAGCAGGCTCTCCCCTGAGCAGAGAGCTCAATGGGGGGCTCAATCCCAAGATCCTGGGATCATGACTGGAGCTGAAGGCAGAGAGTCTTTAACCCACTGAGCCACCCAGGCGCCCCATTTTTGAATTTTTTTTATTGTGCTAGAATTTCAAATTATCTTTCATAAATACAAATACTTCCAAATCCAGTTTCCTATTAGTCACCATTGCACATTTAAGTACGAAATTAGTAAGTTTAAAGTTTGTATCATACATTTGTGGCACACATACACTTTGATTTGGAATTTTTCTAGAATTGTAATGGCTAAAGTAAAAATGTAGTTAAAGATTCCAGAGCCCACTAAAAAATTCACCACTCAAAATCCAGTTTTTCCTTATCAAGTGAAATAGTCTTCAGGTATCCAGAGATGAGTTCAGATATTCAGAGGAGCTATAAATAGAACCAGGTGTCTCACCTATATCTCAGAAGTTGGTATGTCATATGATAATAGGAGAAGGGAAGAAAGATTATCAGCTTTAATGGCCACATCATTATTGCCTCTTGGATGTATCTTTCTCTTTGTTTTGTATTTGCTTGTATGAATGAACTTATTAGAATTAGTCCACTCTTTGTGGGTATATACCTTCTGTTTATTGTGCAAATTAGTTTATATACATCCCTGTTGGGATATTCTTTGAGATGTAAGTATGCGTAACTGCGTATTTTGTCAGTACGTTAATTGTTCCTGATACATAGTACTGGAACTGCCTGAGTGAGGGGGATTGAGGGAAGTCTCTCTGAAGACTTAACATCTGAGCTGGATCTAAATCCTGTAAATTGATGAGATACACAGGTTATGACAGTTCAGAAAGAAAAAGTTGTAGCTATCAAACCAAAAATGGACAGAATTTAGAAAGAATTGGGAGAAATAAACTAAAGGGAGTGTAAAATGGCCAAGTCATCATATGAAACTGACCCTCAAGAGCCAAACTTGTTCATCGATGACCTGAGAACTGGTTATTTTCAAATTAGAAAGCTCTGAGCCCTGGGCGCCTGGGTGGCTCAGTGGGTTAAGCCGCTGCCTTCGGCTCAGGTCATGATCTCAGGGTCCTGGGATCAAGTCCCGCATCGGGCTCTCTGCTCAGCAGGGAGCCTGCTTCCTCCTCTCTCTCTCTCTGCCTGCCTCTCTGCCTACTTGTGATCTGTCTCTGTCAAATAAGTAAATAAAATCTTTACCAAAAAAAAAAAAAAAAAAAAAAGCCCTGAGCCCTGTTAGCAAGCAAGTACATTTTAGTACTACCACTTTCTGGGGAAGAAGATTCTCTGGTATGAAGGACTTTTCATTATAATTGGTCTCTTCCTAAGCAGGTGTTTATGGGTTAATTTGATTCTTAAATCATTCAGCCCTTACAATTTTTCCAGGAGTTTGCTGCATTGTGAAATTTCAGCTCTAATAGAAAACCGAGATGATAATATAGAACAACCCTTGAACATTTCTTGGTTGATAAATTGAGAATATCTAAACTGCTAATGTCAGTGTTGTTAACCTTAAAAATAAGAACTGCCAGTTATATTACCAGTAAAAAATGAGTTTATCTGGGGATAAAAGAAAACTGCAATCCAAGACAAAGTAGCTACAGAAAAACCCAGCAACAGAGGAGAGGTATGCTTTGCTAGGAAGGGTGTTATAAACTAAAGGCCCATTGGAGCAACCTGGGAATTGGAAGTATGTGACTTTTTATTGGCTGAGATGTTGGGATTAGTGGGGGGAGATAAAGAAAGCCTCTTTTCCTCCACTGGAATAGTAGAATAGTATATACATTGCAAGGTCAGGTCCATTTGCCTGAGGTCCAAGTTCCTGTTGGGTCTGCAGTGGGCCAGGACTGGTTGGCAGTGTCAGTGAGCCCTTATGCTCAAACTAGAGACCCTAACAATTAAAACCACAAGTAGACAAGACCACTTAACTCATGCTCTAACTGCAACCCATTGTTCATTCATTCTCTCTTTCTTTCTTACTCTTCTCGTCGTATTGTCACACTTTTTTGAGGCATTGGTGAAGTGTTTTACAATAACCAGAACATCATAACTACCAGAGACCAGAAAAGCTGTGATCGCAGCAGAATGCCTAGAAGACCACACCCACACAGTCTCCTTTCAGCCCAAGATCGTAGGCTGAACACACCTCCACCCCCACCCATGATCCCAGGCTCCCTGCCTGCTCTCTGGCACATAGCCCCACTCCCCCAACCTCTCCTGTTAAAACTTCTAAGTGTCAGGGCACCTGTGTAGCTGGTTAAGTGGTTTACTCATGGTTTCAGCTCAAGTCATGGTCTCAGGGTCTTAAGATCAAGTCCCGCTTCAGGCTCTGCGCAGCATGGAGTCTGCTTGTCCCTCTCCCTTCCCCTCTTCCCCTTTCTCTGCTTGCTCGCTCTCTCTAAAATAAATAAAATCTTTAAAACTCTAGGTATCCATCTTGCTGGCAGAGGTTGGTTGTTAAGGCTTGAGCCTACCACCTTCCCAGGCTGCCAGCACCTGAAATAAATTTCTCCCTTTTCTCTTTTTCAAACACTCGTCTTTTGAGTTGCTGGCTTCTTCTCAATGGGCATGTCTGAGTTTGTTCAGCAGCAGTGTTGGCAAACCCAGCCAGGAGCTACACTTTTAATTTTTCCAGCCTCCTCAGGATTCTACGGGACAGAACGGTTGGCCATACCGTGTACCAGGTCTCAACCCATTCGATTCCAGAGTTAGTGGCTGTGGTAGATCATTTAGTAACAGTAAGGCATGAGAACTCCTGGTGTCAAAACCTCCTGACTTCATTTTAGTGAGGATTCCCATTACTAATTTAAAAAAAAAAAAAAAAAGATTCCATTCATTATTTGACAGACTCAAAGGCAGAGAGAGAAGAGGAAGCAGGCTCCCTGCTGAGCAGAGGCCCAATGTGGGGCTCCATCCCAGGACTCTGGGATCATGACCTGAGCCGAAGGCAGAGGCTTTAACCCACTGAGGCACCCAGGCGCCCCTCCCATTACTAATTTTCACTAAGTATCCAATGATGATAACTAAGTTGATGTACAGAACAAGTTGTTGGCCCAGCATTCACATTGACTGTCTCCTTGGTGATAACAGAGTTTGGTTTGGGTTTTTTAAGATTTTATTTATTTATTTGACAGAGAGAGCCACAGTGAGAGAGGAAACACAAGCAGGGGGAGTGGGAGAGGGAGAAGCAGGTTTCCCGTGGAGCAGGGAGACTGGTGCAGAGAGACTAATGCGTGGGGCTCGTGACCTGAGCTGAAGGCAGAAGCTTAACAACTGAGCCACCCCGCCGCCCCCCAAAGTTTGTTTTTATACTGAACTTAAGTTCTGTAGTGCTTACCTGTGCAGTCAATTTGTGGGACATTTGGGATCCCTCTCAGACAATTGTTGGATATGAGTTTAATTTCTGTAAGTGATTTCCTCTACCTGGTTACCACCTTTTAACAAAAGATAATGAATGAGGCTATGTGAGAGAGATACACTGTATTTGTAAATTACTTTTAATGTACTTTTGTAATTAGTACTACTTTGTGTTTTCTCTTTTAAGTCATGAAGATATGGTATGATGCCAAGATAAATGCATTTGGTAATTGGGGTGAAAGGAAAAGGAGTCGGTTGGTATTCTTACTTTACTGTGGTGTAACTTTTCATTTGAATATTGTATTGTGATATGTGTAAGAAAGATATTTGGTCTTTGTTCCAGGTTCCTGGCACAGAGCTCCTCAAAACCCATGGAATTTCCTGAGTAATAAGAGTGCCTTTTGTCATTCATAAGGAGGCCTTTTTGAGTTTATACTAATTAGGTATTTAGAGTGAGTACCCTAGATAGCCTCAGGATGGGGCTGGTCACCAGAAACACCAAATGATTAGAACTTGCAGCCCTACCCAATGATGTCAGGGAGAGGGAAATTGGGGGATTCCCTACTTCAGATTCCGCTCCGTAGAAACTCTTGAGCAATAAGATTGGATGAGCTCCCTGGTTAGTCAGCACATCTACTTGCGAGGGATGGTGATGTACCCCAGTTCCATGGGAACAGAAGCGCCTGTGCTCAGGGACCTTCCAAACCCTGCTGTGTGCACCTCTTCATCTGACTATTCAACTCTATCCTTAATAATGTTTTCTGTAAGAAATTTTTAAACATAAATAGAGTTATGTGAACTGCTCCAGCAAATTTAATCAAAGCTGAGAAGGGAACCTCCAGTTTATACCTAGTGGGTCAGGTAACACCCTGGATTTAAGATTGTTATCTAAAGTGGAGGCAGTCTTGTGGGTTGGAGCCCTTACTTAACCTGTGACTTCTGACCCATCTGGAGGTACATGGTGTCAAAATTGAGTTCAGTGCTTAGTGGTGTTGAAAAAAACACACATCAGAAACATGCATTTGTGGTCTTTTCATTAGTATTTTTCTGATCTGAGAGATTTGCATTATTGACCTAGGAGATAAAATCGGTAATCAACTGATGGAACATTTGAGTGCTTTCTCTTCACTCGCACTATTAGCATATAGGAAGGAGATTGGTAGGTCTGTTTCTCACCCATTAAGAGGACTTCTCCTTTGGGTGTTAGTGATGAATAAATTGGCATCAAATTATGGAGACAGTTGTATGCTGGATGAAGTCATTTGGACTTCAGCTTGTTTTGTAAAGGGAAGCCTGGGAACCGGGTTGCATAAGTTAAGATCAAGGGTGGCATTTTAAGAAGTGAGTAGTCAAGAGTTTTAAATGCCACTGAGACCTGAAGTTAAAAGAAATGAAAAGTGAGAGTCCTCACAACTGAATCCTTAGTCATTACCATAAATAAACATCCCCAAAGAATACACCGAAACACATTATTTGGTGGTGAATACTTTGGAGGCCCTCACTGGGACTTTCTTTCCGTGGCTTTTTAATGAAGCACGCACTATAGCGTACAGATACATGAAGAGAGAATCAGGATTAATTTAGATTTAAGACTTCCGAATGATGTAAAGAAATTTACTAGCTCTGACATAGCATTGGGGCATACATCCACAGTCTGCCTTTGCTTTCTTTTCTAAAACATGGTTTGGGCAGAATTAAGAAAGCGCCTGGGTGGCTCAGTAGGTTAAGCCGCTGCCTTCGGCTCAGGTCATGATCTCAGGTCCTGGGATCGAGCCCCACATCAGGCTCTCTGCTCTGCGGGGAGCCTGCTTCCCCCTCTCTCTCTGCCTGCCTCTCTGCCTACTTGTGATCTCTGTCTGTCAAATAAATAAATAAATAAATAAATAAATAAATAAGAAAGCTAGACTAGTGATCACTGACGTTTAGGAAAAGCAGGGCAGAATCTTAAAAGGCATTTGGGAGAATTGCCTTTTTGGGGTGTGTGTGTGTGTGTGTGTGTGTATGTATGTATATTTTTCTTAAATGAACAGTTTTTCTCTTAATTGTGTATCTTTTGTAGGTGTAAAATTTAGATTTTATCTTAAATTTGTACTTTTACTGCTACTGCCACCTCTAACTGCAGTCTCTTGAAATAGTTAGGCCAGCTGTCAATTACTTTGGTAAGCCTTTTCCAGATACCCCACAGACATTTTAGCCACTTCCTTTTCAGTGCTCTGCAAATCAGGTTATGTTATAATGATCTGATCACAGCTCTTTTCCCTATTAAACTGTCAATTCCAAGCTGTTACAGCTTTGAGAGAAGGGACCTTCTCTTATTCCCTCTTTTTCCCTGTGGAAGTCCTTGTAAGCTGTGGGTGGGTGATGAGGGGGCCTGAGTCTCCCAGGTTCTAGAGGAATAGTACAAGGTGCTGGTAACTTCATAAACCAAACACTTGGTCGACTTGTTAGTTATCAGTATTCCTGTTAACCTTCCAGAATCGTGATAGATCTCTACTCCTTCTTTATTGTTCTCTCCTGGCAGCCATGTGCAGAACCACGCAGTTGCTGTGACTCTACAAACATACTACAGAAATGTCTGCCTTCACATAAGATAATTTTATAGCATCTACAACAATGAATACACCTAAACCAGATCTGCTAGAATAATATAAAACTTCCTTCTTAGTATTTTTAGAGGTGTTTTGTTATAACTAGCCTGATAATGAGAACAATTGAAGATGTTATTATATAATAGAAAGTTGGTTTGGTTTGGGAGTAGGGCTGTGATAAGCTTAATATATTTTAATCTCCATATATTCTGTTTATAGGCTGATAAAATTTAAAGGGGGCTGTGGGAGGGACGCCTGGGTGGCTCAGTCAGTTAAGTGTCTGCCTTCAGCTCAGATCATGATCCTGGGGTCCTGAGATTAAGCCTTTCACGTTCAGCTCTCTGCTCAGAGGAAGCCTGCTTCTCCCTCTCCTTCCTCCTGACTCTCCCCCTTCTTATGGGCTCCTTCTCTCTTTGTTAAGTAAAGAAATAAAATCTTCAAAAAAAATAAATAAAGAGGGCTATCTTTCAGAACTTCTAGAACTGTGGGAAAAATTATTGACGTTGGTGTTTTCAAGAATGGGTTTTATTTTTTCTCTTTGTATAAGAAGTTTAAACTGAACATAATTGAAAAAATGGGAAATACCGTGAATCACTACTTGTCTAAAACATATGCAGACCCTCCTGGTTATAGCAAACTGTGTTGACTTGCTTGTCTGTATTTCAGACTACATGATGAAACAATTTTGTTTTCTCAACTTGAGATACTATTTTCAATTTTTGCTCTAGCAGTCATCTGAAAGGAGTGTTAATAGCGTCAGTTATGTTACAGGCTAGCTTTAGTTGTAAGACAACTCAACTCCTACTGAGGTAACCGAACACTTTTATGACATTAACATTCCTACAAGATACTTACAATTTGTTTTGTAAAATGGTTTGCGTGTACTCATTTAAGAATCACCATTTTGGGCAAAGGGCATGAAATGCAGAAAAATATGGTCGGCCATTAAATACAAGATAACATTTAATTAAACATTTAACCATGTGGTAGGCACCATTCCAGTCACTTGTATAGTTTTTCTTATAAAATTCTCACAAAAACCCCATGAAGATTAAATTGTTATCTTTATTTCCTACATAAGGAAATGGAGGCGTGGTGAAGCAAAGTAACTTGCCTGTCCCCAGAGACCTCTTTAGAAAAAGAGCTTGACTCCTGTCTCTGATTCCAGAGCCAGTTGCTTCTACCACAAAGCTGGACAGCCTCCTGGGTGCATGGGCGTATGAGTGCAAGGCATACTTGCACTCAAAACACAAACACACATGTGCAGTTAGAATTGTGTGATGGCATGTATTCTCTGTTAGATTTGTAAAGAAGAAAAGTAATTGTCAATACCCAGTTTGTGGAGAAAGGAGAAATCTAATGAGTTGAGATACACAAGTTTTTACCTCTTTTTAGAGGACAAAGCATGTATGTGTTGAGCAAATGCACATGATTTGACCTGCCCATCCCACTTCTAAGAATTATCCTACACAGCTAAACACAAAGAATTCTTGACAGTGACATACATTAAGTATGTTTGTAATAATAAATGTCCAGTAGGAGACAGGTTTAGGTAATTGCAGTGGGTAGCTATCAAAAAAGGAAAAGTTCGGAGTATATTTATTGACATGGAAACTGTCTGTGGCGTATTTGTTGAATGAAAAGAGCAGGTTGCAAACAATATGTCTAGTTTGATTTCCTTATATTGACATGTGCTTATATATACAAACTCTGGTCTACCAGAATGTAAACAACTGGTATGTTTACTGCTAGATAGTGTAATTTAGTTATCAAATACATAGACAGTAGAGACACTCAATCTGGGTTTGAATCCTGTCCAGTCACTTAATAGCATTGTTCCATAACTATTCTGTGCCTCAGTTTCTTCAGTAAAATGAAGAACTAACTTACATTACCGTGTTACGAGACTTGGATGAGTTTGTAAAGTGATTAACATAGTAAGTGATCAATAAATCTTAGCAGCTATTATCATTTCTGGGGGAGTGGGACACCAGGCTGTTTTAACTTTATGCCTTTTATTGGTTGAATTTTTTAAATAAGTAAGTATAGACTTTGGAAACAACAAAAAAAATGTTTTTAGAGGAGTCGTTTAAATTGGTATGCTTACAGTTTTAACAAGAACCGTCTATTTATTTTGAGGTAAGGTTATTTAAAATTACTCATGAAATGTTTTCTTCAAGAGCTGTTTGCAACTGTATATACTGATATTTTACCCTATGCTGTATGCCAACTTAAGAGGGAATTGAAATCATATTTCACTCTTAACGGCTGGAAGGCATGCATAATCACAACAAAGTCTTCCTGGAGAAGCTGTCTGAATTTGCGGCTGCAGTGAGATGTTGGTGTGTGACGTCAGTCTGGTGTCAGACTTGGAGAGTGGCAGGCTGGCCTGACAGCCCCAGTGCATTTCCTTAGTGCTGAGTCCCCGTAGTGCTCATCTGGGAGCAGCTCAGAGACAAAGGAGTTGAGTCTGATTTTTATTCCAGTGTCCTTTTTGCCTGTGGTTAAATGTCTGTTCACAAAAGTGATTTTGATGAAGGCTGGTGAGTAATTCTTGTTACTTTTATATATTTATGTATTAGTAACAAATAAATCATGGCTAAAGGAGCATTAGGACTTTTTTTCAGTTAATGATCCTGTGGTAAATAATCTTTTTGTAGCCCTACTGCTAGGCACAGTGCCTAGTGCAAAAAAGTTGACATATTCTATATGTCTCTATAACCGAAGTATTGTGTTTTGTAAAAAATATAAATACTGTACATCATTGGGTTTTCAAATGACCTGGGCATTTTAATATGTAATCTTCCTCTTAGTCTCTCCTTAACTTTAAGCTACATAAATGCACAGTAGTTGCACATTGCTTTCAAGCCTAAAGATTTTAATTACATTTTAATATTTATCTTCTTTATTTTTTAACTTACTCAGAAGAGAAGGTTGTATATTTTTTTCCTTAAAGAGAACTAAATGAATAATTCTCAGAAATTCCTGTGGAGATGAAAACAGTATTCATTATGTAATGTTCTTATTAGAATGTATATTAATACTAGTTTAAACAATTTGTTAAAGCTGCTATTTATTTATTTAACTTAATTACTTGGGCTGTTTCAGTAATGTGATTCAAAAATAGGAATCCTCATTAACCTAAAATTTGAAAACAGTATAATGGTAGGAGATTATTATAGACAACATTTTGACATTTAAAGAAATAAAGTTACTACTGCCATTGGTTATAAAAGCTGGGCAACATGCCTTTAAAGATTTATTTCTTACTAACAATAGTCATATTTCTTTGAGTTTCACTCTATATTGATTTAGCTGTTCTGAAGGCATTAATTTAAGGAATAGATTAGATTAGGAAAGGCTTTTTTTGTATGTAGCTATTTTACTTCCAACTTTCTTCTCCACTTTGAAGAGATGGATGATGTTATTTTAACTTCATACTACTTGTATGGTATAAACTGAAGCCTTTAAAGTCTTTTACATTTTGCCATTTCAGGTACAATTCATTTTATGCGGGTTTGTAACAGTTTTCTGATTTCAGGGTTTTTTAGAATTTTTCAGCAAAGCTTTCTCTTAAAGAACAGGCACTTTCTACTTTTTGAATCTCGTTGAATTTCTTCATTGCCCTTTCGGGCAATATGGAAAATTCTTACCATTTTAAATATTTTCACATCAGTTTTCTGAAACAGTAAGACGTCTGTACATATTTTTTGGGTGAATTACATAATTGAGCATTGAAAGGAAATTAAGTCATCTTTTTATATGTGAATGTAAAGAAATATCAAATTTGAGGAAGTTGCGATCACTGCTTCATGTAACTCCCAGTATACATTATACTTATGCATTCGGAAGCATAGAAATATAGAAGTAGATTCTCAAGTTCATTTTATTTGACTTGACGGCCTTAATTCAAGATTTAGATTTTCCCTTGAATTGCAAAATTTTAAGCTGGAAGCTGAAAATTCTGCCCAAAGCCAGAAAATTTAAGTTTATGGAGAACTCATGAATATTTTTATCCCGTTTAAAAATTTATCTTGAACCCACTTAAAGTATTTTAACATAGTTTTCAAATAGCCTGTTTTTTAAACTTAATAGGAAGTTTCTGTAGTAATGATGAATTGTAATATATTCCGCATACATTTTAAACAAAGATGTTTTTGAGGCATTATGACATCAGAGGTCATTGGCCTAAATGTTGCTAAAGTTCAACTGAAGGGAAGGTACTTAAACTTCTTTGTATGAACAGGAAATTAAATCTAGTCAAAAGCAGGGACAGGAGAGGGATGAGCAGAACCTAGGGCTAGGGGGTGCAGCACAACCTGAAATTGACATAAAAGTCATACCGAAGTCTAAAACAGTAGAGAATAAAGTACTTGTCTGTTTTCTTGTGAATAAGGTATGCTTTAAGGAACTCTTCCCACGAGTTCTAAAGCCAGATGGAAAAGTATAATAGTGCTATTCTTTTTTGAAATTTAGCTTAGTAAAACTGAGGTGAAATTGTATTCTTTAAGCTAATGGTCTTGCACCGTATATTTGTTTTCTAGCAGTATGTAGTACAAAACCTTGTGTATCATACATACTTAGTAAATACCTGACCATGAGTAAATAAATTGGTTAAGCAAGTTAAATGAATAAGGAGATTCCCTTAATCCTTGTATTGGAGAGATTTCATTTTCACTGTGACGATGAAAACCTGCTAGTTATCAAGCCAACTGATAGGGTACCATAGCCTCAAACTCTGTCAGAGATGTGACTCTGGAGTACAGTCCTGCCATCACCATGCCCAGCAGTGGCCACGGGATTCCATTGGTTGCTATACTTACTGTCTCTGCTGTAGGAAGTGGGCTTCTCTTGCCGTTCCTGGTCAGATTTCTGTCCCATTCCTACCTCATCTGTAAGTGAGAAATTTCTCATTACTCAAGGATAATGATTTGTTCACAGAAGTGCATTTAACCTTTTGAGAGTTAAAAATACATATATTTTTTTCTCCTAAGAGTGAAGCAGATAACATGACTTCACAACTTACATAGTGAATGTTTTATATGTAGGTCTGTTCTCAAAGCCTAGATTTTCTGCCCCATTTCTGTATCCCCTCCTTTCAGACTGTGCTAAATTCTAGCCACCTCTGACGGCTGCTAGACTGGGGCTCAGTTCCAATGGCACCCGCTTCTGTGACATCTTCCCTGCTCTTCCCTTGCTAGGCAAGACCAGTCCCGACTTGGCCTCCCCTTTTTATTTTGATTGTGGTTCTGTTACTCTTCTCTGTTTATAAAATCTTTGTTTCATAGTATCATTTGACTTGTTAGTAACTGCCTTTTCCTTCTTGGAGGGATTGTTCCACTAAAGCTCACGCAGTATCAGAATGATTAAACACTGCAGTGAAGGAGAGCAGAGTTCAGTGATCACTGATTTTTATGTTTAAATTGAGCTATTCTGTCAATGCAACTATTGGGAAGAATGTTTCATTGACAATAAAACAACTGGATCTTGAAATTATGTGGTTCTTTATGTGTAAGTTAGAATTAGGTTAACTTTTTGGGCGCCTGGGTGGCTCAGTGGGTTAAAGCCTCTGCCTTCGGCTCAGGTCATGATCCCAGGGTCCAGGGATCAAGGCCTGCATCGGGCTCTCTGCTCAGCAGGAAGCCTGCTTCCCTTCCTCTCTCTCTGCCTACTTGTGATCTCTGTCTGTCAAATAAATAAATAAATAATCTTTTTTTAAACCACTGTTTATCCCATTAGCACTTTTTCCCCTTATGTAGTTTTACAAGTGCTTTTTTTTTTTTTTTGCATAGATTATTGAACAGTAAACTTTAACCTTAGATCAAATTATCAGGTTCTTCATTCATTGTAGTCATATGCAAACCACTGTGCTTCACCTTTTTTTTTTTTTTTTTTTTTAAGATTTTATTTATTTATTTGTCAGAGAGCGTGAGCACAGGCAGGCAGAGTGGCAGGCAGAAGCAGAGGGAGAAGCAGGCTCCCCGCTGAGCAAGGAGCCCGATGCCGGACTTGATCTCGATCCCAGGACGCTGGTTCATGACCCAAGCCGAAGGCAGTTGCTTAACCAACTGAGCCACCCAGGCGTCCCCTGTGTTTCACATTTAAGACAAAGCAGAGAGCCAGAAACTTTGTAAGCAAGGAAGTGATACCATTTTAGTTTTCAAGAACTCTTTTCGAGCACATTCAAGTTTAGCTAATATTTAGTGAGTACCATGTTAGGTCCAGATAATATAGTTTTGTGCTATCAAGTACGTCATTCTTTCAGAAGTCCTGTGGGGTAGGGTTTGTTGTTGTTTTTTGGGTTTTGGTTCCCATGTTACAAACAAAACAAAACTTAAGGCTTACTGAAGAGGTTCTTCTAAACATTAGAGCGCCTCATTAAAATGAGGTGAATCTGAATGCTATTAAAAGAGTCTTGGGGACATAACCATCATCACTTAGGGCAATGATGGAGATGTCTTCCGTTGTGTATTCTCATAGAGTGATTTCTGGGTGGCAACCAGAGATGTCACCTTCTTAAATGCTTGGCAGGAAATTACTTTGGTTGGTGAGTGTGTATATTCCAAGAAATATATTTCTGTTCTAACCATTAAGTGCCATCTAATCTTCCCACTTAAAAGCTTCTTAAGAGTCACTCAAATGGCTTACAACTAAAAGAATTACCTAAATCATTTTAGGTATTTTTACTTATAATTTATCAAGTGATCTAAAATGTAACCATGCCGTAACACTCAGAATATGTAGCAGTTATTAATGTGATAGGTACATTTTGTTTATAACTAGCATGGAGTTAGTTGAATTATTCTTGCTCTACTTCTAAAATTACTTAAAATCTATTAAAAAGTGTTTTTAGATTGTAAGTGAATATGTTGGCCTTATTTAGGTTTTGTTTAAAAGGTGATTTAGAAATTATAAATAACCCAAAACTAGATCAGGTGAATTTTTGTGTAAGCCCTGTAGTTTTAATTTTTCTTTATTGTACCTAATGCTTTCCATCTTGGTACTTGCATTATTACGTCATGTTCATATTTTCCCCCTGAGGAAAAAATGAGATTTTCAGTTCCTTTGGGATGCTTTTATAAAACCCAGGCTTTACAATTGCTGCTATTTGTACTTAAATTCTTTGGTACCTATAATTAGGAAACGTGAGGCAACATTTATGATTATGTTGTGATAATTTTGAGATCCAAGAGTGGAAAATGATTGTGAAGCCTTAGAGAATAGGAAGATAGAAAAGAAATGGGGAGGGCACCTGAGTGGCTCAGTGGGTTAAGCCGCTGCCTTCTGCTCAGGTCATGATCTCAGGGTCCTGGGATCGAGTCCCGCATCCGGCTCTCTGCTCAGCAGGGAGCCTGCTTCCCTCTCTCTCTGTGCCTGCCTCTCTGTCTACTTGTGATCTCTCTGTGTCAAATAAATAAAATCTTTAAAAAAAAAAAACTTAAGAAATTTTAAAACAAAGAAATGGGGAGTCTAAAGTTAAATTGGAATTCAGAAAGGTTTCATTACTGTGCTTCAGATAGACATGATCTTGGGGTGATGCTAGGCAGTTGAGGCGGAAGGAGGCAAGATGAGGAACAGTGAGGGGGGCTTGTGTCTCTGGTCTGTGGAAGAGGGGAAGGACCACTAAGGAATGCACAGTGTTCTGTTTTAGTACCTTTGGGCAGAAACAGTGATGTAGGGCAGGACTGAAAAGCCTCTGTGGCTGGGATAAGAGCCCAGACAGGGGCAGCTGCTGAAAAGACACGGCTCAGGCCTTGGAGCTGCCTCTTGCTCATCTTGTCGCTGTGACTTCTTACAATTTTGTAAATGCTGTGAGCCTCAATTTATTCATTTATAAAGGTAGATAGTAATACCTCCAAGGATCTATGAGAGGATCAATTGTCACATTTTCAGTGCAGGTGTGACGACTGAGTATGTGAGCTGCCCTCACTGTCCTGCACAAGTGGTAGCGACTGAAGGGGGTGATTTTAGTACTTATTGCTGGAAGTCAGGTTGAGTAAGGGACTCACACCTGAGAAATCCTTTCTTTTTTAACCACCCCCACCCAATAGGAGATGATCCATTTTCTAAATGATGAGAGAAGGAAGGGGAGAGCAGAAGATAAAGAGTTAAGACCTTAGGAGATGGTGGGTAAATGAATCACTGAGGTTTGAGCAGGATGTCTGGAAGCAGTTAGTTCAAAGTTAAAGGCAAATGGCATTTAGAACGAAATGCGGGGAAAGGAAATATATACTTTTCATGTTTTGCAAAAAAAAAAAAAAATTACACCCTTTAGATTACTAACTCAGTGGTTATTTCTTCACATAACTAAGGTTCAAGAACTGAGTCTCTCTCAAGAAAGGCAGGGCACTTGTAGTGTTTTTCTTTTGTTCTTAAAACATTGCCTTTAACTGTAGGCACTGTTTTCCATGCCAGCATGTTTTCAGTTTAAAAATAAATTGCAGACATCATCATTTTGGTAGTCAGATTTCAACATGACATTTTCTCCTTTTGATTAAAAGAAAAACAAATTAGTTATCTGTATAAAACATTAACAAACTTAACATTTAACAGTATTTTAGAAATTACTGTGAACTACCATAGAACCAGTTGATTTAATAACTAAGTCACTGCTACAGACATGTTTTTAAAACCTAATTTGAGACTGTTTCAGTCTCAAAGTGATAAGGCTAGATGATTTCCAGTGATAAACGCTCTTCAATCTTAAAACAAGCCGGGGAGTGTTGCTGTCTGAAAGTGTACTGAAACCAAGGATAAATTGAGAATGTATAGTACTCCGTTTTGTTTCAAGTAGAAGGATACTAAAAACAAGAGTCATCAGTACACATTTGAGCTGTTGGCTCTATAGTTTTCAGCCTAACTTGAGACATAAATAGCCTCCGTAGTTCCCACATCTCTTCCGCCTTGCTCCCATCTAACAACGCTGTGAGGATGTGGCACCTTCTTCTATGGATTGGGCCCTTGTGAGAGTCCCAGTCATGCTATCAGCTTCAGTGCCAGAGCTGCCGGAGGAACTGCCAAACCACTCTGATACCCTATTTTTCTTAGATTTAATTAAATCCTTCTTTCTTTCCCATAAGGGAAACGCGTGATTCAGAACAAATCATACAAAGGGGTTTGCCTCTGAGTCTGGTAAGAGACAACCAAAATCTCTTCTGTGGAATACTTTTCTAAAACTATGTCTTTTTTATGCACAGTGGATGAATCTTCAATGTTATTGCCACAGTTGCACATATAAAACACTGCCCTGTCAGATGTATTTCTCAGAAGAATTATATTGGTTATTAACAATGTTAGTAGCAGTTTTGGTATTTCTTAAATTTAAAAACAGAATGGACTTTGTATTAAAGCAGTCATTGAAATTACCCATGAAACAAAGGTGTTAAAACATTTACACACACACACACACAAACAAGTATTTCCACAGGAGAAAGTTGCAATACTAAGAAGTATCCAGAACATGGCATTTAGTTGGCCAAAACATTAAAAAAAAAAAAAAAATTCTGACACCAAAAGCAGCAAGAACAAAAACAGTGGGATTTGCAAACTATATATCTGATAAGAAGCTAATACCCAAAATATATATAGAACTCCAACAACTCAATAGCAACACACACATACACATAATCCAATTTTAAAATCTTTTTCCCCCTTTTTAAACCCATAATTTTATTGAGGTTTATATATGAAATGTGCGATTTTGTGCATTTATTGTGTGGAGAGGGTATTTCATTAGGGATCTCAGTGACATCCTCCATTACAAGTCTCCCTCTGAAGGAAGACTAGAAATGAGGATTGAACAAAAAATGCCTGCTTCAGTGACCCTGGAAAGGAGCACAAATACCAGCCTCCACTGTCCTCAGTGTGCTACCATACAGTTTAAGTTATTCCTGCTTAGTAAGCACCTGCTACTAAGAGTTGACTCACATTGCTCTGTCAATAAGAGCTGACCCAGCAAATTGCTGTTTCCATAACGAGGCTATAGGAGCCTCTGGTGTTTTTTTGTTTTGTTTTGTTTTTTAAGATTTTATTTATTCATTTGACAGAGAGTGCACAAGCGAGGAGAGGGGCAGAAGGAGAGGAAGAAAAGCAGATTCCCTGCTGAGCTGGGAGCCTGATAGGGGTTGGGGGGCCTCCATCCCAGAACCCTGGGATAATGACCTGAGCTGAAGACACTTAACTGAGCCACCCAGGCACCCCCTCAACTTTCCTTTTTTATGTAGGCTGCTAGAAAGATTAGTGCTGCTTAAAATGGCCCAGCTTCATCTAGATTTTCTAGTATAGTTACTTAGATAATGCATTATTTGGTTCACAAGTGAGGATTTGAAAAGGAATCAGGTAGAATATGGATATAGTCTATCTCCAGTAGATGTGTCATTTTTAATGTTTTTTCTATAATTTGATAGAAACATACCATTTTATACATACACGAATTTATTCACCTTAAGATCTTTTAAAACTAAATTATTATTGGATAAAGTAGTTCCAAAGAGGCTTTAAATAAGCAGGTCTTGCATTTGATCTTCCAATTTAGTAAATGGTGCATGTCTTGTAATAGCAAAGAGGGCATAACGCCAAAGAACAAGCAATTTGTGTTGCTATTTGTTGATTTCTTGATACCTTTCTAAAAATGGCATTGATTTAGCCCTTTTATCTGGACTGCTGATAGAACATGATCATCAGACTGAGCTAGTGAATATGACCTATTTCCTTCAGCCCTGATCTCTCTGGAATAGCAAGTCCATTCTTTTTTTTCTTTTCTAAGTGTTGTTTGTCACTATTTAAGAACCTTCTCACATATTGCCTTTGCTGGCATAAAAACACAGCTCATCTTTCTTTGGAACTTTTATATTAGAATTACTTTTCCCCTCTGCCTTTTTGACGTATTAGGGGCAGAAGCCTTTACCAGAAATATGAAAAGTTAAGAGATTACAACTTTATTCCTTTACAATAAATACTGAGTATAATAGCCCCTTCTTTTCTGCAGAGAATATGTTCTAAGACCCCTAGCAGATGCCTAAAAGCACGGATAGTACCAAATCCTACAGGTACTGTTTTTTCCTATACGTACATACCTATGGTAGAGTTTAATTTATAGAGTAGGGCACAGTAAGAGATTAAAAATAATTAATAATAAAATAGAGCAGTTAGAGCCACCTGCTATAATATGGCCTCAAAATATTTTGTACTGTCCTCACCCATGTTCTTGTGATGTGAGATGATTAAAATGCCTGTGTAATGCGATGAAGGGAGGTGAATGACACAGGTATTGTGTTAGAGCATGAGGCTCTCAGTGACCTCACAGGTATTGTGTTAGAGCATGAGGCTCTCAGTGACCTCCTAGGGCATAGGTCGGAAGGATCATCACTGCTGTTAACCCGTGGGTAACTGAAACTCAGAAAGCAAAATACCATGAATGAGCGCAGCCTACTGGGTGGGTACTAATTTAAGCTGTTTTAATGTAAACAGTTGACCGAACAGTATTTTAATGACAATGCTGTGCTGAAAGTCCTGGAGTTCCAGTTAAAATAAGCAACAATTATCAAGGACTTACTCTGTCTCAGGCCGTGTTTATGCTGTTCACCCTTTTCATCCTCTTAAACATCTCCATTAGAAAGTAAGTTTCATGAGGGCAAAGATTTTTGTTTTGTTTACTGCTATCCCTGATACCTAGAGCAGTTCTGGAAAAATAAACTGGAAACAACCTGTGACCCAGCTGCTAGTAGCAAGTTGAGGAAAAAACGACATGGAAGGGGAAATCAGATACCTAGCAGTGAGTCAGGGAGCTCAGATGCAAGCCTAAGTGGTCTGATAACGGAACCTGTGCTCTCAATGGCCATTATTTCCTGCTACCTCTGTTGTCTCTAGAGAAAGATGGGAACCCAAAGAAATAATGAATATGGCTTATTCAGCAGACTTCATTATTAGAGGGCTGTGATGGTCTAGTGTAGGCTTACTTAACCTCACTCTATGGACATTTTCCTGTGGAAAGCTTTCCTGGCATTTAGTGACATTCTGGCCTCTGCCCGTTAGACAGCGCTCCCAGTTGTGACATTCAGAAATATTACCAGACATTTCCAAATGTCCTCCAGGAGATAAAGTCACTCCCAGTTGAGATCTACTGGTCTAGACTTAGAACATTAAAACAACACAGACAAGGACGCCTGGCTGACTCAGTTGGTGGGGCATGTGACTCTTGACATCGGGATTTTGGGTTAGCCCCCACGGGGTGTAGAGATTACTTAAGAATGAAATCTTGAGGGGCGCCTGGGTGGCTCGGTGGTTAAGGCCTCTGCCTTCGGCTCAGGTCATGATCTCAGGGTTCTGGGATCGAGTCCCGCATTAGGCTCTCTGCTCAGCCGGGAGCCTGCCTCCTCCTCCTGTCTCTCTCTGCCTGCCTCTCTGCCTACTTGTGATCTGTCTGTCAAATAAATTAAAAAAAAAAAAAAATCTTGAAAAAAATAACATCACAGAAATCTGGAAGTAAGAGTGGATGAATACCTAGTGTCATATTTTTTTAAGTTAGGACTTCGGCTATGCCACAGAGTTGAAAGACAAGAAGGGAATTAGTTTGTTCTGTGACCATGAGTTTTTTTATGTCAAGACCTGAATTTTATCTCTTATTTCTAAGGATTCCTCTAGAAACAAATTTATGTAACATCATACCTTTCCAGTTTTACCTTTTCATTCATGGAAAGTATAAAATCTCTGACAAGGATTTTTTAATTTATTTATTTATTTATTTATTTATTTATTTAAAGATTTTTATTTATTTGACAGACCGAGATCACAAGTAGGCAGAGAGAGAGAGGAGACAGCAGGTTCCCTGTTGAGCAGAAAGCCCGATGCGGGGCTCGATCTCAGGACCCCGGGATTATGACCCGAGCCAAAGGCAGAGGCTTTAACCCACTGAGCCACCCAGGCACCCCGACAAGGATTTTTTTTAAATGGCATCTTTTCTATCAAAGCTTCAAATGTACTTTTAACAGCATAGAAGTATGTTGTTTATAACTTAATGATGCAATCAGTTTTGCTGTAACACAACACATATGCTCCTAATAGTCACCTCACTGTGCAACATGAAAAGCAGGGGGCTTTTGTAGAAAATGATTTATTAGAAGACTACTCAAAAACTTCATTAGTTACACAAAAAAATAAAGATAGGAAACTAAAAGCCATTGCACAGTTTTACTGTTAAATGGTTAAGAAACACAAATACTACAGATACCCTTTGCTTTCAAAAAGACCTGCAGTCTGTATATGGAAGTGAACATTGGGAGGGTTTCAGCTTGTGAGTTTTGGGGCAGTTTTGGCAGTTGGCATATCTGAAACTCTAAAAAGATGTGTCACTGCATGGGAGTGAGTGTGTTTCATAAAACAAGTGATGAGCTAAAGTAGCTGGCAGATAGTGGGGTTGTACAGTTGTATAAGTGGTGTACTTCCTCTGTACACAAACAAGATCACAGACAAAATCATGCATAAACAAACACGGGATTTATGTGATACTCAAGTTATTCCCTAACAAATGAATCACATTGGAGAGCTCGCTTTTCCACAAGTGTTACAGCAGAGTTGATAGTACTCCTGATTTGAATTTTGAGCCCCTTCCAAAAAAGAAAAAAGAAACTTGTGCAGTACAAAAAAGATAGCAGGTGGAGGACGAAAACTTCAGTAGAACTGAAGAAAGGCTGAGAATCTTCCCTACCCTCTCTCCTGCTGCTGAGCAGTCTGTCCTCCTTTGTGCCAATGCAGTGGCCCTGATGTGGTACTTAAGCAGTGGGCCAGCCCTTTCCCACGGTTCCTAGTTAAGATATGTGTATAGCACTAAATATATACATATATATGTATATATATAAAATAAAGAATTAGTATATCATGTGTTCAAAGAATTCTGTGCATTAACAGAGATGGCTTTGTGGAGATTTTTTTCAAGACTCATTTGGATTTTATTTACAGTGCTTTCACTATTTAGCACTCAGTATTTATTTAACTTGTATTTTTAGTTTCTGTGTGTGATTTAGAAATTATTAGGGCACCTGGGTGGCTCATTCAGTTAAGCATCAAACTCTTAATCTCAGCTCAGGGCTTGATTTAAGGGTAATGAGTTCAAGCCCTGCCTTAGGCTCCATTGCTGGGCATGGAGCCTTCTTTTAAAAAAAGAGAAAGGAAGGAAGAAATTTTGTTTACCCTTGCCATTACATACTTTAAAATGCAACATTATTATAAAAATGAGGTGTAAATGCCAACAGAAGAAGGAATGATTTTGAAATTTAATATATTTCAAATACAGTTTTAAATATGTAAAACTGCATATAAAAATCTATTTGTACAGGAGCAGTAAGGATTGCCAGTCCTCTGAGGTGGTAGAAAATTACATTTAAGCAGTTAAGACTGGAATTGATATTTTGGCTTGTCAACTTTTAATTTGTTTTTGATGAAATAATTAGAAAACATTACTGTGAGTTTCCTCTTTGATAAATATGTTGTTTAAATTGGTTCTGAGGAGGGCATCTGGGTGGCTTAGTCTGTTAAGCATGTGCCTGTGCTCAGGTCATGACCCCGGGCCCCTGGGATTGAGTCCCACATCGGGCTCCCCACTCAGCCAGGAGCCTGCTTCTCCCTGTTCTTCTTTCCCTCTGCCCTGCTTGTGTGTGCGTGTGCTCTCTCTCACTCTCTCTCTTTCTCTGTCTTACATAAAATCTTTAAAAAATAATAATAAATAAATTAGCTCCCAGGAGCCAGATTTAGGAGTATTTTATAAGACAGATCAAATGAATAAACATTTGAGGGAACTTACTTATTTTATGTTACGGTTTTATATATATATATATATATATATATATATACAGAGAGAGAGAGAGGAAAAAGTTATATCTTTCATTTAAAAAAATACTCTGGTCATAGTTTCGTTTTATTGTACTTCTCTGTATTGTGCTTCACAGATAGTGTGTTTTTTACAAATTGAAGATTTGGGGCAACCCTGCATTGAGTTAATCGTTTGTCAGTATTTTTCCAAAAGCAGTCACCCACGTCATGTCTCACATTTTGGGAATTCTCGTAATATTTCAAACTTTTTCATTATTTTTACATTTGTTATGGTGATCTGTGATCAGTGATTGTGACTCACTAAAAGCTCAGGTGATAGTATTTTTTAGCAATAAAACGTTTTAAATTAAGATATGTACATTTTTTTAGGCATAATGTTATCACACACTAAATAGTATAAATATAACTTTTATATGCACCAGGAAACCAAAAAATTCATTTCTCATTTTATTGCAATATTTGCCTTCAAACAGTCATCTGAAACCAAACCTGCAGTATCTCTAAAATAGGAAATAGGCCTGTAAAAAACTTTCATGTTAGAGTGCCATGGTAGATTTTATATGAATTTTATGTCAATATAATATCAATATTAGGTAAAAGAAAATAGATTGGATACTTTGAAGAAATAAAAGAAGAACATAAATATATTTGTATTTCATATTGATTTTAGTCACTGGTGTTTTAAAATAGAACACTAAGATTTTTACTTAGTTTTAATTTAAAACATTGTGATCTGAAAAGTGCTTGTACAATAAAAACATCAATTTAATTGAAAATAACATCCACTTGGGAAAAAGAATGTGCTCTTTTTTTAACCAGTCATTATTAAATATCTCCATTCCTGTATGTTATATCTGTTTAATGGTCAGGATATCAGAGAAGTCTCTTAGACAGACAATCATTGCAGAGCCATATTGGTATAATTTAAAGCTTCTGGAATATTAGGATTAGAGTCTACTATATTCCTCCTAGGCCAGATGACAGAACATAGGTAAATAATGCAATATATATGGGTTTATTTGCTTTCTTTTTGCAATATTGGGGTTTTTTGTTCGTTTTTTAAAGAATTTGTGTATTTCTGTATTTCTGCCACACAGCCAACACTGGCTTTTTAATGCTTTTAAGGAGAGACTTTAAGGAAAAAAGGTGCTATCCTCCATTTTTTATTGTTAAGGTGTCCTAATCCTTATCCCAGGTTACTTTACCCGCCTTTGCCCCCACAGGGTTTTACTCTTAAAATCAGAATTTACAGGGGCACCTGGGTGGCTCAGTGGGTTAAAGCCTCTGCCTTCGGCTCAGGTCATGATCCCAGGGTCTCTGCTTGGCAGGGAGCCTGCTTCCTCCTCTCTCTGCCTCTCTCTCTGTCTGTCAAATAAATAAATAAAATCTTAAAATTGAAAAAAAGAAAATCAGAATTTACATACCTCAAGGCGTTCATAGCATTCATCACATCTGGGTACTTCAATATTTTCCATTTACCTCCAGAGGCTATTTTTTTCTTAGTTTTTCTGTTAAGAATCAGTGTATTGCTTACTACATAAACTGGTATCCCACATGAGACTTTAGGTTTCTACCACTGTACTTTTGTAAATCAGCAAGTTAGAAAGTCACTCACACAACTTTTCTGTAGTGAAAACACCACTCCAAATAAATATTTAAACCTACCAAATCTTAATACCTCTATTGTATAAAAACAAAACCATCACAAAAAGCTGGTAATTGATAGGAATGCAAGCTGGTGCAGCCGCTCTGGAAAACAGCATAGAGGTTCCTCAAAAAGTTGAAAAATAGAACTCATGACCCAGCAATTGCACTACTGGGTATTTACCTCAAAGACACTAATGTAGTGCTCCAAAGGGGCATGTGCACTGCAATGTTTATAGGAGCGATGTCCACAGTAGCCAAGTATGGAAAGAGCCCAGATGTCCATGGACAGATGAATGGATAAGGATGTGGGGTGTATGTGTATACACACAAAATGGAATATTATGCAGCAATAAAAAATGAAATCTTGCCATTTGCAATGATGTGGATGGAACTAGAGGGTATTATGCTAAGTGAAATAAGTCAATCAGATAAAGACAACTATCATATGATATCACTGAAAAAAGGAATTTGAGAATCAAGGCAGAGGATCTTGGGGGAAAGGAGGGAAAAAATAAAACAAGATGAAACCAGGGAGGGAGACAAACCATAAGGGACTCTTAATCATAGGAAACAAACTGAGGGTTGCTAGAGGGGAGGGGAGTGGACTGATGGGGTGGCTGAGTGATGGACATTGGGAAGTATAAGACTGATGAGTCACAGACCTGTATTCTTGAAACAAATAATGCATTACATGTTAATTGATTGAATTTAATTTTTTTTTAAAAAGGGGAAAAACCTGATAATTTAATGATCTTGTAAACATGTTAGGCCAATTATCTAAAGGAATAATAGAAACGCATTATATTCCATCAGTCATTCTACTCTAACAGTAGTCAATATGTAATTTTTTAAATATGTAATATTTTTAAAATTGTGTCTATACCTCTTTTGTGATTTCAGTTTTATTTCATGGATAAACTTCCAAGTACTATGTTACCAATAAAAGTAATATTAATGGAATTTAGGCTATAGAAAAGAAATTTAAATATGTAAAGTTTGTGTCTTATGGTTATAGACTTCCTAAAATATAGAGCACATACAGTCTCTTAAGATTAACAAAGCAATATTCAGTTACAACATCTTGAAATTTTTCTCTGTAATGAAAGTAAATTTTCTAAGGTTGGGCACAACAATGATACATCTTCCTTACAGATTGCCTTATTGTATGTTACCCAGTGGGGAAAAACTTAATTTACAAATGATGATGTTTGTTATTTAATCTATCAATGTATATTACATATTTTTTGACATCTAGTAATTTTGGTTTAGATAATTACTTTGGGAAATTTCTCTTCCTTTCTCATTTCAAGAAGACAGCAGGAGACCTAATCTTATCACTCAGTCTAAAAAGGATAGTATTTCTCTAAGAAATAGCCATCCTTAATTGAAAGCAAATTTTTTTCAGCAAAGATAGTAAGTAGATTTTTCTTTCTTTCTGTTATTTGTACATTTAAGATTCTTGTTTTCTCCTTCAGCTTTCATTTTCTATAATGTACTTAAGTATCATAAAACTCAATGCCATTACATTATTTATGTAAAGATTCTTTACTAAAACAAAACACCAAAAAATATTGCTCTTCCTGTGGTACTGTGTTTTTTTATTTATTAGTACCCATATAGCAGCGCTTTTAATTTTTTTTCTGCATATGAATTTGGCATTAGTTCTCTATACGTGTGCCTAAATTAAGATACAAAATAATGGAGGTGTAGGTAGTTACTCATACTTATTTGTTGTGTCCCATCTATCTAATGTAAAAATACTTTATATGACCAGATCAACTTACCTTTATTTATAAGGTGTGAGAAGAAAGAATTGAGGTCAGGTGTTGGGGGGTAGGAGGTTCATTTTAACTGTATGGTAAAACTGTAGTAGCATTCACACACAGTGTATATACGTGGTAGGTAGTAGAAAGGGTGTGTTTGGATACTGCATACCTGGGAGGTGGAATTTCATCCCTTTTGTTCACTACTGTTACAGTAGGTCACTGTTTTGCTACCAGAATATTAGAAAAGCATTTCTGATAATAGAAGTACATACACACATTTCTCTTTTCCTTCTCTTTTCTTTTAGCCACAATGAAAGGAAAGTGACTTGTAAACATCCAGTCACAGGACAGCCATCACAGGACAATTGTATTTTTGTAGTGAATGAACAGTAAGTAAAGAATTCCGTGGAATGCCTTCACTTTAAAGGTCATTAGTATAAGATTGCTCTTATCCATATTTTCAATACAGTATGGTTTAGCAGTTTTCTTATCTGGGTATTTGCAGGCAGGTGTAGCAGAGAGCCATCTGTTTACGGTGGGTGGTATAGAACATAGTTTAAAACTTTCTTTCATGAAGAACATAATCTCAAGCTGTTTTTCCAATACAAGCACAGGTAGTAAGCCCAGGAGTCGGAAATTTAAGGTCAGAGAAACTATAAACATGGTCGAATTATTAAACTAATTTGAGCTCAGTTTTTCTCATCTTAAATCACAGAGAGTAGTGATTCTTTCTCAGGATTGTTCTAAGCATCAAATGAAATATGTGTGAAAATACTTTATATGCTGGCACTGTTCACAAAAAAATAGTTCTTAGTATCATTATTGTTTTCAATATTAGAGTAGCTAATCTTATAACTGAAGTTTTAATTTTCCAGTTAGATGACCAAGTAGAATATCTGTAATAATGCTTATTAAAATCAACATGACTTTAACCTATGTCGTGCTTAGAAGAAATGTTAATTTTATTTAAAGTAGTTATAAATATTAAGCTCTGACTCTAGGGCTTATTAAGCTGTAACTAGTATCCAAATAGTTTGAAAAAGTGAGACACCAGCTTTGTTAACTCTCAGGAAGCTTCATTGTAAAACAGTTAACATATACAACGAGTTTTAGCATTCTGACATATTTTTAGGACCGTTGCAACCATGACACCTGAAGAGAAGAAGGAACGACCTATAAGCATGATAAACGAAGCTTCTAACTACAACATGACTTCAGATTATGCGGCGCACCCAATGAGTCCTATAGGCAGAGTAAGTTATTTTGCTTACTGTTGAGTTTTGATGGCTGGTGTAATGGTAGCATCTATTACTCTTAATGCACTTAGGATTGTAGAATAATAATTATATAATATCAATAATAATTTCATTTTTACTCTTACATGAACCTAATTACATTTGAGGTAAATGACTTAAGCAATGGTGTAAAATATATAACTAGTAAGATTAAGTTTTAATAGTTTAATGACTTTTTTAAAAATATTATAGAATTCAGATTTTGAATAATTTTGCAAATGTAATGGAGATGTTTGTGTGGGAAAATGACAATTTATTGAATCAGCTGAAGTTTTAAAAGATGAATGGCATAGAAATCCCTTTTTCTGACTGTTATGTACACCTAGATTGAGTAGACAAACATTTTTTTTTTTTAAGATTTATTTATTTTAGAGAGGGGTGTTTAGGGACAGCAAGAGAGAGAATCTCAAGCAGACTCTGTGCAAAGCACAAAGCCAGACAACCATGAGATCATGAGCTGACCTGCAACCAAGAGTCAGACATTTAATCAACTGTACCACCCAGGTGCCCCTGAGCAGACTGACTTTTTAAAAAATAAATGTAAAATCCCTTACTGCCAAAGAGAAGCCTTGTGCCAGTGTGCTTGATAACTCTGATATATTTAGAATCCATTATATTAAAAGTGCCATAGTCAAATGGAAATAGAGGTAGATGGTTTTTCTCTATAATTAGAAAGAAAAATGGTAATTGTTTAATCTGTAATCCTAGGAGCCTAGATTTTATGTCTATAAAAATTTATAGTTATTGCTTCTTGAACTTTAAACCACAATATTAGTATTTTAAATTCAGAATTCTAGTAAGAAAATTTTAACAAACTCTTGGAAAAGATGCTACTAAATCTGAATAAATAATTGCCTTGAAGTTGCTTTTCAGTTTTTAAATTAATGCAAAAGAATCAAGGGATAATAGCATAGGGATAATAATTAAAATTAATAATATTTTATAACTTATAATAAAAATACTTTATAAAATTTGATATCTAAAATTATTTAAAAATTTTATAGTAATAATTATAAGATTAATAATCAAGGGATTATAATTTAAAAATAATATAGGGGCACTTGAGTGGCGCAGTCGGTTAAGCATCTCTTGATTTTGACTCGGGTCATGATCTCAGGGTCCTGAGATCAAGCCCTGCATCGGGCTCCATGTTCAGTGTGGAGTCTGCTTGAGATTCTCTCTCTCTCTCTCTCTCTCTCTGCCCCTCCCACTTGTGCTGTCTCTCTCTAAAAAAAAAAAATAGAGTAAAATAATTATAATATTAAATTATGGTTATTGTAAAGAAATGGATAATAGGCAATTATCTATTTTAAATGCCTCTTTTAACATTTTTTGTTTTAATGTTCTTAAAATGAGATTTTGTAGAATATTATAAGTTAATGTAAATTTCCAAATAATGGAAGTAATTCTGAATTTTTTTTAAAGATTTTATTTAAAGATTTCTTTTGCTTGCTTATCTGCTTTTATTTATTTAAAGATTTTAATTTGCTTATTTGACAGAGATCACGAGCAGGCAGAGAGGCAGGCAGAGAGAGAGAGAGAGGGAAGCAGGCTCCCTGCTGAGCAGAGAGCCCAATTCGGGGCTTGATCCCAGACCCCTGAGAGATCATAACCTGAGCCGAAGGCAGAGGCTTAACCCTCTGAACCACCCAGGCGCCTTGCTATCTGCTTTTAATAGTGTTGTTTCAAATATAGAAAGTGAACAGTGTAAAGTCAAATGTCAAGAGAAATACTCAGACATAAAATATAAAACATATCACATCAAGTCAACACAAGACTGGAAGGATCTGCTTAAGGTCATGTAGCATTTTCTCCTTGGGCAACTCTGAACTTAAACAATACAAGACAGATGGTGTTTACTGTATTCTTAAGTGTCCATAAGGGTACACAGTCTTCTGAAATACTGCTTTATTTAGCATGAAGATTTACTTTGGCAGGAATGGTAGTGGTAACCAACAAAAACAAAGAAGCTGAATTTGAGTTCTCATAAAAGTGAATGACATCAAATTATTTCTAATTTTTCAACTTATCTAGAACCTAGCATATTTCATTAGAATTTGGTTTTTTGAAACGTCTGTTAGTACATAATAGTATATTAAGACCCAGTATCAACCACATTTTCCCCAAAGAGTGTTTCTTGATTAATTTTAGCTTACTCTTGGATAATGCTTAAACATAGTATAAAACTCAAATGGTATACTAGGACCCATCTACTTCTCACCTCTGAGCTCTGGCACCCAAACGACCTTGTGATGCAACCGGTACCAACTGTGTGCATCTATCCATTTAAAATAACTGTTTTAATAGGTATGGAATATCTTTCCTTTGTCAAATGACTATTTCTGTTCTACTGTTTCTTGGAGCTTATTACATGAAGAAAATGACTATTTATCCACAATGTTGTCAAAGTACTGTGCCAGAAAACTTTCTAACCTCTGAAAATCAGATATGTGAAAAATGGTAGCCTTTTTAATTTTAATTAACATTTTTCATATTATGAGTGCGTTTGACCATTGTTTTCATATATTTAACAGTAAAATTTCATTTTCTGGGAAGTGATTTTACATAATTTGCCCATTTAAAAACTAGGTTATAAGTTTTCTTCTTATTGATTTCTAGAACATTAAAGGTATTATTGTTATATGAATTGCAGATATGCATGCATGATTATGTATGGTTTAATCTCATTTTTATTTTGATTTTTGGGTTTTATGTCATATTTAGAAAGCCCACCTGCATTCTGAGTTTGATTTTTAAAAATCTTCCATTCTCTTTTGTAGTGTTTTTATAGTTTTGTTTTTGACATTTTTATATCTGATCTACCTGGAAAATTTTTAGTGTAAAGTTTGAGGTTCCAATCCAGCTTTCTTTCTAAATAAATGACTTGTTGGCTGGCCCTCAACCTACCTATCATTCCTCTAGATTTTGATAAAAATATATTAATGAAGCATTATAATGCTCAGTTACCCTACTAGCATTTTATGTTATATAAAAATTCAGAGGGCGCCTGGGTGGCTCAGTGGGTTAAGCCTCTGCCTTCGGCTCAGGTAATGATCTCAGTGTCCTGGAATCGAGTCCAGCATCAGGCTCTCTGCTTGGCAGGGAGCCTGCTTCCTCCTCTCTCTTCTGCCTGCCTCTCTGCCTGCTTGTGATCTCTCTCTGTCAAATAAACAAATAAAAATCTTTAAATAAATAAAAGCAGATAGCAAGCAAAAACAATCTACTTTTCATTAACTCTTAAAGATTTGTTCATTTTTACCCAAGGTTTATTCAATTTATATAGCAGGTAGGACAAAATACTGCCATACATTGTACCTTTTTCTTTTCTTTTTTATGATTTATTTATTTATTTTGAGAGAGAGAGAGAGAGAATCCTCAGGGAGACTCCCCACTGAGCAAGGAGCCCAATATAGGGCTCGATCCCAGGATCCTGAGATCATGACCTTAGCTGCAGACAATGTTCATTGCCCTAACTGAGAGGCTCTTGGTTTCAGCTCAGGTCGTGATCTCAGGGTCAAGGGATCAAGCCACCGGATAGGCTCCACACTGAGCTTGGAGTGTACAGGGGATCCTCTCTCTCTTCCTCTGCCTCTCCTCCCGACTCCACGCCAACTTGTGTGCGTGCATGGGCACTCTACTCTCTCTCTTCCTTTGTTTAAAAAAAAAATTGCATGTTCCAATTTTAAAGGACAGATTGTAAAACTTGTGATTCTTTGTAATATCCTAGGTGAAAAATTTTTTGTGAATTCTTACACTTGAAACAAGGAAGTCCTCAAAGGCAGAATTGCTATAATTCACCTAAAAAGATTAAGTCCTGCAAGTTTCAGAGAAATATGAAGAGATAAAACTATGAAGATGAAATTCAAATACCTACACATTAATAACACATTTTCTGTTTTGCTTTTTTCTATTTAGACTTCACGAGCTTCAAAAAAAGTTCACAATTTTGGAAAGAGATCGAATTCAATTAAGAGGAACCCTAATGCACCTGTGGTCAGACGAGGTTGGCTTTATAAACAGGTATTTTTTGTTTATTTTCTATTTGATGTGAAAGAAAGATGGAATCAAGAGAGACCTTTTCAGCTGAATATACCTAAGACAGTTACATAAAATGGAGAAGAAACTGAAGAGTAATGATCCACATTCTCTTTATTACCACTGAAGACCAATAGGGGAACAGTCAAGAAGGAAAAGATCATGGTTACTTAGAATAGAGATAGTATGTGTTTGTTACAGGTATTTCTAGATCTGAAATTAAACATGCTATATGAAAATGTTAGCAATAATATGCTAAAATTATCCAGGCAGAAACATTTTTTAATTGGGAGAAAAAACATACAGAGGTTTTGCTCATTTTTCTATTCATATAAAATCATTAAATGTGTACAGTTACATTCTTCTTTGCTTTAATTTACAGAGAGATCTGATCATAATTGAGATTTTTCAGATTTTTCTCAAATTTTTGTTTTTAGACTCTCAAAACTACTCTCTTGGGGCGCCTGGGTGGTTCAGTGGGTTAAATCCTCTGCCTTCAGCTCGGGTCATGATCCCAGAGTCCTGGGATCGAGCCCCGAGTTGGGCTCTGTGCTCGGCGGGGTCCTGCTTCTCTCTCTCTTTGCCTGCCTCTCTGCCTGCTTGTGATCTCTGTCTGTCAAATAAATAAATAAAATCTAAAAAAAAAGAGGGAGAGAGAGACTACTCTCTTAGTATGGTTCAGTCTCAGACACCCTAATAAGTTGGGGGTGTATATTGTTCTGCTGTTTGGAAAATCTGGTAACTAAGCTTTTTTGGAGCCTTGCCATTATTTTGAGAATTAGTAAGGATATATGTACATTGATTTTCCAACATCTGTTTTTACTGCTCAGAGGCTGTTTTCTTTTTTACTTTCTGGTTTGCAGCTGGGTCTCCAAGTTAAGTGACCACGAGATAATTGAGATAATGTACTGGCATTCAAGACCTTTGTCTTTGTTCTATCTCTGATTATACATGTATATAGATGATACAAAGAGAGTTAAATATTAGGTCATTGATAGTGCTAATTATTCAGTCAAATATTGCTAATAGCTTTCAGATTACCTAATAATTATAGTCACTGAAATTCATAATGAAATTGTTATGCAGCATTCATTAGACATCATTCCATCTTAAAGTTGGGGTGACGACTAACACGTATTGAGAGAGGGCACTCTTAAAATCCAGAGAACTCCCAGTCATTCAAGCAAAACAGTTTTGTCAGTGTCCACTGAGTTGATAATGTAACTTGAATACCAAATTTTTAATTTTTATTTTAAAATCATCTATATTTTAACTATATGACATTTAAATTTATCCAAACTGAAAAAAAAAATTCTTTTTTAAGATTTTATTTCTTTTATTTGAGAGAGCGTGCCAGAGAGAGAGCATGGGTGGGGAGGAGCTGCCTGGAGAGGGAGAAGCAGACTCCTCACTGAGTAGGAAGCCTGCCTGATACAGGGCTTAATTTCAGGACCCCAGGATCATGACCTGAGCTGAAGGCAGCAGCTTAACCAACTGAGCCACCGAGGGGTCCGTGTCCGTGAAAGTTTTTTTTTTTTAGCTAGTCTTTCTAATAAGTCCAAATTATGTTCAGATAGCTTAGCATAATATTAAGCCTAATAGAGTATATGGGACTTCTTTAAAATGGTTTTTGTTTTCGTTTCTTGATCCCTTGATTTATATTGGAAAATTGTTACCAATGAGTGTTTCTTTTATAATAGATATGTGACTTACAGAGAGTTTGCAGAATCACTCAAAAGTCCAAACTTTTTAATTATTTGTATTAATGTTATTAGGAACTAAAAATACCATATACCATTAAAAAGATGACTTTTTTTTTAATTTTTTTTTTTTTTGGTCCTTTGAGGTAACTGTCAATTTTAAGGACAAATCTTTTGTTTTGAGATTTTTACCTATATAATTGAAGTTCTAAAGTAATTTTTAGGTGGTTACAGCTAGAAATAAATAAGAAATATTAATGCACATCCAAACTGGCCTCTCTCTTGCCTTGTGTGTGTTTCATTTTCTTTTGTAGTTTTGCTTTATTGCTTGGGGGAAGGTAATTTTTATTAAAATTATAATTTTGTTTGAGCTTTGGCATTTTTATTAACTGAATTACTTAAAAGAAGCTGCCAAAGAGGCACTCTTTCTTGCAGGATGAGCAAAACCCAAACTGTCCATGTAGGAAGAAAAAAAATGTTTGTGAAATGTATTTGTATGCTAAGAGTCCTTTATTCTTAGTCTTTTTAAATCACATTACCTCTGGGATGATTTTAAATCACATATTTTTCTTGTTGTTGAAGATTAATGTATTTATTAAATCTGGTTTACCAGAATATATACAATGTTGCATAGTTACATTATCCCCATGTTAACAGACGTGTTAACAGACGTTTGGGAAAGTGAATTTCAAATCGCTTACAAATATGAAGCTGAATCAGTTTTCTTCAAAAGTGTTTTTCATGTGAGAGAATGAATTTTCAGAAATGTGTATACTTGGGAATACCTTCATGCTCACATGACCCAAGTCTCTAGAAAACTTCCTCCATATTTTGGCTTTTTAGTTAGGTTTTTGTCTAGCCTATATTACATACATCTTGTCCTAAAAGCTTATTTTAAATAAATGCATCAAAAAGGAATTTGAATTTTCTGAAATGAAAAAAAAAAAAACCTTTAATATGCTGATTTAATTTAGGACAGTACTGGCATGAAGCTGTGGAAAAAACGCTGGTTCGTGCTTTCTGACCTCTGCCTCTTTTATTATAGAGGTAAGTTTCCCAAAAACTGTCTTTAGTCTACTATCTCATAATTGCAACAGAATGTTAAATAGTAGATACTTTTTTAAAGAAAAAAACAATTCTTTGGTTGTTTTATTATCAACAAACAATATCAAGAAAACCTTTTCTTCATCCATATATAATACTGAGCAGTTGAGGTAGGCCTGAAAAGAGTATAGTGCTTCAAGAGGATTAGTCTTGAGTTGTGGTCCGATTTCTGTAGTTTGATTGTGTGAATCTTATTTATGTTTTATGTAAATAGCATATCAGTCTTCACTTTGTAATGTTATCCTTGAATTCGGTGCCTAACGGATTAAAGTCATTAGTGTGATGAGATTCTTCTAATGTGTCAGCTTTGTTAGATCCAGCTGTTGATTCATTGAACACACCGTACTCCCCAGCAGATGTCTGGAGAGTATCAGAGATTACTCTGATGTATTGGCAAGTTTTTTTTTAAACTACAAAGAAATGTACTTACCATGATCTCTATCCTCCTTTTCTTAACTATGACAACCTCCCTGAGACATGAAGAAAATTGTATAAGGGATATATACCAGGCTGTTAATGTTGGTGTAGAGGAAATAAAGGTATTATCTCAGGTATGGGGACATAGTCTTCATTTCTCCTATATGGACATCATAAACTCCTTGTTTAAATATGTTTTCTTATTAATAAGTGGACAGAATTTTAAAGCCAAAGTCCAGGGAAATCTCTGCTTTGTGCTATATGGACCTGTTAGATGTTACATGGTTCATACCTAACAAAGAAAAATCTACATAGGCTGTGCTCTCCATAGAAATCTACTTTGGCTGTAATATAAAATCATGAATCTGGACAGTAACTCTTTCCTTCCTACTTTAAAGTTCAGTTGGAAACAGTCACTCAAGAATTGGAGTGTTAAAGATGTTTAATAATTTATAACCTTTCTAGGTAAGTATTTCACAAGACACAACAGAATTTTAGAACTGATTAACAACTTTAAAGTTTGTGATTACACCCAAAAAGTGTGTTGAAATTCTGTGGTCATCTATCAGAGCAACATAATGCAATATAATGCATCTTAACCTTCCTATCTGAAATTACTAGAATGGTATTCATCTATTTTTCCCCCACTGCAAACTGTGGTTGAGAAATACTGCTGAGTCAGAATCAAACAAACCTATAAAATTTCATTTTGTCATAGAGATGTTGGTCAGGCAGCAATTGTGGTATTATCTTTAGTTTAAGTGCCAACCATACTCTACAATTTTCCTTAAAAATTCCTTTAAAATTTTCCTACCATTTTTCTATCCTTTCAGAAAGTAGGAGTTATATATAACTCATGCATTATTTCTAATCTTATAGTTTGTACTTCTCTCTTTTATAGTTTGTAGTCTACTTAGAGCTTTAAACAAGGACAAGAAAATATTACTATTCTCATATAAAATTCCTTAATGTTAATTAACAACAAAAAGAACCCTGACTTCCTTATAACTTGCTGTTGTTACTCATGGAAGGGTACTGCTTAATTAAAATAGAATAACTTTTAACCTAATTTTTTTAATGTAAAAGTTGAGTTCAGAAGCCATACTGAATGTAAGATTCCATATTATTATTAACCAGGTACATTTTATACTCAATATATTTATTAATTTTAGTATGGTTTGCCAGACAGGAGCAGTGTAAAAAGGAAAACATCATTTAACTCACTTCTGCACTTCAGATGGCTGGCAATGAGTAGATTATACACTTTCACTATTTTATCAACAGGAATTGTCAAATTTGAAATTAAAACTACCAGATTTTAGTGAGATGATCATAATACCGTGCATTTTTTTGAGCATTTACCATATGCTGAGCATGTAACATAGATGATGTATTTCATCTGTTCCTTATAGCCATTTAACAAGGTAGGAGATCTTTGCCTGTTCACACAAGAGGACCCTAATGGGCAGTGAGGTTGCCAAAGGGTCTCACAGCTAGAAAGTGTCAGAGCCAGAATTTAGACCTAGGCAATTCTCTGAACCACAGGATTTTTCCTTATACGGATTTCTTATCTTAACCTGCTGAATACATTAGCCCCCCATTCATTTCTTCTGCATCTTTCCAAGTGTCTAGTATACTGATGTACACAGTGCACTGTCAGCATATTTTTACAAATCAGTCCACATTTCACAGATATGGAAAGTAAGACAAAATAAGTGACTTGCTGTTTTTCACAGTAAGTTAGTGGCCAATACCAGATGGAAGTTCAAGTTTCCACTGTTCCTTACAAAGTAGCGGGCATATTAGGACAGAACACTTAGATTGCTCTGTTTTACAGTCTGTCTACTGACAATACTTATTATGGGATTTAATTCATTCAGCAAATATTTATTGAGCAGGACCTGCTTCGTTCCAGTTGCTGTCAAAACAGTGAAAGAAAGTTCTCATGAAGCTTCACTCTAGAGGAATCAAGGAGTCAGTAAATAAATTCAAATAAATAAACGATACGATGATAGGTGCTTTTAGGAAAATAAGGTCATCGTATTAAAGACACACATGGAGGAAAGATTTCTTTGGATCAGTTCTCTGAGCATATGTTTTAGACAGCAAGGTCTGAATGACAAGGAAAAGCCAGATAAGTATAGTATTCAGGCAGGGGAGCAAGAGTGCAAAGGCTCTGAGGAAAGTGGAACAGTGAAGGAGCTGAAGGAAGCCATTGCACCCAGCTCGAGGGCTGGCAATAGGGAGGCAGGTGGGAGGAATGAAGATTGCACCAATGTCAGATTCTACTAGAATTTCTGTTCTACTATAGATACCGTAAGGAAACAATGGAATGTTTTCGGTATATGAGTGATATGCTTTGATTTACATTGTGGAAAGCTCACTCAAGCTGCTCTTGGAAAACGGATTATAAAGAGGAAGGAAGAAAGCAGAGACTAGTTAGGGATTATTAGGTAAAAATGATAATGACTCAGACGAAGGTGGTAGCTAGCCATGAGCATTTTTGATGCACCAATACATTACTAGGTAGTAGGATACAGAAGTGAACAATATAAACTCCTCTCTACATGCAACTCACAGATTAGCTAAAGGAGTCTAAGAAGGACTGTCATAGTGTTCAGTTGTATTGAATGAATGTTGACCAGGTGTACAAAAAAAGAATTAGGAAAGAAGGGTGATCTAGACAGTGGACTTAAGATTTTCAAAGCATGAGGGAGCATGGCATATTTGTAATATTACACATGGGGCTTATGTAGCTGGAATGAAGGTTATGTCTGCAGACATAGCAGGAGTAAAGGCTAAAAAATAAAATGATGCACAGAAGGCATTTGTTTACAATCTTAATGAGTTTTGACTCTATCCTAAATGCAAGAATAATAATAGGATCAAATGCACATTTTAGAAAAATTACCCTAGCACTTGGAACTACAAGCCAGGAGACCAATTAACAAAGTATTGACATATTCTAGGTAATGATAGCTAGTAATAATATTCCAGTCTGTAAGTTATGTACCCAGCTGTAATTATATGTCTGTTTTGTCTTTGACCCAAATATCTTTAAAGCCGAAGTAGAAGTGGGGAGTCTAAAATGTTAACTTGAATCCAGTCAACGTTGAGATTCTTACGGTTCTTGTCCCAGGTTATGGCCCCAGGATGGGAGCTCTGTGATCGAGATTAATGTGCAAGAGCCTCACCAGGGAGTGTTCATGGGATTATTATTACCTGCAGGGAAGGAAATAGGTTGGGGTGGAGGGAGTTGGGCTGCCATCCAGTCTAACAAAAGGCCCGTCTCACCCACCGGGGGACTTTGTTTCTTCTACAGATAATCAGTACTCACTCTTTGCTTGTCAGTGTATACAGCCCTTAAGCTGTAAGACACTTACTTAGGTCAGGCTTGACAGAACTAAACAGAAGAATGTCATGATTAGGGACATTTGAAGAATCTAGTGAAGAACTCTTAGGATAGTCATTTGACAAAAGATGAAGATTTTTATAAATGCAGTGCCCTTAGTTTTATATAATAAGGGTGTTATTTATTGAATACTTCAAATGGGCTGAGTGCATTATTGAGTTCTTCATGTCTCTTAGCTCATTGAACTCTCACAACAATCCTTTGCAATAAGTCCTGTTTTCCTCAGTTTTATAGTTGATCAGAGATACTCAGCATCGATAACTTGCCAAGATCTCATAGCTGCTCAGTGTCCGTTTGGGAAACCATTTCTGATGAGGCCATGAAGTCACCCTACACCATAGTGTTCTGCATATTCTGAAATAACTTTAGAAAAAGTCACCATTTCCAATAATGCAACATTGGAGAATGTATTATTTGATAAAAATGATTTTTAATAAAGATGACTTCATGAGCTATTTCTGATTATATGCTTTATATAAACAAAATGGATTTAAAAGTAGAATGTGACTCATTCTTTTAAATTCTCATATTCTCTATAATTGATGACTGCTTTCTCCCTCTTTTTTTTTAACCTTTTAGACTAAATCTACACTTGTGTTCATTCTTTCATTTATTAGTGAACTCTACCTGAAGGAGCACAGTTATAGTAAGAGAATTTTGTTGACTTATGAGAAAAGCTACAGAAATAACCTCTATTGAATGCAACTTTCTTTTGGAAGTTTCATCATATATATTAGAAATGAGAGGAAGATAAATAAAATTCCTTGTTAAGTTTATGATAATAAAAAAAACATGACAAGCAGAGTAAAAAGAATTATTTCTCATTTATGGTTTTTCTCATTGCTGAGTTCATCAGCCTAATGCACAGCTTTATTAACTTGTCTTACAAGTTTCTAACAATGAACTGTATATTTCGAGTTCCGTAAACATCTCTGCCCCCAAGCAGCAATAATGTGAATCTATACTGTGCCAAGATTAATGTTTTATCATTTTCCTGGGTATGTTTTATGTGCTTGCCTTATAGGCCTGTAATTTATTCCCATAACTTCGTTGTGTATCAGAATGACCAGTAAAAGCTAACTACAGTTATGTTTTAAAAATCATATAATTTTTATAGCATAGTTTTAAAGATGTATATTTATGTAGATGTATTTTAGCATCTACTGTCATTCTAAATGTCTTCTTGGAGTCGACATTGTAGTGGGGAGAGAGAGTTGGTAAATAAATAATAAAGCATGTAGTATGTCTAAAGTATGGGGGTTGGGGCAGTAAAGTTCCAGAAAGAGGAGAGAGGGCTCTAGGATGGTTTAGAATGGGAAGCAGTGTGGTCAAGGAAGGCTTTATAAGGAGATATTTGAGCCAGACTAGAGGGCATGAGCAAGTGAGCTGTGCATTTGTCCTGGTTTGAAATGGTTGGACATTTAAATCCTACCAGAAATGGGGGGGGGGGTTGATTTTCTAAGGTTTCTGTGTTATTACTTATATGCTAATATATATTTTCAGTGAATCACATGTTAAGGGGTTTGTGGACTGTGGTATATATGCCAAACAAATATATGGGGGTTTTTTTGTCTAATTGACATTTTTCTGATGTGTGAGCACCCTTTCTGATTTGCTTAGGATGGGGAAGCTTAGTGAAAATGAAGAAGTATATATACTCGGGCTTTTTAATATTTCCTTTAAAAACTTAAAAAGAACTATCTAAACAACACATGAGTACAGTTCACTTATATATAGGAACCTTTTGATTGCATCAGAATAAATTTTGAAAAAATTTATTCTGCTTCCTGAGAACATTTAAAATTCTAATCAGATGCTCAATTATCTCTTAGATGAGAAAGAAGAGGGTATCCTGGGAAGCATACTATTACCTAGTTTTCAAATAGCTATGCTTACCTCTGAGGACCACATTAATCGCAAATATGCTTTTAAGGTAAGGAAATAGTCATACTTTTTTAATTCTGTATTTGAATCTTGCACAGATTTTAAAAATGGATTATAAAAAATATTTTAGTGATGGTCATTTTTATATTTAAAATATATTAACAGTCTTAAGTTTGAGTAGGAGAATCCTTTTTAATTAGGAAGCATGTTCTCAAATATCTAAGGGCCAGGTGTCTTCATGTCTGTACTTCACAGTGGTTCTAGATAAAGCAAATATGTGAAAATGGCTAATAATTGGTAAATATGGCTGTAAGTGTCCTGGTGATCACTATACTATTCTTAAAAGATACTGTATATTTGAATTTTTTCATAATAAATTTGGAGAAGAGGACTGTAGGAAACAACTGTGGTTTTTAACATATGTATGTATATGATCTCAGAGAGTATTTGCAAAGATGTTCTTGGGTCTAAGTACATAATGAACATCAGGTAATTTTGAGATAGTATTGACATTGAGATGTTAAAACTTAACTAAATCCAATCAGACCTAAGCCCCCCTCCTTGACTAGCAATGTCTATCCACTTCTCCTATGCTGGTTTGTGAAATACTTCAAGTTAAAAGCCACTTTAATGATATTTCAGTTATTTTTGTTTTCAAAAGCCATACTGCATTCCTTGCTTTATGACTGTGGCTGAAATAAATTTTAGAGGTCACTTATTTTTTAAGTCAGTTTTAAGAACTCTGAAGGGTTTGATGTTAAAATTTCATTTGAAGGGGAAGGTAAGGGTAACATATGCTGTAATTGAACAGTGAAAATGTTTGCAGCCCTATAACACTGATCCCATTTTTACTGCCCATCCACATTTTTGTTTATTTTTATTTTTTTTAAGATTTTATTTATTTATTTGACAGAGAGAAATCACAAGTAGATGGAGAGGCAGGCAGAGAGAGAGAGAGGGAAGCAGGCTCCCTGATGAGCAGGGAGCCCGGTGTGGGACTCGATCCCAGGACTCTGAGATCATGACCTGAGCCGAAGGCAGCGGCCCAACCCACTGAGCCACCCAGGCACCCAACTGCCCATCCACATTTTTAAAGAATACCTAGGACTGCAGCTTATTTACAACTTTTGCTAATTAACATATTGCATTACTATCTATAGAGAAAAAAGCAGGAAAGTTAGAGTGGTGAGGGGGTAGTGATGGACAGCCTCAAGAAGGTGATGTCCGAGCAGACACTGTGGGTAAGAAGGGAATGGCATGGAATTTCAATAAATTTTATTAACATCGTAAACCAGAGGAACAGAATTAAGTATTTATGATGCTATAACAAAATTTAATATTGGTAACTTAAATAAATTGATAAAAGTTACTTTCACATGTAAGACTGTATGATACTGTTATTTGATCATGAGTTTAGTTTTTGTGTTTGCTCATCAATTTGGCAAAAGTTCATTGAATGTACTCTTATAGGACATTTTGCTGGGTTCTTAAGACTCTTAAGTATTAGAATGTTGAAGTCTCAATAACAGTGACAATGCGTGTTAGGTGTACTTTCTCTGTAATTATTTGGTTTTGATATTAATTTTATTTTCTCTGTAACAAGGGTAGTAATTTCTCTCTCAAATTCTCTTTTGCAATGTTGTTTCCTTCAAATTTATGAGCGAGTTTTGACACTGAAGCTACTGTTTATCACAATGGTGAGTAGAAACTTGATAGACGATTGTAGAACTTAAAGGTAGATAGCAGACTCTGTCATTATCTAATAAATATTTCTACTTGACAGTTGGCAGGCATGGTATGGTTTGTTGGCATAGAAGTTGTGCCTGTACCTTCATCCTCTAGCACTAGCCCTGTTTCTTCCATTGATTACAGATGTGGACAGTGGTCTTTCATTTCTCCAAAACCCGATTCAGGCAGCCATGGCTTTAATCATTTTAACAACATGTAGCATTTGAGCTGATTCTTTTACATTGTTTCCATGGATAGTTTTATATCTCCAACAAAGTCTAGTGAGATTTGTTGCTTATAGAGTTATTTGGATCACTGTGTTTACTGAATTTATTTGTCTTGATTCTTTCTGAAAAAAAATTTGTTGAAAAAGCTACTTTGACATTGTTAATGAAGCAGATAGTCAAGATTTCAAAGTCTGTAGCTCCAGATTTATTCCTCTCCAGTTTTTATATTCAGCAGACTAACTATGTACCTCGTGCTCTCCTTTCCCTCATTGTATGCTGGCATAACTTATTTTTCCTTGTCTTTCAGTGTGTGATGGGAAACGGTCACAGGCATTTTTACATGGAGATTAAGAAGGTTTCCTCCACAGAATTCTCTGCCTTGCCCTTTTGTTCTCCTTTGATACAGCTACTACTGCTGTCCTTCTTTGCCCTGCCAGCCCCCGGGCTAAGCTGAGCTCTTAGTGCTCATCCCTCATTGATGCCTTTATTTCATTCTTCTTCCATTTCTTAGGAACAGAGGCAGATTGATCCACTATAAAGATAAAAACCCACTTAACCACTTACATAGGCCTTCCTCAAACCCCAAATGTTTACATTTTTCTAACATCTTAATTCTATTGTTTTTCAGTGTTCCATGGTTTATTGTTTATGCACCACACCCAGTGCTCCATGCAACAAAATATTTATATTTTAACTCTGAAACTTAAAATGAAAAGCTAAAGGGAAATACCATTTTGGATCATTTCTTAATCTTTTATATTTGTGTGTCTATGAGGATTAAACAAAATGCTTCAACAGTAGCACCTTTTGAAGACTGAAGAAATTGCTAACACAAAGGGGAAATGCTATATTTCTATTAATTTTGTTGCTAGTTGTTCTAGAACATTCTTTTTTTGTTGAAGTATAATTGGCATACAATTAGTTTCAGGTATACATCATAATGATTTGCTATCTTTATATATTATGAAATGATCCCCATAGTTAGTCTCCTTACCATTTGTCACTATACAATTATTACAATATTATTGACTGTATTCTCTATTCTATATATTATATCCCTGTGACTTAGGTTATGTTAGAACTGGAAGTTTATACATCTTAATCCTCTTCACCTTTTTCACCTACCCTCCAATCCCTCCTGCATCTGCTAACCAGAATTTTGTCCCTGTATCTTTGACTCTGTTTCTGTTTTGTTTTGTTTGTTCATTTGTTCTGTTGTTTAGGTTCCACATATAAGTACAATCAGACAGTATTTGTCTTCCTCCATCAGACGTATAACACCTGGCATAATAGACCTCCAGGTCTACCCATGTCATTGAAAGATGCCATTTCTTTTTTATGCTTAAGTAATACCCTGCTGTGTGTGTCTGCCACATCTGCTCTAGCCATTCGTCTGTCAGTGGACACTAAGCCTGCTTCCATATCTTAGCTGTTGTAAATAATGCTGCCATGGGGGTGCATATATCTCTTTGGTTTTTGTTTTGTCTTTAAAGGGTTTATTTATCTATTTGAGAGTGAGAGCATGTCACAGCAGGGTGGGGGAGAGAGAGAGAGAGAATGAATCCCAAGCAGGCTCCACACACAGCACGGCTTGATGCCAGGCTCCATCCCATACTCCATCCCACGACCCCGAGACCAGCACCCAAGCCGAGTCTGATGCTTAACCAGCTGAGCCACCCATGCATATTTCTCTTTGAGTTGGGTGTTTTTTTTCTTTGAATAAGAAGAGGATTGTTTGATAGTTTGATAGTTCTATTTTTAATGGAACATTCTTGAATAAAGAGGTGTAAATTGTAGTCAATGGAAATTGCTAGGGATGCATACATGGAACAGGCATGGCAAGGAAGCATAAAAAGGAACCTCGTTTCTTACCTCCTTTCCTTCCCACACACCTTTTTCCTCATTTTGATTTTCAGAGGAAAAATGACAATGTTGGGAAGACATTATAATAGTTATATTTTTTTCAAGATTGAATTACATTTTAAGTCACTCATTACTGTAACTGTGTATAAGCCAAGTCTGATTTCTTAGAAAGTTGATAGTGATGATCTATGTAGGGAACCACTTAACTGTCTTTCTTTTTCCTTTACAGATCCCATGTATCTGTTTACAATGATCCTGTCATTTTCAATCAGGCAGCCCATCCAAACATGCGGACCTATTATTTCTGCACTGATACAGGAAAGGAAATGGAGTTGTGGATGAAAGCCATGTTAGACGCTGCCCTAGTACAGACAGAACCTGTGAAAAGGTAAATGCTTGTAGGGAAAATAATGGTGATTGCCACTTACATTTTATTCCATGCCTGGCAAGTGTATATCGTTATCATAGTACATATCATTTTATTAGTCATGATATAAAATCATTTCTTCCTCAGAAATCAAGGATTAATTCATGTTCTATATTAAATTAATACACCGTTAGTTAATTTGAGATACCACCTGCATTTTTATTCCACATTTCCTCTTTATTCATTTTCACCTATCAGTGTACTGAGGTGAATCCAGAATCCTAACATTCAAACTGAATATTCTTTCTTCTTACAGAATTACCTTTAATTTCCGGTAAGTACATTTTTAATTGTTATCTTAAACCTACACAAGACAGTGTTTAAGGCCTCAATCCTAAAAGAGAATTTATATTCATGAAGTTAATTTTATTGTGCTTTTATATTATGTTGTATTTTTTTGGAGTGTAATAAATAGAAATAAAAAATTTTGATGAGTTTCATTTCTTCAGCATTTCCTGATTAATTCTGAAGACTTTATGATAAATGTCTCCAGAAAACAGCCCATTAAGCATTAAAATCATTTCTAAGTATGTCTGTTTCTTGATAAATTCTACCTTCTTTCTTTTGAAACTTCAGTACTTAGAATTCTTGATAATATATCTAATATTAAAATTGATCCGTGATTTCTTTTTCTCTGCTTGAACATCTGAATCATTTTAATAATCAACTATATTAAGAACTAGTGAGAGGAAATCTGTTTATACAACTACTTAAAAAGCAGCTGAATGATGTGCTTTAAAAAAATTGTATTCCCGTGTTTTGGAGAAAGATCTGTGACACAATTAAGTTCTTTTCCAGTCAGCAGCAATTGAGTATATACCTTACACAGGGAAGATGCTTACTTGCAAGTTTGATCTTTTTTCTCTCTTCTCAGGGAATTAGGGAGTTGTTAAAATATAAATCTTTAGTTTGGTGGGGAGGAGGGAGGGTTAGTGTACGTACTAATAAAGTCTTTTGACTCACTAGTTAAAAGACTGAAGTTGATGCTATATAAATATATTTGTGTTTTTTTTTAAATCCTCAGATAATTTTAACCCTAAAGTAAAATTTTCAAGGAACTATTTAGAATAAAGAAATCTGTATTATAATTTAAATATATGATTTCTAGATAATCTCATATTGAATGTTACCCTTATCTCAGAATTTCAGTTTCTTTTTTTTCTTATATTTTCCATGCTAAAAACTAATAATTACTCATAATTTAGGATGATAAAAAGAGTAGTGTTTTGGTTGAACTTCTGATAACCTATTAGTTAATTATGTGCCTGTAATAATTTTTGGCAGGTTGTGTTGATATAATTTACTCAGCCAGAAATTATTGAAGACCACCCATGTGCCCAGCCTGATGTCACCATTATCTTGTAGGAATTGTCTTTTCTTGTACTTCTCGCTGTTGGCATTTTTATCCTGCCTTGTTGATCTCACTTAATATTTCAAACGGAAAGAACCTAATATTGTAATATTTCATAAGTATAGGAAGAGTTTGTTTGCTTGGTTTTAAGGTAATGGGCTATCTTTCCTTTATGTCTAGAATACCCAACAAATATTTATCAGAGTATATCACCTAAGAGATAAAATGCCTAGCTTTTAACTAGGTAGTTCATTTCTTGTAAATTCATTTGTTCCCATTTGAAAAGTCAGTATATATGTCTTTTTTTTTAATGATATTTCTTAAATGACAAGTCTTTGGAAAAATCAAGATAAAAAAGGCAGTTCTGTTCTAATATAAAATAATAGCTATAAATTAACTAGAAGTAACTATGTTTAAGAATTTTTTCAGATTAAAAAATTTTTTTCAGATATTTGATATTCACTCTTAAAACTACTCCTTCACCCATATATTTCATAAGGATAAATATGCTTTTATAAAAGTGTAAATCTTCTATCTTTTAAGAGAAAGAAGCTCTGTAGCATATCTTTGTAAACTTTACCAGTGTCTAATACTGCTTCCAGTCTAGAAGCTGTGAGTTATATCCAACCTAAATATATGGATCATATACAAAAATTTACGAAAAGCCGTCCCCTTTCTTTTCCTTGTTTCCCTCACTACTCATATTCTAACCTCTGTCTATAGCTGTATGTGTGTGGGCTGTATAGTTCCTGCCCGTCACTAACACTGGCTGCAATACCCATGTTGGCATCAGATAGGAGCTGTAGTCTGTATTGAAGTGTGGACGCTTGGCCAGTTCTAGAAAGGCCTCCCAGCACGGCATGAGCTTCGCGATTTCGTGCAGGTTTAGACACTCAGCTTGGTCTTGTCAAGAGTCCGGAGGTGATTGGTATCAGAGAAACTGATTCTCATCAAAAAGACCTAGCTAGAACCACTGGAATGGTGAGCAACAAAACGAGGCCTGGTCACATACTGACAGGCAGCGCATTCTTCCAGTGGGGAGGTGGACACAGAAAGCCAGATTCTACTCCAAAATTGCTTAATGAGATGGGATGATAATAGTGATAAAGTCTGTGGCAGCCAGTAATGTGCTCCCCTAGTCCTCACACAATCCCATAAACCTGGTGCTACAGTTACCCCCACTTACCGAAGAGAAGACGGAGTCACGGTAAATCTCCACACCTTGTCCGGAGACATGGTCAGCAAGAGGCATTGTTGCAAGCTGAACACAGCTCGGTCTGGCTGTGAGAGCCCTTAACCAAAAGTCAGGTCCTCTTGAATACAGACATGCTGATTAGTCCTACGGCTCCCATCTTCGACGGTATCAGACTCTAACTTCTTTGTGCAGCTGTTTCCACAAACCAGACTCAGCATTTGTCTCAAGATAAGTTAATCCCTCCTCCCGGCTGGAAGCCACGTTGTTTATTTCAAATGATCAGCTGTGGTAGTCCTTCAAGTGTGAATTTTGTGGTTTTACTGTCAAAGGGCAATCCTAATTTGCTTTATTTCCTGATTTCTAATGGGGTCACTCATCACTTTTTATCCTCCGGTGCTTTATATACACCGTATATTCTATGTTTTCTTCCCCCACCTCCTTTCTGCTTATGCAGTATGATACTGTGCTTGAGTTTTCATATCACAATATTGGATTTATACAGGCTTAGCCTCTGGGACCCTTCCAGTTTTTTTAATAAAGTCAAAGGTAATTTTGCATTTTTTCCTAGATTGAATCCAAGAAATAACATGTGCATTATTTCATCTGACTTACTACCATTTTCTTCTGATTTCAGAGTGGACAAGATTACATCTGAAAATGCACCAACTAAAGAAATCAGTAACTTTCCCAACCATAGAGTGCTCATTAAACCAGAGGTCCAAAATAACCAGAAAAACAAGGAAATAAGCAAAAGTGAAGAAAAAAAGGCATTAGAAGCTGAAAAATACGGATTTCAGAAGGATGGTCAAGATAGACCTTTAACAAAAATTAATAGCGTAAAGTTGAATTCACTGCCATCTGACTATGAGAGTGGGTCAATATGCCCAGCTCAGACTGGACACTATAGGCCAGTGAATGTGAATAGTTCGGAGAACAAAACAGTCAATGTCAGCCTGGCAGATCTTAGAGGTGGAAATCACCCAAGTATAGGGCCTTTACACACAGAGGCTGATCGAGTCATCCAGAGGACAAACTCGATGCAACAGTTGGAACAGTGGATTAAAATCCAGAAGGGGAGGGGTCATGAAGAAGAAACCAGGGGGTAAGTGTCTTGTCCTTCTGTGTTCAGAACCCAGATTCCTTTCACACTATGCCTGTGGAGATTGGTTTCTGACACACCTATGGAAAAATACTAGTTTAAGTAGTGTTTTTAGGCATAATAGCTTCCTGTATCTCTTCTTCATGGTAATCAGACATGAGTGTTTTTTTTTTCTCTATCTCCCATTGTTCTGTTCAGATTTCTCAAAGAGATCCCTACCCTGTAGAGGAGAAAGTTAAACGTACAAGTCCAGTATACTGTGATAAAATGAAGGAAGAGCATGACACAAGAACAGGGACAACCGACACAGCCTGTGGGTCCAGGAAAACCTTCTGCAGGAAGGGAAATGCAGGCTGAAATGTAAAGGTGGCATGCTTGTCTTGGTTTTAGATAGCCCAGACTGCAGAGTGGACAGGGAGCAGGAAAAGGAACCCAGAGACATCCAGTATGGCTTAGGTGCTTCGGCTGTGATGGTGCAGGAGAAACGAGGCTGGAGACAAGCCAGAAGAGATGTGTTCACATTGGCGTTTCAGAAAGATCTCTCCAGCTACAGGATCTGGAGAACAAATTAGAGAAAGTTCTAAAGCTATTGGATTAAGTGAAATAAGGAGAAGAAAGGGATTTATTTAAGATAGGATTGACAAGACTAGTAGAGTGCTTAGATATGCTTGATTGTAAGCTATTCCTTGCAATTTAGTTTGAGTAATAGGGGAAAATCAAGAATGACACCCTGCTTTGAGGCCTCTGACCATCAGGGGTGGTATTTAGTGCCTTTAACCGCGTAGAGAAGATTTGGAAAGAAAGAAAATAATAAATGACTGGAGAGGTTAAATTGAGGTGCCTGAAGTCTGTAGCTCCCAAGAGAAATCTGGATTTGAATAAGGTTTGGAGCATCATCATTATATCAAAAGTACTTACAGGAAAGGATGAGAGAAGATAAATTTATTTAGTTGGAGTAAAATAAAGATTTAGCTGGGTAAAATAAAGATTCTAAAGGAAAACCTGAAAGAACACTTACATTTAAGGGAAAAAACGGATTGTGGGGGCCTGCAAAGGAGATGAAAAGTAAAGGCCAGAGGAAATGGAGGAAAAGCAGGCACCTTCTGATGAGAAACAGTGTTCTGTCATTAGGCAGGAGTTTGCTGATACAAATTTTAAAAATAATGTCGGAAGAATTATCTGAAGAGTTACTGTGACTCTTACCCTCAGTAGTAGAAAACCGTATAACAATGACATCAATGTGTTTCAGCTAAATGAAGATTAACCTAACAGTGAGACTTCTGAGGTATAGGAACATTCTTCTAGTTTGCTCAGTTGGCGTGGCTGGCTTCTGTGCCTGTAAGCCCGAGTCTCTCCTTTCAGGAACAGCTCAAAGGCCTGGGTGCACTTGGCCTCATCTTTTGTTACCTCAACCAGCACTGCAAAAACACTCCCACAATGTGTTCACTTTCATTTTCTTCTTCTCCACCGTCAGCACTCACTTTTCTGATTTTCCCAGGGGAGAATTGTGAGACATATTTATTATTTCTGGCTGAAGAGAAGCCAGAGTTAGTTCGGGGCAGGGGGGGGCGGAGGCTGAACAGATGTTTGATTGTATTTAAGGTAACCATTTTCAGGGAAACAATAATAAAAATCCCAGCCAGAAAATTTGCTGAATCTCTACCCAGCAAATTAAATCTCACTTCTTAGTGAAATCACTGTCCTCAGTGATTTCATACTTTCTTACAGTTGAAACTATAGTTAAAAAGGTTCAACAGACATCTGGAAGTTAGATTTTCTTAATTGTTGGGCATAAATATTAGTTTGAAGAACTTCTGGGTTTCTTGATTGGTATAATTAACATACGTAAAGGCTTTCTGTGTGACTTTTTTCTTTTGAATGCAGACCTACGCCTTCTGAAGGTTATTTTGAGCTAGGATTTCCTGTGTTTTTCTCCCCTCCAACTTTGGATTCTCTGGCTAGAGTGTACTTTGGGTCATTGAGATAGATCATCTACATTATCATATGAACTTCATATTTAAAAAATAGTTGTGATGTTTTATAATGAAATAATGTTCTCTGCTGGAAAGAAGCATATGGGCTATTCAGATTGTGATTCATTTTGTAAAACTTTATGAAAGGCTTGCTTTTAAAGTTCTGATGGAAAGAAAAGAGGTTTAATATTTAGTCAAATAGTAGATCCCTGCATCTGTGAGCAGAGCTTTTAAGTTTCTTTGTGCGTGGCAAGCACTGTTAAGACGCATGGTGCCTTAATCCATTGTTCTGCGTGGCAGAATCCCAGGGACAGGGTTTTCATGGTGTTTGACAGGCAGCTGCTGGTGAATGGAGCACCAAACCTGATGAAGGAGCTCACAGTGTTCATTTCTTAAGCTTTCACTTAAAAGTAAATCACACTTTGCTTAATTTGAATTTCTTTGGGCAAAACCACTGAAGGAAACTAGTTTTTTGAAAAACAGGTCTCAAAATGCTAGAAAGCGTATGGGCTAAAAATAAATTTACTTGATAATAACCTAACGTTCTATTAAAATTCTTCAAAGGTGGTTTCAAAGATGGCAGAAGAGCCTTTTAAACGTTGTAATCATTAATTAGCCTACTCTTAATGGTCATATGGTATGTTAACAGTTCATGTTCCATGTACATCTCTACAAGAGGGTCCAGCTCACAGATTGTGAATGCTTCAAGAGTACTGATGGAGGTGTTTGATGCAGTAGTTTCTGAAATGGAATTTAAGAATTAGTTTATAGACAGTTTTTAATTGTATATTAGATTAACAGTGTTTGTCCCATCCTTACATGTGTATAAATAATCTTTTCCCATATTTCCAAACTGGATATAAAGTTAGTATTTATATTATCATGTATTCTTCTATGATACAGTTCAGTGCTTAGTACAGAGCTTTTGCGTATTTTCTCCATAATAGTTCTTAGATTTGTGAATAACCAAAGTTATTGAATTTGTAAATGACCAAATCAAGATATGTTGGGGTAAATTGCTTTAGTACTAGGACAGAATTTCTAGGATGTCATCTATTTCTGTGACTGACGCGCTTCTTAAGCAGGTAGACGTGGGGTTGCCAATTCTGGACTTTTTCCAGTTTCTAGCTTTAATGTGACCAGAGATGGGAATACGAAGGAAGACCAAGCAGAGAAAAAAATAGGAAATACGTGTGGTGAGAAAGCAGCAAAGAAGTGAACCTTTATGCTGGTTATATCAGAGTACTGGGTACCTTTCTCCTTCGCTCCAGCCCCAGAGGCATCCAGTGATTAGCCTTGCTTGCAGTAGCCCTTGTGGGGATGGTGGGGGAAGGGGAGGGGGAGGCAAAATGACCAATTCTGAGCAAGCCTGTTACAAGTGAAGACTGTGAGAAGCTGAGGAACAACCAGCATGATGAAGGAAATTTAGTTTAGGGGGAAACAGTTGAAGGAATTGGAAATAAATATTTCAAACACATAGTAAGACAGGGAGTTTAGAACTGTAAGATAGTTTTGTGATCAAATCATCTTATAGATAAGAAAACCAAATCTCCAAAAGTTTCAGTTTGCCAGATTTGGGTAGCAATATGAAGGATTCTAGTAGCACTTTAAGATTATGCCCTTCCTAATTTGGGGGTTTATTTTTCTTTTTAATTAAACCATTACAATTGAGAAGTGGTTTTTTTTTTTTTAAATAATTGCCATAGTTTGCGAGAAATTTCTTCAAATAGAAGGATTATTTTGCTTTTTCATTAAATCCAAGTTTGGGGTATCATTGACATAATGAAAAGAATCCTGCTTAAGGAAATAAGAGACTTCATTCTAGTTCTGACTGGCCCACGGACTATTTTTTAACCCAGGTATTAAAAGTAACATAAGGAAATTTTTTTAAAGAAAGGAATATGAGGGGTACCTGGTTCAGTCGGTAGAGCCTGGGACTCTTGACCTCAGAGTCATGAGTTTGAGCCCCACACTGGGCTTATGGATCACTTTAAATAATAAAATTAAAAGGAATATATACTCTTGGTCTTTCCTAGCCAAACATGAACTACCCCATCTACCCACCCTACAAAGAAAAAAACCTACCATACACTCTGACATTGTATGAGTCCCAGATGAACTCCAAAGTCTTTGTACTCAGGAGAAGAGCAAGGATCCTGGCCCTCCTGACTTTGGGTCAACTGTTTTTCTCCTCTTTACTATTTTTCCACTGTATTGCTATGTTTTTCATGGCTTTATCCCTTCTGTGGGTGCTTTAAGCCACAAAAAAAGGTATTATTTGAGACTCCCTCTGGTGTTTGTGTAAAGGTAACATCATTTTAGTGCCTTAGTGGGCACAAATTCCACAGGGATTTTTATTTCCCCACACCTCGTAGCTCAGATGCACCCAGTTCATTACACCGAATCAGAACAAAGTCTTTTCTTACTTCAACACGTTAGTAGGCATTGTTACTGACAGCGGTCTTTGGGTCACACAGCTCTGACATCCAGGTTACCAGTCAAGGATCCCCAGATGATTAAAGAGTGTGGTCAAGTACCTTACACGTTGAGTCTTCTACCTTTTCTGGTCTATGTAATCACCAGCCTTGTGAGCATTTTAACATCCAGCAGGAGACAGCAAAATGTTATGCAATTATGCGTGCCCAATTCCAAAATATGCTCTGTGTTGAAAATACAGTATACCGAAGAAAAGCATTAACTAAATGTTGAAAGAAGAGGTCAGGAAACCTGAGTTTGTGGGGTCCCAACTCTCCCACATTTGGTTTATTGAATTACATTTTATATTAGGATATAAATTTATCCCCAGTATAGATGCTAGCATAAGATGAATACTTATGATTTAATATTGATCTTTTTAAATCTAGATTTTATTGTGGTTACTGTTATTAAAAAGGTTGTGTTTGCATTTAGAATTTGATTTGTAATTACATCTAATGACTACCTCTGGAGATAGTGGGAAAACACGAATGCTAACTTGATTTGAAATTTTTAATTAAATTAAATTAAATTAAATTAATCGACTTCTTGAAAATCCTTTTTATTTACTGTATCTGCTGGCACGAGGTTAGCAAAAGGATAGTTTTGACAAATTCAGAGCAGTGCTTTTATTGTACTGTCTTTTTTTTTTTTAATTGTGAACTAAAATTCTACTTTATTCTTTGATTTTAGAAAACTGGAATAAATAATCTGTGCTTAGTAATAGACCTAATGGGCGCCTGGGTGGCTCAGTGGTTAAGCCGCTGCCTTCGGCTCAGGTCATGATCTCGGGGTCCTGGGATCGAGTCCCGCATCGGGCTCTCTGCTCAGCAGGGAGCCTGCTTCCTCCTCTCTCTCTCTCTCTCTGCCTGCCTCTCTGCCTACTTGTGATTTCTCTCTGTCGAATAAATAAATAAAATCTTTAAAAAAAAAAAAAAGTAATAGACCTAATGTGTCCATATCCAGAAACAACAGCATTTTAGAAGAACTTTATTTTAGCTGCTTAATGTCCATGAGGAACTTTTAGATTGCTTTAGAAAGCCTCCCACAAATGTTTATACCAAGGTGGAATATTCATTTCTATGCTAGAAACATGGAAAATTCCTGAGTTTTGCAGTTGTATGGGTAAATATTGTCATGTTCAAGTATTTTGTCTTTAAATGGTTCCGTTTTGAGCTTTAGCTTCAAGTCATTTTTATTTTTCAAATTAAGAGAAGTTATCAAGGGGAATTCTCTCTTCCAACCACAAATGTACTGATGTACTTCTTCCAGAAATAGTCATGCTTTCTGAAGGAAGCGTTGCAATAGAGGAATCACACAAACCTTGAGGAAATTTAGTTTAGGGGGAAACTGGCTTCGTAGGCTCAATTCAAATGCTTCAGGATTTCATTCCTACACAGAGATCCCACTTAAGTGTTCTGGTGAGATGTAGGAAAAGATTCTAGGCGTCTGTGGATCTAAAAACAAGCTATAGAGACAGACGAGATTAGACCTTAGACATTCTTACTAATAAGTATTTTCCTTTTCATAACCTAACTGTATGTTACGTGAATAGTCTTTTATGTAAATAACAAAGATGTTTTTTATTTAATGTAGTAAATTCATCAAACTGAATTTCATAAAAAAGTTAAAATCTATTCATGAATATTTTATATCCTGTGTAAAATCGTGATCAACTTTTTAAAAGTAAGTCCCAGTATATATATTTTACTTACCAGAAGGGGGGAAAATGTACTCTAATTCAGAATCTAGGAAACAACTCTCTTGTTCATGTTTACACTTCAATTCTTTTTTTGTCTGTTTATTTGTTTTAGAGTAATTTCTTATCAGACATTACCAAGAAATATGCCAAGCCACCGAGCCCAGGTTATGGCTCGCTATCCTGAGGGTTATAGAACACTCCCAAGGAACAGCAAGACCAGGCCGGAAAGTATCTGCAGTGTAACCCCTTCCACTCATGACCAACCAGTAGGACCTGGAGCAGAAGAGAAACGGAGATCAATGAGAGATGACACAATGTGGCAGCTTTACGAGTGGCAGCAGCGTCAGTTCTATAATAAGCAGAGCACCCTCCCTCGTCACGGTCCTTTGACCAGTCCCAAAACCATGGTTAATATTTCTGATCAGACCATGCACTCTATTCCCACATCACCTTCCCATGGGTCAATAGCTGCTTATCAGGGATACTCCCCTCAACGAACGTACAGATCAGAAGTCTCTTCCCCAATTCAGAGAGGAGATGTGACGATAGATCGCAGGCACAGGGCCCACCACCCTAAGGTAAGCTAGCTGCTCATCTTGCATAAACTACTGCTTTATGGATGCTCTGTTATTTCTGTCTATACTATGCCTTCTTTTAAATGTGAAAGACAAGTCGGGTGCCCGGGTGGCTCAGTGGATTGAGCCTCTGCCTTCGGCTCAGGTCATGGTCTCAGGGTCCTTGGATCAAGCCCCGCATCAGGCTCTCTGCTCAGTGGGGAGCCTGCTTCCCTTCCCCCTCCCTCTCTGCCTGCCTCTACTTGTGATCTCTCTTTCTGTCAAATAAATAAAATATTTAAAATAATTAATTAATTAGAAAATGTGAAAGCCATGAATATAGGGAGGAGGTAAGTAAGCAAGGCAGCTCTTCTGTTTTAAAAACTAAGCAAGAATAATCTGCAGTGTCAGAATCTCACATATAAAAACCTAAGCTTGCAATGCATTGTCTCTCAAGAGCACAGAACTAGCTATTTTGAGCAGATGCTTTATGCACTGTTCCATGCTGGACAGCATAGCTCATCAGCCGTCCATGTAGGTTAAGCCCACTTGGGTTTTTATTGGCTCTTCCACACACTTGAAAATACGACCCCTGCCCCCTTCCAACATACCTGCCTTCGTATATCAGGCTCGTCCCGCTCTTCGCTTAGGTAAGTGCTGACCTCATCTTCTAACCAGCTGCTTGTATGGCTTATCGAAATATCTCCTTAGACGGCCCAGTTTAATATCAGAAGAATAATGTACCAAGAAGCCCTGGTGTATATTCTTGTTTAAAATTAAGATTCAGGGGCGCCTGGGTGGCTCAGTGGGTTAAGCCTCTGACTTCGGCTCAGGTCATGATCTCAGGGTCCTGGGATCGAGCCCCACATCGGGCTCTCTGCTCAGCGGGGAGCCTGCCTCTCTGCCTCTCTCTCTCTCAATCTCTGTTAAATAAATAAGTAAATATTTAAAAAAAAAAAAAAGATTTAAAATTAAGATTCACATAGGAATCATGTTTTAACTTGTACTTGCAGTTGGTTTAAGCATTGCTTAGTAGATTATGAGTGCACTTAGTGTTAGTTAGCTTCTTAAAATACTAAAGCCGTCATCTCAGTCAGCCTACACGCAGCCAGTTCTGTAATGTCTATCCTAAAATGAAAAGGAAATTTTCTGTCGTTTCCTTTTTAATTCTAAAGAATTTTTTGCTTTATACCATTTTAAAATGTACCTTTTAGTATCCTTTTGACAGACTGAATCCTTCAGTTGTAACGTTACATAAAGGGTATATTTGATTTTTCCATAAATAACCGTTAGAAATTAATAAGTCAATCAGGATTTTTTTCTTTCTTTTCTTTTTTGTTTTTTTTTAAGTTTTTATTTATTTGACAGAGAGAGATCACAAGTAGGCATAGAGGCAGGCAGAGAGAGAGAGAGGAGGAAGCAGGCTCCCTGCTGAGCAGAGAGCCCAACATGGGACTTGATCCCAGGACCCTGAGATCATGACCTGAGCCAAAGGCTTAACCCACTGAGCCACCCAGGTGCCCGAGCATCCAACTCTTGATTTCAGCTCATGTCATGATCTCAGGGTCAGGAGATCGAGCTTCATGTTGGGTGTGGAGTCTGCTTGTCCTTCTCCCTGTCCGCCTCTCTGTGCACATGCATGTGCACTCTCACTCCTTCAAACAAGTAAAATAAATAAAAACAATACTCAAGACAGATTACTCTAATACAATTGATTAGTGTGTGGTTGAAAAGTGTTCTTCTGGTATTGGTATTAATTTATCATCTGTTTCAATAACAAATAGAAGATGACTGTGTCCTTGCTATCTAGTTCCTGGTCAACTAATGTCTACTGCTTCTCTCCCCAAAAACTTCTTAAACATTGCCAAAATTTTCTTTCAAAGTGTCCTGTCGTTTCCCTTGATGTGATGAGTGGTTCCCAAAGTATGTCCATGGATCTCTGAGGGTTCCCATGACCCTTCCAGGGAGTCTATAAATAAGCTCAAAACTGTTTCTACAATGGCAATAAGGCGATATTCATTTTGTTACCATTTTCTAAAAGCACAGAAACAATGGTGGGTTTTGGTACCTTCACATAAATCAAGGGAGTGGCTCCAAACTAGTGGTGGTCACTGTAAGTTCCTGTGCCACCCACTTGCAGTAGAAATAAAGTAGCAGTTTCACTTAGAAATCCCTTTGATGAAGCAGTAAAAGATAATTTTATTCATCTTAACCTTTTGTTATATGTCATTTTAATTTTCTATGTGATGAAATGGGAAATATGTTGAAGACATTTTTCTTGCATACCAAAGTGCTAATATTAGGGTTGACTCACAGAAAAACATGCGTGCGTTAGAGGTGCAAGCTGGACTAGCTCCTTTTTTCATGAAACACCACTTTTACTTGGAAGAACGAATGATAGACAAACTATAGTTGTTCAGACTCGGTATTTGACAGACACATCTCAAAGTGAAATGTTATCCTGTCACTTCCAAGAAAACAACTAACTGTATTTGTCACTGATGACAAATAGGAGCTTTCAAGCAAAAATTAGAATTTTGGAAATGCTGTATCTGCCACTGTGAGCTTGACAGCTTTCCGGCGCTTCAGGATCGGTGGTGGTATTAACAGATGTGTGGTGTGATACTGTACACCAGTGGTGCCAACATCTGCATAACTCACTGATCCAATATTTTCCTCACGAACAGTGTTTGATAGTACAGAATCAAAGATGGGTAAAAAACTCACTTAGAGCATAAACACAAGCCTGCTTTGTTCTGTTGCACTTTGCAGATACCGCATTTTTTTTTTCTTCACAAATTGAAGGTTTGCACCAGTCCTTCTGACAAAAATGTCAGTGCCACAGCATTTGCTCACTTTGTGTCTGTGTTACATTTTGGTAATTCTCACAATACTTCAAACCATTTTATTATTGTTTGTTACGGTGATCTGTGATCAGTGATTTATAATTCACTGGAAGCTCAGACAATGGTTTGCATTTTTTATAGTAATGTATCTTTTAATTAAGGTATATGCATTTTTTTAGATATAATGCTATTGCACACTTCATAGACAGCAGCATAGTTTAAACATAACTTTAACATGCACTAGGAAACCAAAAATTTCATTTGACTTGCTTTATTGCAGTATTCACTTAATTGTGGTTGTCAGGAACCAAACCCACAATATCTCTCCTAGTTATGCCTGTAAGCCAGTAGGTATTAATCTAACAGTATGAAAAGTTCATTGATGCAGTTTCAGATACCATTTTGCAACTGACTTTTAATACCTACATTCATAAGCAGTAATAGCAAATTTTCAATGATATTTTATAATGTAAAAAGATTCTCATCACTGACATTGACCACAGAACTTACATTGTACCCTTATTTTCCTAGCATGTCTATGTTCCTGACAGGAGGTCAATGCCAGCTGGCCTGACTTTACAGTCTATTAGTCCCCAGAGCCTCCAAGGCAAAACGGTGAGTTGTTGTTTTTATTTACTGTACCATGATTTATATATGTGCTGCACATGATAGCACATATCCAACAGAGCTTCTAAGTTTGAAAAAGGGGTTCCTCCCAAAGAAAAACTGTTGCAGCTTTTGTGAAAGAGAAGCTCATTAGAAGAATCGGAGATCATGTAACCATTTCATTGTCAGATTGGATATATTTCCCTAAATGTCTGAATGCCTAAATATAAGATTATATTTTCAGATTTTATTGTATAAACTGAGAGGGTTTGTTTACTTCATTGAATGTTAATTCCCTTGTTCTTAAAACAGAAGTTGGAGTAGTAGATTAGTGGAACAAACCCAGCAGGCGACCATGTGTAGTCACACTCAGGCCTCTTAAGAAGTTTCTCCTGTGAATTTTTATACAGATTAACTACTTTAGAAGGGAAAAAACTGATTTACATATTTATGCAGAGAGAGACTATAAAAATACACGAGGTGTTAGCAAGTACTTAGCATTATCATTTCATCCTCAGTATTAAGTTCAAATTGAGAAGGAGTTCTATCACCAGGACACTATTATTCTTCTCATTAAAGAGAAAGGAGGACTTTTCATTACATCGTTTAATTTTAATGGCATTCTTTTATCTGTGCTTTAATGTCAGTAGGTAGTCTCAGTTCCAGTGAAGATGTGATTTAAGGATCTAGATAGTTGTTCATCATTTGAAATTGTCCTCCTGAAGGAATCAAAACAAATTCATGTTCTGTGTGTTTTGCAGACATTGTTTTATTTCCTTTTTCATCCTTTATGTGCTTAGATATAAGGAAGATATGTTGACTTTAAGCTACTGGCAGCTTATTTATTAAAGGTTATAAATATTACTTGATTAAAACTAAAAACTTTTAAATGTTGTAATTTTTACATATTAGATTGTTGATCTGACGAAGAAACAGACATCCGTCATAAGATAATGCTAATAAGTATCATATTATGAATTTTTATCTTCTTCTTGCTCCCTCTAGTGGATATTTAGGATAAAATTTACTTATTACTTCCTTTTGTGCAGGTCAAAAATGTGCCTGTTTTTATTATGCCTCAAAGTTTAAGTATATAGGAAACTTACTGGAACCTTTTGTCCTTTTGAAAATCTCTTTATCTTTTTAACTCAGCAAATAATAAACCAGAGTCTCGAGATTTCCTTCTTTCGGTCACTCTGGGTCTTAGAATATCTAAATCCCTTACACAACCCCACCTGCTCTGTGGCAGGACCTCAAGAGCTTGATATGGTGATCTTAAGACGGACAACCCCATAGTCCTGAGGTCACCAGATGTGGTTGGCATCAGAGCAAAAGTAGCTCTTCTTTTCCTGTTATGAAATTTCTTCTTCAGGACATACACGCATATTCTTTGACTCCTTAATGTCTTATCCATGTCGATGGCTCTTTCTAAAGAATCACATAGTAACTGCATTTTAATTCTGAGATTTTTCTCAACGAAGGCAATAGTTTTTAATATTTCATATAACAGTTAAAAATTTCTTCTGTCCCTTAAAACTGTTGTATAGAGAAGAAAAAAAGAACAGCAGCAAATGAACAGAATAGAAGAGAGCTCATGTTAACCCTGTGGTATAGGCAAGACAGATCCATCTCAGGAAGGCTTTTGGTCTAGTATTTTCAAGTGCACACCACAGCCCTCAGGTGATGAGTCTCCCTCTGGCCTTTCTGCAGTTTTTAATCATAGCAAAGTTCAGAGAAAGACCAAATAATATTTTATGACCTGTAAGACTGCCAACGACCATACCTTATTGCATTTCTAACAAAGAAAAATATGTCAGATTGGCCTGTTAAGGAATTTTATCTGCCTTTGAAAATTTATCTCCCTAAGGGATCATAGTAACCAATCAGGAATCAGAAGTTCTCTGCTTGCCCCAGAGTGTGGGAAGAGGGTTTATATACTCATGGAACCTTTCTCTTTATATAAAATGCTGTCTTTTTTTTTTCCTTAGAAAAAAAAACTGATCTTTTGGTCATTTAAAATATCCTGTGAATCCCCTAACAGTGACATTTAATAATATAACTGGGAAGCAATTAATAGTTCCCAGGTACTGAGTTTAATGGCATGAAGATATCATCCAAGTTTTACATGAAGTTTAATTCTTTTTATTTACCTTCTGTTCCCTAAAATAGAGTGTTGGACACGCAGGTATTGTTCTGTTGCTGTAAAAGTCTTAGGCGTCATTTTAGAATATCTTTGAATAATAATAATTTAATAGCTCTTAGGTACAAAACTTTATAATGATTTTCTGGCATTGTGCTTTTTTGTACTTAACACTTAATTCTCTCTTGAATTCTGAGAAAATGCCTGAATATACTGTTGTTCCGCTGTATCTTTTAAGTAACACTGTTCCTTCTATTTCTCTAGATATCTATGCATTTATGTAGGACCTATCATCATAGTGCCTAGGCACTATGTTTGATGTCAGCCATAAGAGGAAACTTGCCAAGAAATCTTGGTTTAATATCTGTCACTTAAGACAACAATTAATCTGTTTTCCACTGTTTGGATTCTTAAATTGTACTCCTTCAGCCAGAGGAGCTTACGCTGTTGCTAATAAAGCTGAGACGGCAGCAGGCCGAACTGAATAGTGTCCGGGAACACACGTTAGCACAGCTCATGCAGCTGAAACTTGAGGCCCACAGCCCAAAGGTCAGCTATTAAGAGTTTTGTATGTGTCGTCTGCCATTACCACTGATTCTGAGCCACTCATTAATCAGTTTGATCGGTGTTGTTAGTGTCGAGCATGAGCCCATACAATCATTGCAGCGACATTATGATCTCCTATTGACCCTTTGAGAATTCACTTGTTTATACTTATTAAAGGGACACACGGGTAGGATGAATTTCTTCTTAGCCTTCCAACCCGCTCACGCACCAACTTTTGGTCGTGAGATAGGAAATGCAGACAGACTTCAAAACAGTGTTATCATTCGCTGTATACTGTAGCTTCCACATCTGATAAAGCATATTGAAAAATGGTGTAATTCCTGGAAAGTAGTAAGTTGAAAATTGATTACACTTGTAGTAACACTGCCTTTTAAATATCAGAGATTAAGATATTTCTTTCATTCTTGATTAAAGAATGAACACACGTAAACATTTCTCAAAGGGTTTAATAGATTCTGGTTATATGAGAAACATCCAAAGAAGTAGTACTATGGTGCAGAAAAGTATTAACACGTAAAACTTCTAACACTGAGTCTGCTAAAGCCATTTGAAGGATTTTTCTGCTTAATATATTAGCTTCTGTGCATGTCTACTTAATTTCTTACAAAACTAAGTGTAATTTTATAATACGTCATCTGTACAATTTACAGGGGAGCATGTATGTGAAAGTTGTGTACTGTAACATATTAGGTTGGGGTAAACTACCTGTTTTTCTTATTTCAAAATTGACTTTTTCATGAATTCTACACCCTCTTTCTCTATCCCTTTGTTTCTTGATTGATGCCTACTAGAATGAAATTCTTTCACATCATCTTCAAAGGAACACCATATATTTGGATCATCAGGTGGGATTTGTAGAATTTTTTTTGCTTATTATACCTAACAGAACCTTTGAAATGTAGTACAGTTTTCCAGGCTACTCCGATATTTTGGTCATTTAAGCTATGAGCTAATAGCATGACTTTTACAAGTGACAGAATAAGATTCTTAACAGGGGAATTCAGAAATACAAAACAAACAACAACAACAACAAAAACAAGTAGAAAGGATAGTTGTGAGTGTTAGGGGCAATGCAGATGCTGGGTCACAGGAAAATTGAGAGCCTGAATTCTCTAAACTTCCGTTTTCTCATCCCAAAACACTCAACACTCATTAAGGCTTATCTCCGTTTGGAATTGACCTAAGTAAAGAAATAGGTACCAGGCGGTGAATGCCTCGTTGGAAGACTGAGAGAGGGGTGCGTGTGGTGTTCTCTGTATTCCCAAAGGGAGATTTAACTATGGATGAGAAGTGCGGTGGTCATTTTTAATTGCATAACTTTGGTCCTTATTTGCCATGTGCTCCTGGTGTTTGGTCTTCACTAAACTGTATAGAGTCAGTTTTACAGTGACCTATAGTTCCTTGAATTACCTCAGTGGTAGCAGTGGGTATGAATGGCAGTTCATGACTAGGGACTGACACTTCCATATTTTAGTTTTTATGAAACTCTCTTTTAATATTTAATTTTAATTTGATGAGAATTTTTGATATGTTCTTAGACATAGGATTTCTTCCAGTGAATGCATTTTTTATCTATATAAATTAAGCTATAACGTGTTTTAGTTTGTTTCAAAATGTTCAAACTTAAATATTTTAACAAATGGAAGAGGTTACTATGGAAATTGTTGTAAGACAGATGTTTACATATTTATAGTTGCCTGCTTAAAACAAAGTAATAATGTGCTAATTTAATTTAGTTATATTTAAAGAGGGATTTTGCATTAGGATAACCCTTTAAAAGATGTTCATTTTTTTTAATTTTTAAAAGAAATATACTTAAGATATTTAAAGTATAAAAAAGTATATTTAAAAAATACTTTTCTTTATATTAATGAATTTTAATAGTTTATTTTCCCACAACATGTTTTCATCATGATTTTGTCTATGGGAATGCTTTAGAAATCAGCATTTCATGACTCCAGATTCCAGTCTCCACCCCAGAGACCGGTACTGTTGAAATTTAACCACGGTGTTAAATTATACACTTTGAAAGCAGTCTGATAAAGACACGTTAGCCAGTGAAATGGTAGAAGTAAGTCTTCCCTCAATATGTGACATTGCCTCTAAGATACATGGTAAATAACTTTCATAAAAGTTCCTTTGCCTATAAAGCTAGAGATAGTTCTGAATAATAGTGGGATACTACAAAAATTAGGTGTAAACCACAGTATAATTGTGAGTCTGAAGTTCTATAGTATCTCTAGAAATAAACCTAGTGATTCGCTGTGATTTATTACTTACCTCCGTAAATGAAAACTGGAAGTACAGAGACCTCAGCCTTTCGAAAATCACAGCACTGACAGCTGGCGCAGTTAGTGCAGGCGACTCTTGATCTCCCGGTCGTGAGTTCAGACCCCAAGTTGGAAGTAGAGGTCACTTGAATAAATAAATAAACTTAAAAAAAAAAACCCTAGGAAGGTTCAGGTAAGTATATGGAAATACCATTTGCTAAGGTGATTCTCCTCAGCTGCCTTTCCCAGGTTGAGCTCTTTGCCCAAGTGACCCAGATTCGACTGAGGTTTCTGTTCCCGTTGGTCCTCTCAGCACTCTGCCGAGTCTATGCTGTCAGAAAGGATAATGCTAATAGTCCTATTGGTGGCTTCCAAAAATGTCAATTTTTCACTGATCCTCTCTTTTCCTTCTACATGTCAGTAGAGATTTGCCAGTAATTTGCCTTTTCTTATTTGCCTTTATTTCTTAGATCATGAAATAAAGTTATATTGGTCCCATTTTTAAATCTTGTAGTAACGAAAAGAATTATGATAATTATTTGAATGCTTATTTGCACAGAGTAAGATGATTTCTAATGGGAAAAAATGGGCCATTTTTAGATATAATTAGACAATTTATAGAAAAAAGGTGGTGGCTTTGCCCAGAAATTTAGATATGCCTAAATAAATATCTTTAAGGTTTCCTAAAGAAAATCTCTCTTTAAATAAATGAAAAAAATATTTGTTTTAAATAATTACATTTAATGTAAATGAAATATTTACTTTTGAACTATTCTATATTTCAAATCAGTAGTAAGGTTATTATGTTACAGAAAAAAATCTTAATAATTTTGAGCTTTAATGAAATTTTTTTCATTCAGCTCAAACATTTCCAGCTTTTAAAAAAACATTTCCAGCTTTTAATCTTGTTACTGCCAGTAACCTATTATAGATTACCAAATCTGTTGTTTTTGTTGGCATTATTGGTTGCCTGGTTTATAAACTGATTCACCAGTTTTTATATAACTACAGATTGGAAAGTAGATTTTAAAATCTGAAAGTCAGAGGAAAAGGCTCTGGTCACATTTTATACTACATATCATACCAAATATGTGCTAATTAATACTCACTTTCAACACCTACTCTCCTAGCTCAGATCATTAGAATAACCTAAGGTCGGGGGCGCCTGGGTGGCTCAGTGGTTTAAGCCTCTGCCTTCGGCTCAGGTCATGATCTCAGGGTCCTGGGATCGAGCCCCACATGGGGCTCTCTGCTCAGCAGGGAGCCTGCTTCCCCCTCTCTCTCTGCCTGCCTCTCTGCCTACTTGTGATCTCTCTCTATCAAATAAATAAATAAAAATCTTTTTTAAAAAAATTGTTTAAAAAAAAATAGAATAACCTAAGGCCAGCAACAAGATGCATTCTCTCTCTTGCCCCTTGTGAGATAGTCAAAAGAAAGTTTTTATTGATTGAAGTTCATGAAAAATAGAGCTGAGTATAGTCTCTGGGTTGCTTCAGAGGTAAATTCATTTCTGTTATCACTAGAATGCTTATAGTGTAACAGATGAGAAATAAAAATGCCTTATCTGAAATTCTGAGTATCTACATTTTACACACAGTCAGTCCAAAAGTCTTGATTCTGGTCCCTGTAGCTTGAGCAATATAATTTGACTTCGAATTAACCACCATTTTGAAGATGAGTCCTTTACTGAAGTGTTTTTAACAATAACAAAAGCCATACTGGGTGCCTGGGTGGCTCAGTGGGTTAAGCTGCTGCCTTCGGCTCAGGTCCTGGGATCGAGTCCCGCGTGGGCTCTCTGCTCAGCAGGGAGCCTGCTTCCTCCTCTCTCTCTGCCTGCCTCTCTGCCTACTTGTGATCTCTCCCTGTCAAATAAATTTTTAAAAAAAATCTTTAAAAAAAAAAAAAGCCATACTAATTATGTGGTGGGATTTTCTTCTGCTTTTTGTTTCATTTTGAAGTATACTATTATTTACTCATGCTTCTACAGCCCAGTTAGTAGACTGTTCACAGTCTACATTTATTAAGACTAGCCTAGGTTTGTCATTATTGTGAATTTTAAGATAGCCTATGAACATATAGTAGTGCTAACTGGATATACTTTATGTACCTCATTTAGGTTTTATTTAGAAAATGAGTAAGTACATAACTTTTTTGGTCAGTCATGAAGGGAAGACTAATAGCAATGGGGAAATGAGAATGTGTCTATCCCTTTATCCATTTACCTCACCCCTATTTTAGCTCCTCCCTCCATTTGTTTCTTTCTTCCTCACACGCTTTTTCTAATTCTCCCTATTAGTAAAAAGGGGCTGTGAGAAAATTTAGATGGTGTCCCCTTTCTCTTCCTAAAACCTTCCTGCCAGCTTTCCATGTAGGCAGTGATAACAAAATGAGATGCTAGGAGCTGAAACAGGCAATGAGGAGGTAGCTACTAGGAATGGACAGAGGCTCGGAGAACTTGGAACTCGGCTTCACAAGCCTTTTGTCAGCACGCTGCCTCCTTGTGGGTAAACCAAACATGTGGCCTACCCTCTCCACCATCAGCGCTCTGACTCTGTTACAGCATTCCAGTGACCAACCTCCTCCTCTAAGAATACTTGCCACAGTAAATGGAGATTGACTTCTGCAGATCTGAGCTTTACTTGCACTGGACTGCAGCAAGTATTTTTCTCATGTTTCAGATATAAAATTTTATTGTAACATTAAATTGCTTTTACAAATTGCCCTTAAAATTAGGGCATTCTCCCTTTACCCCTCTCCCTTTAAGAATCATTATGGTTACTTGTAGCAGAAACATTTGCTTTAGAACGGAAAAGGAAGAGGCATACCTCCATCAGCCGCATTTGTGTTGGGGTTCCCTCTTCCCCATGTACTCAAAAGCTCTTTGTGAACAGAATATTCCTCTGTTCCAATAATTAGTGAAATTGATTTACTTCTACCCAGCTAGAGCTGTGTCCTTGCCACTAGAACATATTTAAGTCCTTTCTGAATATAGCATCAAAGAGTATATTCTTTACCATCAGATGGCTAAAGGATCTCATTATCTTCAAATTCTCATTGAAAAACTGGAAATTTCTCCTGACAAACCAGTTTGCCATAATTAAAGAATTTTCCACAATAAAAGAAAAATACAGCCCACGCATACCCATGGTTTTCTTTGTTGTATAAAAATGTTTAAGAATTCCAAGAATCAATAGCTACATCTGTCTGATTTTATCAGTACATTTTTTTAAGTATCCTCAAATGCCTGTGGGGAAGATAAGAAACTCATTTTATTTTAATACTAACTTTTAAAACACCCTGAAGAGTAAGCGAAACTTTCTAATTTGCAAAAGTTTTGTAGTAGCATTGAGATAGCCTTTCAAGAAATGAAACTAAGTAGACACAGTCTGACCACTTTTAAACATACTTATGCCAAGAGAAATGTAAAAAGGAACAATTAACAGAATGTATGTCATTGGTACTGAAACCATTCAAGGTAAAAACCCAAGAATACTTTTTTGCATTTTGTTCTTTGTGTGCATGAAAGACAGCCTCCCTATAAGGGAAGAAATGCTAACAAGATGATTGAAAAGATTCTTGATGGCTTTCATTGTTCCTGTCAATTCAGCAACTTCATTCTGTGGAGCTATTAGGCAGGATCCCATTTTCTCTAATATTTCAAGGGGTCTTGGAGCTTCTATTTTTAGGAATGATTGATAGAGAACGTTTCCAGGGGACATAGAATGGGCATTTGGCAAAAGCAAGCTAAAGATACTGGAAAAATGAAAATATGTTATTTAACATCTATTAACCCTGCTAGTTACATGGTGCAGAATATCTGTATTTTCTTACGCCTTGTTATTAAGAGGAATCCTTTCTCCCTTATACTTCCTTCTTCGTTTCTGATTCAGTCTCTCCCTTTCTCTGCATAATCTGATCACAGAAGTAGTAGGGAGAGAGTGATAATACCCAGGGAATTCTTAAGCAGTATATGACATCATAATGGCAGAAATCTAAGAAGACTAAATAGACAGTGGGTAGACCAGAACTGGAAATTCTGAAAGACCCGCAGATCCCCTTACCCAAGAATTCAACACTGCCACAGGATGCAAACAGCAAGAGGTTCTTTATTGTTACACAGGCACCTGCGGGTGGTCACCGCGTGCTGTATGTGTTGATTCTGAACTCTTGGCCTATCCAATGCCTAGACATTATTATCATGGTTTTCCTATTTCTTACTAGTAACTAATCTGTCCCTTTTTGCTGTTTTCACTCATCTCAGCCTTAACTGGGGAAGTTCTCTGGTTTTGGTTTTGGTTTTGTTTTTTAAGCGGACTTTGCACCCAACACGGGGCTTGATCTCATGACCCTGAGATCAAGACCTGAGCTGAGATTAAGAGTCAGACACTTAATTGACTGAGCCACCCAGGCGCCCCAGAAGTTTTCTGGTTTTCAGTGTTCCCTCCTCTGAGCATTCACCTACACATCATTTTACTAGTTGTCTCTACCCCTGGATTTCTTCCAGAAAACAGTCTGTGATGTGGGCGTCTTGATTTGTGCTTGTTCTCAGGAAGTTTATTTTGGGAAGTGATACCAAGGTATAGAAGTAGAGAGAGTGAGCAGGGAAGGAGGGAATATATTATCAACTGCCATACACAACTTGGGCCTCATCTGACTGATACTTGTTGATGAAACACTGCAGAATTGCCCAGCTGAACAGAAGGAGGGGCACCCATCCTGTACTGGCCACCATCTTCCTTGGCAAGGGCTACCTCTCGAGACTAACTCTCGAGCATACTGAGGTGACGCATACACGAGCATCCAGTGGGTTCCCATGCACAATGTGGGTGTTGGCTCAGCAAGAGCGGAAATAAAAGATGTGCTAATAGGATGTAGAGAGGGGCACAAAAGGTATCCAAAACACATTACTGTCTTTCTAGTTACATGTTTCTAGTTGCTCGTAGCAACCTGCACTTGGACCGTCTGCCTTCAGTACAGTCCCAGAGTGTCCAAAATTTGGATTGTCATCTTATCCTTTAGTTCCCTGACTAAAACTAAAAGCAAAAATGGTTCAAACTAAAAAAAAAAAAAAAAAAAAAAAAAAAAATGGTTCAAACTATTGTTCCCTTTTAACATCATTGGTGTAGTATTTATGGAGCTCATCATCCTTAGAGAAGAGTTCCCTGACTCTGAGAAGGGTCAGGACCTTTATTTTAGCTATTGCCTTAGATTTAGAACTCAAAAGTGGTTTAAGCCCTCAAGGGAAAAGAAAAAAGGGAGACCCAGTCTTCTCCAGCTATGGGCAGGAGAACCTGACACCAGTCTTGGATGGTCTGATTGCCTAGAGGATGAAAAGAAAAACCAATAGCAGCCTACCTAGAAGGATCTAAGATAGGACAGTCCTGTTCTGCCACTCTAAGGGTAGAAATTATACACATGTATTAAAATGAAAGAATTAAATCAGACAGCTTCCTGGAGTTACAGTATGTTCTCCTACTATTTTATCTCCCAACACCATCACAATTAAAGTTTAAAATACCATGAAACCTTGATGGAGCACCTGGGTGTCTCAGGGGGTTAAGCCTCTGCCTTCGGCTCAGATCATGATCTCGGGTCGTGGGATCGAGCCCTGCATCTGGGCTCTCTGCTCAGCGGGAGCCTGCTTCCCCCTCTCTCTGCCTGCCTCTCTGCCTACTTGAGATCAGTCTTTCAAATAAATAAATAAAATATTTTTTAAAAATACCATGAAACTTGAATTTAAAGTCCTTTAAGAACATTTACTAAAAACAGGAAAATCATGACGTTCTGTAGAACCATCTGAACAGGTATTTTAGCTAAATACATAATACCTGCATGGTGTTTATTCAGGATATTAGAGGCCATCATAACACCCTGTATGTACTAATAAGCTCCTCATTACCATTTATAAAATTTGGGTCATATTAAAAGCACCTGCCACTCTGTGTCTTTCAGCTAACTCCAGAAATTTACCAATTTCTTGCTACAAAATAAGGTCTCTTTTCGATTTGTCATTCAAACCCTCACTCCTCTACCACCACCACCCCAACCTGTGAAAAACACTTCCTTTCCTAGAGCCCATTTTCTCCAGCCAGCATTCTCAATGCTGCTTTAAAAGCAATCCCGTTCTCTACATCATGCATCTGCCCGGTCAGTACCTGTTTGTCCAGAGCTTAAGTAACACTGCAGTTTCCAGAGCACCATCACATACAGCATCCCACCTGGGCTGCTCATATACACATACTCTGTAGCATGTGGGCCAGTTGAATTTGTCCCCGTAAGTCGGGATTAATGCTTTGCCCCAAATCACATAACTAGGATGACTTCATTGTATTAAGGAATTTTCTTTCCTTTTTTTCTAAATTTGTTTGCCTTCCTTCAGAATTAATGGAGTTGTTCTTAACATTTTCTTACCTAACAAGATGGCAAAATGAAAACAATTTCCCCACCCCTCCTAAATGCATAATATTTATATAGTTCTATTTTGTATTTACCAAAGCAGGTATTTTTGTAACCCAAGGGCTGTAGCTTTTCTTTCTATCTCATTTTTATTAATTTTTTCAGAATGTTCATTCAGCAAAGATTTATGGAGCTCAGTATGTAAGGCAGGAAGTTAACTATAAATTCTATAGAGTTACTATAATTTTTTTTTTACTATAAATTCTATAAAGTAGAATTCTTTAATTATTTTCAAAGCCCAGGAAGGGAATAAAGTTGAACATAAAGGCCAAAATCATTTTTAAGATTGAACTAAGAGTATGATCATAAAGCGGATAAATCTTTAAATTAATGGTAGGAAATCTGCTATTCAGTGCTAGTTGTAACTCGGAATACAATTCCTATTAATAAAACCCAGGTCCTTGTGTCTAGAAGATATTTTAACTTTGAGTTAAAGCACGAATATATTTTAGAGCAGATTTACCCACAGCCAAAACAAATAACCTTTTTCACTAACAGAGATACCAGATTTTCACTCTTGGAACGTTTGTCCCTTTAAAATGATGGGGCACCTGGGTGACTCAGTCCGTTAAGTGTCTGACTTCGTCTCAGATCATGATTCCCAGGGTCCTGGGATTGAGCCCCTGCACCCTGCATCATGCTCCCTGCTCAGCAGGGAGTCTGCTTCTCCTCCTTCTGTCCCTTCCCCCTACTCCTTTGCTCTTGCTCTTTCTCTCTCAAATAAATCGTTTCTAAAAATTAAAAATGGTATCGTTAAAACACATGCAAAGAAGAGAAAAATACAACTGTATTAAACATAATACACACAATAATACATTTTTACAAAGTGGATTTTGAGTTCTTTAACTGTTTCTGGCTGCCTGTGAATCCCAGGAATAAAAATGGTAGTAGCATCAGATAATAATCTATTCCTTGAAGCTGAAGAAACAGTGGTTAAGAATGAGTCATTAGGGGCGCCTGGGTGACTCTGTCGTTAGGCTCCTGGTTTCAGTTCAGGTCATGGTCCCAGGGTCCTGGAATCAAGCCCTGCATTGGGCTCCCTGCTTGACAGGAAGCCTGCTTCTCCCTCTCTGACTCCGCCTGCTTGTGTTCCCTCTCTGACTGTCTCTCTCTCTCTCTCTCTCTCTCAAATAAATAAATAAATATTTAAAAAAATAATAATAAAAAGAATGAGTCATAAAATCCTCTTAGTATAGTGGATATTTGATATGTAACTTTGCTTTTTTATAGAGCATTAAAATGTCACCTTGGTTCATAAAATACAAAAAAAAAAAAGAATGGGTCATTAAATAAAGAAAATAGTTTAAGCCACCAAAGTAAAAATCAGATCTATAAAGTTTATCCTATAGCCAAAAGGATTTTAATTTAAAAAAATAATAATTTAAAAGACCCTTGGTAAAAAAGGGTGAAACTCACTGTGAATAAATTATATAACTAAATTATTTAGAAAGACATTACCTGAGACCTTCAAATATACCAGCGGTATATATTTCTCAAAATGGGGGTTCTAAAAATCCAGCAGGAAGTGATGTTGTGAGTACAGAGATTACCCTCTTTTTTTCCTGCTGGGCTCAGGGTATTTTTATAATGTTTCTCCATAAGTGGGCCTTATAATCGGTGGTCCTGAAGCCAATACTGACTGTTTAGAAATGCTTCTGCTTTTTCCCTTAAGGGCGTGTCAGGTATGTTTGACACCTATGTTAGTGTCCCAATTTGTTGTTCCTTTTTTGTTTGTCTTTTTTTAATCCATCTTTCTCCCTTGGAAAAGAAAAAGAGAAAATATTATATTGTCTAGCTGCATCTTTTAAAGTACCATTGATTCTTCTGAATATATAACAGTAGTAATACTTTCCCAAAGCTTTACTTTTAGAAAGCCTGTATAGCATGGACAGTTTATTCAGATTGCTTTAAGATTTTCACAGTAATAGACCTCCAGCCCCATCAGTTATAAAGAGACTTATTTACATTCTTCTATTTAAAAAGTCACTTCAGATTTCCCTGCTCCCTGTTAAACAATGAATAGTTTCAATAGGTAGTCATACCCTTCAATCTCAGGTTCTTGGACTTTCAGATGTTCCTGGAGTGAGAGTGGAAGGCATTTACATTGTCATTATCTAAATGACCTGTTTATAAAGACCCCTGCATTCCTCAAAGCTTCACCCTAGGCATGTCAAATTCTTTAGCGTTTTAGTCTTGCCACACTTCTTAGGAGTTTATTGATCTAGACGCAGGAGGACATTCTTGAGAAATGAATTCTTCAGTGATTAGGCCATCAGGGGTTTTTGCTATTGTTAAGACAGATTCTCAACTTAAAAATTCTTTTCCTAAGAAGTCATTAAGAACTCGGGAAAAGTCCATTTTTCATTTAAATGGAAAATGACAGCACAGAAATGAGTCCTCTCATTGGTTATCAGGACAAAAGCTCTGTGGGGTAGAAAGGAGTCATCCAGGCTGCCTGCTCCCAAAAAGGAGGAAGCTGTTAGCACAGCATTCAGACTCAGACTCAATTACAAGACAGAGCTTGCACAAATGTTTTCCCCTTCTGGGAAGAAGATCCAGATCAGGGGAAAAATTACACTAAATTTACTTGTCTAGAATTTCTAAGCCTGCTGTCTAATATCATAGCCACTGGCTATATGTGACTACTTAAATTTACATTTAAAATAGTTACATTTTTATAAAAGTAAAATTCTCCCCCCCCCCCATCATACTAGCCACATTTAAAAGGGCTGAAGAGTCACATGGCTACAATTTTGGACTATAGCAATATAGAACATTTTCATCATCAGAAAGTTCTATCGGACAACAAAACACAATTCTAGACAATTCATTATATAAACTTCTAAAGACCAATTAAGCCATTCCTTAACCACTTCTTATATTTAAAGGAGAATTCAAGAATTAATCTCCTCCAAGGATAAATTATATGAATGTCTTGACTCTGCTCACTGCTAATCTTTCTCTTTTCTGTCATTTACCCCAAAATTATTCAGGAGCATTTATCTCATGAGTTAGAATATCTGTTCCTTTTGCATTAGTAGCTTGTCTAATTTCCAAGATAAAGACTTTGAAACTGGTGTTTAGGAGTTGCTAAACAAATACGACAACTGGCAGTAGGATTCTTGACACCGCAGGTCCCCCATAACTCTGATGAGTCCACCAATATTAATAATGAGAGTCAGTTGATTTTTTTAAGGGGATTTAGTATCTTAATGTTTTATCTCATATAAAGATAGTTGTTTTAATGTAGATGTAACACTTGCATTTAGATAATTAGTTTGGAGTTTTTCATCTTTTGGTATTTATGCAGATAGCTTGATTAACATTTAGTACCGACTCATCAAGACCTTGAAAAAATCTTTATTGGGAGACAGTTGAATTAGTCCTGAATTACTTGAGTTAGTGCCAAGATGAGACCATGGTTATGAAGCCTGATTTCCTGTCAGAACTATCAGTGGACATCCTTCAGAAAGACAGAAAGCAAGTATAATTCTCAGGGCCCTCCTTTCCCGAATACCCAGTCAGAATTGCCAGAGCCCAGCCCTTGATACCATGTTAAATGTCCATAGGTGATTTTTTTTTTCTTTTCCGTCAGGTTTGAAAACTATTGAGGTAAATATATTTATCACAATAAACACCAAAGACATAAAGCATAGTTTTTCTGAAATAAGAACACTGTCTTAGTGCTCTCTAACCTTTCTCGTGTATGGCACACATAGAAAGTGACGGTATTTATACAGCACCTTGGCGGGAACTGGAGGAGGTGCTATTAGGAGCATGTAGGCCCACTGAGGACTGAGGTGGTCCCTATCTGCACACACCTGTATCCCATTCCCTGCCCACAGGTGTCAGTTGGGAAGTTCTGTTCAAGATCCTAGGAAGTACGACATAGTTACATATGTACATATGTACAATATGTTCTCATAGTGTTAAAGTAAAACAATTTGGTAACAGTGCCTGTTCTTCAGCTCATATACTTCCTGGGATTCCATTTTACTAATAATGATTCCATAATTACACAAGAGATGGGATAAGACTATTTACGGAAAGGCAGAAGCAGTGAGATTTCGGATTTTCTGAGGGCACTACATCTACCTAACCAAGAGCTGTTAGGACAACTAACCAGTGGGCTGTTCATGATTTGAAAGGGAGTGGTCCTGTGTGTGGTGGCCCTCTCTTTGCATGTGGTATGTGACAGCTGGAAACTGAACACAATCATCAGGAGCCCATACAATGAGTTTGGTCCCTATTAAACAATTTCACTGATCTGACTGAATTTTCACCGTTTGCAGATTTATTGAATTGGAAATACTGGATCTGCTTTATCTCCAAATATATTCTAGAAACAGGCTAGCAGTTCCTTTCACTAAAACACCCCTCAAATATTCTATATTTAATACTTGGAAACTAGCTTCTTTTTTATTAAATATTTTATTTGCTGATTTACTTGACACAAAGAGAGACACACACACAAGCACAGGGAGCAGGAGAGGGAGCAGCATGCTTCCCACTGAGCAGGTAGCCCGATCCCAGGACCCGGGATCATCACCTTAGCTGAGGGAAGATGCTTAACTGACTGAGCCAACTAGGTGCCCTGAAACTAACTTCTAGGACTTACCCTGAAACAGCATATTCCATCTGACTTTGGCTATGTAAACATTACGATAGCTTTTCAGTTAAAGTAGTAAATAATGACTTTAAAAATACATAATGCATAATACAATGAGCAAGTTGGAATTTCATGCTCAAGTTAAAAAAATCCAATAATTCTCTTCTGATTTGAAAACAAGGATCCTAGATGGTGTTAAGATAGTGGGGTAAAGTTCTGGCAGAGGAATTTTTAGACCATCCTGTCACTTTGGTATTTTAATGAATCAGAGATTCTCAAATTGTTCATTAGAATTATCTGGGAATCAGGGTATCTGTATTCTTTTCAAGTTCCTCAAGTGGTGTGTATGTGGCTTAAGAATCCCTGGTCTAAACTTGAATTTTGATTTCTCAAGTAATAATTTAAAGGGTAGAAATGGTATTACAGGTAGTTATATATTTACAAATGTGTTGGGTAGCTTACTTTTTTAAATTAGTTAACATTTTTTCTAATAAATTTCTGATATGGATACAGATTCCTAAGACAGAATAAAGGTTTATAAGAATTCTTCTAGGTAAGGACCTTACTACACCAGACAAATCCAGTAGGTTTCTTCCCACCTTAATTCCCAGCCTTGAACATGATACGAACACATGGTGCTAATAAGATTTTTCTTTCTCAGAGGAAATGATTATTTCATTAATTTTGTTTATTTCATGTTTATATATTTTTATCCTTGACTCTTTAGTAATATTCTTTTAATTAGAAAATCAATATCTACTCTGGGGAAAACTTGGAAAATGGAGAAAAGTATAGAGAAAGAGAAAATTTGCAGTCCCACAATTCAAAATAATTACTGCTAACATTTTTATTCCTTTGTTGTACTAAATTGTCGGTTTCTAGGGATGACTTCTAATTTTAATAATCTAGGATTTGATATGTATGAAGTTTTTCATAATGAAAAATAGTCAATTTCTGAAATAATCTCTGAAACACTTTGCAATTTGTATAATTTAAACACTATTTTTACTTTTAGTTTTTCTGTTCCTAAGTTAGGTTTTTCTTGCAAAAAGACCCCTTCTCAGTGTCTGAATATTTAATAAGCTTTAACATGTAAATCAAAATCACAAATATGGCATCCCTTGATACACATGCATGTTTACCCTCTCAAAGTAGTCCACTAAATAAGTTGGGCTTGATTACCCTTCTGTAGAAACCATATTGTCCCTTCAAGGAAATTTGCCAGCCTTAGAATATGAACATTTATCCTTAATCTGTACTGTATTGAAAGCTCCACTTGGAGGTGTGAACCATGTTGACCTAGCCATTTGGCACAAGGGCCGATCAGTAGTGCCAGGTTTCCAAGACTCGATGGGCAGTTTCAGTTTGACCTTGAGTATCATTTACATTTGGATACTCTCTGATCTCTGTTACTTCTTACAACATTCATGCTCCTGACCTTCACGCAATGCAAAAAAATTTGAGTCCAGTATTATTTTGACTATTCCATGGTATGCTGTTGGAAAAATAGTTATGATGAGATTGCTTGGAAAATTAAATTTTAAAATGGATAGGGACTTAAGCTTACTGTGTTATATAAAGTGTGTATCAATACAGTCAAATGAGTAAGACAAAACAAAAAACAGTTGTACTTAATCCAAGATCTACATTTGACTAAGATAACTAATGTTCCCTTAAAACATAGAAGGCATATGAAAACTCAAAGAGGTCTTAAATTCCCAGGATAAAAGTTTTTTTTCTCCTAAAGTAAATTTACATCTGTAGTTGTATGTTTATAAGTTACTTTGCAACACTGTTAAAAAAAATTACCCTGAACTGCGAATCAACACATCTCTTTCTGGTGTACATGAAATGTCACCTGTAAATGCCTTAGTCCCTTACTAAATAGCGTTGCAGAGGAAAAAAAAGAAGTTTATATTTAAATGATATGCAGATGTTGAGATTTTTAAATAAATTATTTTTTAATAAATTATTTAGGTTGAATGAAACTTAAAAAAATTAAACCAGTCACCATTTTCAAATTTGACAATCAAAACATTTTATTGACATGAAATATTGGTAACTAGGCTGAAAATAAAATTGTCTAGATGTACACTTTTCAGGATTTATCTTTTATTTATATTCTGCATCTATTGGTCTCAAGATTAGTAAACTTTTATTGTAGATTTAATGGAATCCGTAAAGTAGCATTTGTTAACTGTAATAAAATGCTTATTTTCTATAATTTGCAGGTTGAAAATCATGTAAAGTACATGTTGCACATTGCAATTATAATTTGTCTACATACAAATGGTACAATATCATTGGCCTTTTACTCTCTGTATATTATGATGATTCTCTTTTGAATGCTTTATCTCTTGAGTCCAGAACCTCCTAAAATAAATATTTTTCTAGAGGCAGTAATTAAGTACAACATTAGCTGGAAATGTGAAACATGGTTTCAGTCTTTTTAGGAACCAGGGAGATACATCAAGACTTTGCTCAATAAATTTTAGTTTGCATGTCCTTGAAATAATTCTGCATGTTGTGTTATGCTGTAAGAAGATCCAAAGCAGACTGTGTACAGATGTCTATCAAAATTAACCTTAGTGAAATATGTGATTATCTAAATGACAAGATATATTGAATATTATAAAATTTTAATACAAGAAAACTAATATTTTTCTGATCAGTTACACAAAGAACTGAGTATCATTTTAAGCTTTTTTACTAAATCAATTAAATGATACTGTTTTCTCCTTTTAAGTAGGTTTTCATCCTATAGTTTATTCTTTGAATATGGCATGATGCTTTATCATCTGTCCTAGTATATGTAAGAATATTCATCCACTATATTCATTGTATTTATAAAGTAAAACCTAGTTGCAGCAATATTGCAATTAGTAAGCTTTTCTATAACCTGGGAAGTATTTTACAGCATTTAATACTTGCTTGAAATGGTTTATATAAGTTAAAATCTGTACAACCTTGGGGTAAAATGTAAACAACTGCACTATTAGGAAGATATTAAAGTAGAGGCTATATTTACAGTGTCGTCTTTCAAATCTAGCTGTGCTGTAAACTGATGTTTGCTGTATGCTCCTCCTGATTTGAAATAGATGAAAGAAAATGAACCTATTATCACCATGGTTCACACAATGATTGAGAACTCGGCGCTAAGACCCCAACTGTACCAGCAAGTAAGGTCTCGGACAGTGAATGATACTGCTTTATCATCTGCAAAATCCCTCAGTGACAGTTTTGGTTTACCCCCAGAGTTACTCATAACATTAGTGTTTTCTTATTTCATTTTTTTGTTTCTGTCTATTTGGAAAAATGCAATTCATCCATGCTTTTTAAGATGCTGCAGTATTCTTAGCATGGCTTTGCTGAACATTTTGCTGTTGAATATTAAGTGTGCCATTTTCCTGAAGTTTTTGTGCAGAGTATTTGATTGATACGTACTTGGAGGTCTGCAGTACATTTGCAAAATTTTTACTAGTTGCCATTAATTTCGGTTAACTCTAAAAGCATTAGAACTGATTTCTAGGGAAAAGTTTAAAAAAATCTTTTTTTTTCCTTTTAGGGACAGCCCCCATCCCACCCTACCCCACCCCGCTCTTAGGAATAGATAATATTTGTATGGGAGTTACTGAAATCTAGTTTCTATACTGTGGTATAGTAAGACCTAAAGAGAGCTACTTCTTGACATACTGGGAATATCTTCTCCCCGTATTCTTATCTGTCATTTTTGTGCTATCATATACATCATCTTACCTCATTCTTTTCCCTAACTGAAAATAGATGCCATGGAGCTGGCTGGCTTTAATTTAGGACCTTCGTAATCTGCAGATCTGCAAAAGAAGTCATTTTATACATTCCTATCCAGTTTTTTTTCTTTTGGGTTTTTTGTTTTGTTTTGTTTTGTTTTGTTTTTGGTATTTCATGGTCTAAATGTTCTTAGCTGTGTGTTTTGCAACATCAGCTTCTTCCACTTCAACACCTTCAAATTACTGTGGCCTATGACCTGTTACAATACTTTAAAACTCATATAGAAGAAGAAAAATTAACTAACATGAAAAATGAATGTGTTTTGATTAAAATACAAAAAAGCACCTAGTAAAACAAAGCACCTTGAACTCTCTGGCTTTCCAGGCCTCTGGTTTGCTTTAGTCCAGCATCACTGATGGCGGCCGTACAGCGATTGGTAGGACTGTGAGGGGACTCTTATTTCTGAGCAAAGCTTTCTATCAATAAAGAAATGAAGTGTTAAATATTTAAAGTTAAACAGCTTTACTTTTCAAAGGAAAATGAAATCTTTGTATTTTAAAGTAACCAGATTGGAGAACCTTGACACTTCATTCCAAAATGCCACTGCTGAGAACCTTTAGCCCATGTTCTGGAATTGATACCTTTCTCAGTGGTGACTGAAGCTGTTACTTTATCATTTTATGTAATGCTAAATGACTAGAGATCAAAGGCATGTTGCTATAATAGGTTATATTTTCAGTAAGAATAATAGCCTGGGTTTTCAGTTTGGTTTGGATTGGCTTTTCTTTTTTATATTGATCAGTCATCAGGATTGATGATGCAGAAGTCATTGCTGATTGAAATTACCTAGTTGCACTAAAAGTTCTAACTGGAGTTCTCCCAAAGTGTGACAGTATCTGAGAGCAGTCTTACATACTGGTGTCACTGACCAGAACTATAGATTTATATAAATATATTTCCTCATTATTATCTTTCCTTATTAAGTATATGAATACTTGAAAGAAAAACCTGAAATTGTACAAAGAGATCTGAATGGCTAATATCAGCACCCATTCATGGGCATGAGATAGGCCACAGATCACCAGGTAATAATTCCTGTTGGCTCTCAGTCCTGTGTAGTTGTGGTGTCTTCAGGCAGTCCTTTTTTAAAAAATCAGCCATTAATAAAGTACTTAATTGTTACGGGACGCCACTGTTGGATAACAATGACCTTCAGACTCTCTTCCTAAACCCTGTTTATTCATTTGCATCAGTTGAAGTTAGATCTTATTTTTTTCTTCAGATTTCCATTACTATGTTCTTATCCAAAGGAAATCTTCATTGAAGTTTATTTTGTACACCCTTACAATGTCCTTCTCTGACATTGCATCACAGGTTCCTGAAATACAACTGAAAATATAGTGATGATATCATGTTTTATGATCTGTTACTCTGAATCATAGCCATTGGGGTTTCTCACTGGTGAACCTTTATGTTTGCATTTTCTTAGAAAAAAGAGGACATCAGAAAAATTACCTATGCGGGAATTTTTTTAGAATTGGTAATATAAAAAGGACCTAAAGCTGAATCAAAACAAATGCTAAATCAGTGTACATTGTGTTGAAAGATTCCTCTACATTTAATAATCATTCTACCATCTTTTACAATTACCTTTTTGTACTAGAGTTTTTATAAAATAATAATAAATACTTGTTTTTAAAGGTACAGCTAATTTTAACAAATACCTACAGTCCTGTGAGCATTTTTTGAGTCCTCATAAAATGTCTAATTTTATCACATATTTCCCCAAAGCCCTTTTTTTGGGGTTTACATATATATATTTATGAATTTTAAAATATATACATATGGGGCGCCTGGGTGGCTCAGTGGGTTAAGCCGCTGCCTTCGGCTCAGGTCATGATCTCAGGGTCCTGGGATCGAGTCCCACATTGGGCTCTCTGCTCGGCAGGGAGCCTGCTTACTTCTCTCTCTCTCTCTGCCTGCCTCTCAGTGTACTTGTGATTTCTCTCTGTCAAATAAATAAATAAAATCTTTAAAAAAAAAAATATACATATATATATATACATATGTATATTTTAAAAGGATACTGTAGAAAGTTAGATTTTTATTAACAAAAGTAATTTAATGGCAGCCCCATATTTTTAAGTATTGTTAGATATTTTATTATGAAGAAGCTCTTTCTAAATATAGTACATATCCTCATGTATGTATGTCAATAATAAAGTTTGTATAATACACTTCTCAAATTGAAGCTTGAGCATGCCTCAGGCTTTTAAAATTCTATATAGCCCATTTTCATTTGCTTTTCTAGTGTTGTGAGGTACTTCAAAAAAAGGTATTCAAACCCAGAATTTTTTTTCTTTTGCTAGAGATGAGTTTGAAAAATGGAAAGTTTTGCCATGAAACATGATTATGCAGAATTTAATGAGAATATTCATGAAATTACTTTTTTCTTATTAGGATTTTCATGATGATGAGTAAGTAAGCAAACTTCTTCAATTCTAGATTGAAATTTTTTAAGTAAGAAATTTTAAAGTTTTTAAAATTTAGTTAAAATTAGTTTAAAATTTTTAAGTAAGAGATTTTTTAAGTAATCTATACCCATCTTAAGAAGAGCCTCAGTAGGAGTACCTGGGGGTCTCAGTGGGTTAAGCCTCTGCCTTCAGCTGAGGTCATGGTCTCAGGGTCCTGGGATCGAGCCCCGTGTCGGGCTCTCTGCTTGGCAGGGAGCCTGCTTCCCCTTCTCTCTGCCTGCCTCTCTGTCTACTTGTGATCTCTGTCTGTCAAATAAATAAAATAAAATCTTTAAAAAAAAAAAAAGAAGAGACTCAGTAATTATTATCAGTTATGAAAAATAGGCCATGCTTTAAAGTTAATTATTTAAAGAATAATCTTGTTTCCTTATTCTTTTCTTCTGATAGCTAAAAGCAATATATCGTGCAAGGCTGATTATTTTAAGATTTTATTAGTGTCTAATAATGAATATTTTTATTGAATAATTTTATAAAAAGTTTAAATAAATTTTTTAGTGGTACTAAAAACAGAGAAACAATGAAATAAATCTAACATTGTGCAATATATTAATATGGCTATAAGGATCTATCACTCCTAAATGATAACACAATACACATTTTTTTATTAATTTGCCAACCGATGTGAAAATGAATATGCAATAAGATGTCCTAAATAAAAACAGTATACTAAGGGATGCCTGGGTGACTCAGTTAGTTAAGCCGCTGCCTTCAACTCAGGTCATGATCCCAGTGTCCTGTGATAGAGTTCCACCTGGGGTTCATTGCTGGGCGGCAAGCCTGCTTCTCCCTCTGCCTGCCCTGCCTGCTGCTTCCCTGCTTGTGCACTCACGCGCTCTCTCGCTCTCTCTCTCTCTGACAAATAAATAAATAAAATCTCTTTAAAAAAATAGTATACTAATAACCTAAATTTATATTCCACATTGCTAAATTTCCATTTTAAAATCCTAGTCATTTTTCTGTTGACCCTGGGATATAGGATAGAATTCATCTTTTAATCTAGGTATAACACTATTCACTAGTTACATCCAAATTTTACATTCCATGGTTTAGTAAAGCTGTTTTACATTTAACTTTAAATATTAAGTGTATTTGGACATTTAGAAGCTAAAGGCTTTATATCTCTAATTTCTTATAAATGAGAAAATTTAATTTTGGCATTATCTTAATTTCTTATCCTGACTCTAAGCATTTTAAAACTTTTCATCACTTCCCCCCCCCCCCAGAAAAGAGTACAAATTATTTTCTTGGATCTAGGTGCTTTAATTGAGAATGACATTTGACACTTTAGGACATATTCAATCTTTATGTTAAAATAGTGCACAAGTATTCTGACTTTTGTCATTAAATTCATTTTTCATGTGATAATTCATTTCTATGAAAGTTTTGTTTAATCACTGCATACCCTTAAATAGTCACAGATTCATTTGCATGAGGATGTGAAAGTAATGTCTTGAAATGAAACATAAATCCAGGATATTTTACTGTATGTTTGTAATGCTTACATTTTTAACCTCCTGATACCCACATTTCTAGATCAATTCAAAGTGACCTGCTGTTTAAATTATGCCTCCTTTTGAAGATGTAACTGGCAAGCAGTATTTTAGAGTGGGGATATATAGTTATAACATTTTTTTATCATTTTTATTCATTTATATGTGTTTACATGAAGTTTAATTTTCCAATCTAGAATATAGTGGGGATACATTACTCCCATCCCCACTTTGAGAAAAAATGTGCCATTTAGTATACACGCAATGAGCCCAAGTAAATTTTTCCTGCTGTGTTTTTGTAACTGTCTTAGCAGTCAGTATAAAGTCAAAAGACAAGAGAGCGTGAAATAGTGCCTGCAGAGGCTATGATACCTGTGCTGTAACTGACGGGGATGGCTTTTGAAATCTTGATTAACACAAGCAGAAATGAAGATTTGTTTGACCAAAAGATATTGGGAAGAAGCCGTAGAAAGGATGTTTAAATGCATTGAACAGTAATTTCTTATAGTACCATAAGATAAATGGTGTCAATGAACACATATAAACTTTTTATGAAATTTGATTATCCATAGTTTACAACATAGGCTTTCAGTTTTATGAGGTTTTGAATGAGTTTCCTCTTTTCAATTAAATCCATCCTTTTTCCCCATTATCTTTTAGTTCTTAAGACAGAAGAGCAAGATAAGTTTATATTGTGTATGTGTGTTTCTATATTATGTTTATGTATACAGTATGTTAAAGGTTTTGTTAATAAAGTTGTACTGAGATGTGTTGGCATTTGAGTACACATACACAGTTGTGTGATTATGTGTATACTGTGAAGATGGTTTTGACTGCTGAAATATGCCTGGTTTGAATATTTGATTCAGTACAGTTGCTATGATTGTATTTTGTCAATTTTTCACTAAAATAATGTGTGTCTTACAAATGGAAAATGTAAGGTGCTGTATAATTTGTTTGACCAACTTATTTTGTTTGACAAGCTTAAGTTAACACCATTTTATGTATCTTGCATATTGTATCACTGTTAAATATTTTTCTACTTTTGTAATGATCTGTGTTTGAATTAAACTTCTTAAAGTATAAGAATCATTAAAATCCCATTTTTGTTATTGTTATATAAATCTAAAATGTTAACTATAGGCTAAATATTTTTTAATATTATTTTTAAACTTGCTCCCTGACCTTTTTTCCTATAGCTGTCACAAGATGAATGTAGAGGCACGTTATATAAATACAGACCTGAAGAAGTAGATATCGATGTAAGTGTCAGTATACTATGTATCTTGTCAGTACTCTGTTATATTTTCTGCCAAAACACTGGAAATAAGCATGACAAAAACTTCCTCTTCCTCCCTTGCCCTCTAAAATGACATCAAATAAAGTAGCGTTTTCTTCTTTTACACTTGGGTTAAATTAAATCATCATTCCTCTGTTCTGTAACAACCTCTTCCCCCATAATTAGCAGTTGAGCAGACTAAGAGTCACTTAAAGGAAAGTAAAAGACATTTCTAATCACAGAAAGTATGGAGGACTGGAGACAAAGTAAAATTGTCAGTCTTCTAATATCAGCCTCTGAAAGTTCTGTCACTACTTCCTTTTTAAAATTTAGTCTTATTTTTATTGTATTTTAAATTGGTTGGCTTACAGCATTATATCTTCTCATTTCAGTATATTGTATTTGGTATAGCTTGAGTTTTGTCATCTAACAAAAATAGGTTATCACTTTAAGAGAGAACACGGCAAAGAAAATGAAGTCTCCAGTTTCTTGCCTACTTACCATTATGCAGTCAAGTTTGGGGCATATTTACAGGGTTTACTGTAGTATTGAAATTTTCATGGAATATCCGCTGATTCTTTTGTAATTAAGAAATTGGGGTAATACCAAAAATTTCAAAAAACTATTGAAAATGATTTTTTTCTCCATTTAGCAAATTTATATTTGTATTATTGAAATCAGAAGCAATCTTTTGCATACATTTTCTAAACATAAGAGCATAATTTTTAAAATATAAAAACAGAATCCAGTTGATATTTTCATTAAGGAGGTAAAACCACCCTGAAATAATTTAAAGTTATATGAGACTGCTTGATTACTAACAATATCTCGAATTACGTAGATTAAACAGTATGGTTGAAATGCTTTTTCACTTTATATGCATGTTCATTAAGCATTGTATCTTTAAAAGCTAATTGGGGGCTCCTGGATGGGCTCAGTTAGCTCATCCACCTAACCAACTGGCTGGAGCCCCATGTCAGGCTCCCTGCTCGGGGGTGGGGGGCTGCAGCTCTCTCACCTCCCCAGCTGTGCTCTTTGTCCCTATCCCTGTCTTTCTCTCTCACAAATAAATAAATAAAATCTTTTTAGAAATTAGTAAATAAAATAAAAGCTGCTTTTTCTGTTACCGATTGAAATAAAGATTGACCTCGTTAGGTATTCTATGGCTATTTTCAATGTGTTTTCTTGTCACACCTACCTGGAGTTACAGGACTACCTACCGCCAGTTACAGGAAAATTTTTAAAAATTGCTAACAACAGATTTTCTCTTAAAACCTAGGCCAAGTTAAGCCGGTTGTGTGAACAAGATAAAGTGGTACATGCCCTGGAAGAGAAACTTCAGCAACTCCACAAGGAGAAAGTAGGACAACCCTATTTATTATATACAAGTGATGTTACTTTTTATACTTCTTATCAGGACACTGATAAAACGAAAGTAAAAAGAATTAATTCAATGATGCAGAACATTAAGTGTAATTATTTTTATTATAATAGTACACGCTTGAGCAAGCTTTGCTATCAGCCAGCCAAGAGATAGAAATGAATGCAGATAACCCAGCAGCCATTCAGACCGTGGTGCTGCAGAGGGACGACCTACAAAACGGACTGCTCAGCACATGCAGAGAACTCTCCCGAGCCACTGCTGTAAGTAGCAGTTTTTCTAGAAGTCACTGAGATACTATACACCTTTTTTTCCTTTTTTCTATTTGTTTCTATGTAATTTCACTGTCTTTTTAGTTCTTTTCTATAATGAGAAATTAATTTGCTATTAACTAATAAAAATTAAGGGGCGATTTGCTTTCTGATGCAAAATAAATACAATTATTTCTCTTATGGTAAGCATTCTTTTCCTTGTGAGATAGTTGTTTTGTAAGGGAGCTAAATACTCCGTTTATGTATTATTCAAATGAAAACTTAGTAAAAATGTTACCATTTATTGCATTAAGAAAATAAGTATTTCAGGACACCAGCCAGGCTCAGTTGGTAGAGCATGTGACTCTTGATCTTGGGGTTGTGAGTTCAAGCCCCATGTTGGGTGTAGAGATTACTTGAAAATAAACTCTTCAAGGGGCACCCGGGTGGCTCAGTTGGTTAAGCCATTGCCTTCGGCTCAGGTCATGATCCCAGATCCTGGGATCAAGCCCCACATTGGGCTCTCTGCTTAGCGGGGAGCCTGCTTCTCCCTCCCTATCCCTGCTGCTCTGCCTACTTGTACTCTGTCTCTTTGTCAAATAAATTAAAACCTTTCAAAAATAAATAGATAAATGGGCGCCTGGGTGGCTCAGTGGGTTAAGCCGCTGCCTTCGGCTCAGGTCATGATCTCAGGGTCCTGGGATCGAGTCCCTCGTCGGGCTCTCTGCTCAGCGGGGAGCCTGTTTCCTCCTCTCTCTCTCTCTCTGCCTGCCTGTCTGCCTACTTGTGATCTCTCTCTGTCAAATAAATAAATAAAGTCTTTAAAAAAATAAATAGATAAATAAAATCTTTTTTTTTTTAATCAACTATTTCATGGATTTTAGGGGAATTAGACTAATTTTGAGAAGGTGGTAATTCGATTCATTTAACCATTTCACTAGGAAGCCATTGACCTCATTTCATGGCTTCAGTGTGATTTCAGGTTGCATATTTCCATCAGTTCATTTGATTCTCTTAATGATACTGTATTGTTCATATTTTAAGAATTTAATATCCTTTCAGTTGTGGTCTCCTTGAAATCAGAACCCTGTCTCATTTATCTTTGTTACTCTAGCATCCAGTACTGTAGGATATGCATTAAAAATCTGGTGATTAAGGGGCACCAGGGTGGCTCAGTCAGTTATGTGTCCGACTCTTGATTTCAGCTCATGTCCTGATCTCAGAGTTGTGAGTTCAAGATTTGTGTTGGGCTCCGTGCTCACTCAGCCTTTCAAAAAAAAAAAAAAAAAAAAAAAGGTGATGATTGAACGGAATGACTTACCCAGTGTTAAAAGCTAATAAATGCCATGCCTAGAATCAAAACTCCTATCTTCTGAGCATAATCCTGAAGACTCAAATCTATATAGATTTCTCTAATAGAGTCACAAAGAAAATATAGGCACCTGAAATATCTACAAGGACGTAGTCACTTAGTTCACCAATGGTCGGTAGGATTTGGATAGGAAGAGGCAGTAAAGGGTAGTCCACACAGGATAAAAGGATAAAATGCCTCGAACCACAACAAAGAAAAGAGAATATGAGAGACGTGTTTGGAGAAACAAAAAATAAAAGTAACTGACTGCAATAGAAGATTAGGAATATGACATTAGAAAGGGAAAATGGGGGGGGGTGCCTGGGTGGCTCAGTGGGTTAAAAGCCTCTGCCTTCGGCTCAGGTCATGATCTCAGGTCCTGGGATCGAGCCCCACATCCCGCTCTCTGCTCAGCGGGGAGCCTGCTTCCTCCTCTCTCTCTCTGCCTGCTTCTCTGCCTACTTGTGATCTCTCTCTGTCAAATAAATAAATAAAATCTTTAAAAAAAAAAAAAAAAGAAAGGGAAAATGGGGCTACACTGTCACTGCCAAGCTAATGAAAAGTTCAGTATCTCTATGGCAACCTGAGTCAAATCAAAATGTAGTTGGGTACTATTTCATGACTTGGTATCTGTTTTAGAAAATTCTCAGGATGTATAGTGTTCAACTGAATTATTATCTTTTCCCTTACCAAATGGGTTTAGTAAGTTAAATTTGGTCAGTAGGCTTAAAAATGTTCTAGTAGAAATTAATCCTGTTTGAATATCCCATTTTCGGGGCGCCTGGGTGGCTCAGTGGGTTAAGCCTCTGCCTTCGGCTCAGGTCATGATCCCAGGGGCCTGGGATCGAGTCCCGCATTGGGCTCTCTGCTCAGCAGGGAGCCTGCTTCTCCTCATCTCTCTCTCTGTCTGTCTCTCTGCCTATTTGTGATCTCTCTCTCTGTCAAATAAATAAATAAAATCTTTAAAAAAAAAAAAAAAGAATATCCCATTTTCTTGTTGTTACCAATGTAATCACTTTCCAGGTTTCTTTGCCTTCAGTGTTATTCATTTGGTCATTACAAACTCTCAATGTGTTCTTCTAAGACATGTCTTCACATAGAATACAAACTGTACAACTTTTGCCTTTGTAAACTTGTTCATATTTGTAGCTCAAGCCTTACAGCATATGGTTAACATTCAGTGGATGCTGGTTAAACTTAAAACTGAATTACATTTATGCTAGCAGAATCCCAGAGGATTCCTCTGATCCTTTTCACAGTTGGTTGAGGTCATTTGTTCAAATCCAAGTCATGAGGTTTAGAAGATGCAAGAGGTATAACAATAACACTTCCATAGAGCAGAGCTTTGATCCTAAGAACATCTTCTCCTCACCAGGTTAGTCATTTAGGTTTATAAAATTAGGATTAACACAAGGCAGACAATTAAAGCAGTGTCCCCATTCTGTTTTATTTAATTGTTGATACTATATCTCGTCTCTGTAAGCCCCATCCAATAAGCATACCTGCTTTAAGCACATAGTGCCTCTGTGTTCTCACCTTGGTTTCTGCTTCTTTTTACCTAAGCCTGTCGGTTACCCTTGAAATTTTTCAGTGTGTCATTGTCTTAGTTTGGGGTCTTTTCTGAAAGCAGAACCTAAGATGAACTGGGCTAAGATTGTTTATTAGGAGATGATTCCAGGATGCAGAAAGGAGGGTATGTGGAGAATGAGACAGGAAGGGAGAAAAGCCAGTAAAAGTTTACCTACAGAGCTGGTTCCCACTGTATGCAACTGGGGACTCTCCGAGGAAATGAGTAGATAGCCCTGAATTTTCTACTGAAGGCTGGGGGCTATCTCTCTTTCATTGGTTGAAGTTGCCCCAGTGCCCTTAATTCACCCACACTTCCAAACTGCCTTAGCTGACTTGGCATGAGACACTGGTACCACAGTGCCTTGAAATTAAGTGGGCAAAGGAGTTACAGTGTGAAGCACTGTCTCGTCTGCTACAATTTCCTCTCTTAGAATTTATATTGGGCCTCATGTCTGTAAGAGAAATATTCTCAGGCTTTCTCAGCTCAATGGGGGCTTCTCTTACTCTACCCAGCAATTCAAGGAAACAGATAATTTGTGACTCATCTAAATAGCAGCAAAATATATATGTAATTCTGTGTTTTTCTCATATGTTATCTGGTTTGATCTTTAAGAAAAGCCTGTGCAAAATAAATAAAATTACTATCTCCATTTATTTTCATATTTATTATTTTCACTGCACGGATGAAAAAACTGAGGTTCGTGGAGGCTAAATTACTTGTGTTGTGACATAATTAATAAGGAACAGAATCAGCACCTAAATCAAGGACTTTTTCTTAGGTTTCTCTGCTTTCTACTCCATTTCAGTATCTGTATGGTCACATAACATGTACTTTATGGAACTTGAAATCAATTTTTTTTTTTAAGATTTTATTTATTTATTTGACAGAGAGAGATCACAAGTAGGCAGAGAGAGAGAGAGAGAGAGGAAAGCAGGCTCTCCGCTCAGCAGAGAGCCCAATGCGGGACTCGATCCCATGACCCTGGGATCATGACCTGAGCCGAAGGCAGCTTAACCCACTGAGCCACCCAGGCGCCCCTGAAATCAAATTTAAATCATCTTACTCAAAAATCCAGAATTGGAATTTCAGAAATCATAAAACAGGTATAAAGATCTCCCATTCATCCTGAGTCATGGTAGTAATTCGCTTATATATTTATCTACAGCAAAATAATACCAAAATACCAAGTAATAACAAAAATCAGGAATATTTCTTAGAGCAGTTACTGGGAGCCAGATTCTAAGTACTATACATGTGCTTAGTCCCCATAACTCCTTAGCATGGGTACTATTATTACTATGTTATAAACAAAAAACTGAATCAGAGAGATTACCCAGGGTTACAGTGAGTAGGTTATATGTATAGACTTCCATTAAACTTAGGTGTGGTCTAAGTTGAATTGTAGCTAGGGGGACCATAAGTAAACAGATTTTAGACTCCAGTGGATATACTAGAGCCTAGGGTTATAAACTTAAAAGGGACAGGAAATCAGGACAAACAAAATGCCTTGGGGAAAAGCTTGCCCATTAAATATATTCATATACCCATTCATCCTCTATGTAATAAAGAGCTTCTGAGAATCATTGTCAATTTTTTGTAGTCCTTCCATCAATATTCATGAATTGGCATGGAATCTGTTTTGAAAGATTTTAAGATAGTTTTTTTTAAAAGATCTATTTATTAAAGAGTGAGCACATGCGTGAGGAGAAGGAGAGGCAGTGGGAACGTTCAAGTACACTCCCTGCTGAGCTCTGAGCCTGATGCAGGGCTGGATCTCATGATCCACAAGATCATGACTGGGACGGAAACCAAGAGTCAGACGCTCAACCAACTGGACCACCCAGGTGCCCCAAAATAATTTATAAATCACCTGGCTATTTTTTCTTAAAGATTTTATTTATTTATTTGACAGAGAGAGATCACAAGTAGGCAGAGAGGCAGGCAGAGAGAGAGAGGAGGAAGCAGGCTCCCTGCTGAGCAGAGAGCCCGATGTGGGACTCAATCCCAGGACCCTGAGATCATGACCTGAGCCGAAGGCAGTGGCTTAACCCACTGAGCCACCCAGGTGCCCTCACCTGGCTATTTTATAATTACAACACAACATCCCCCCAAAAGAGATAGTCCGCTGTCATACACCTCCTGACGTGCTGCCGTAGAAAGTACCCAGCAACAGTTGTGAGGTTATTTTTTACCAGAAAATCAAATCTGAATCTCGACAAGCCTCAGTATGTAACTACAAGTTTATAGGAAATAGAAGGAAACAGAGGAGCATGTAAGGAATACTGCAGGAATTCAATTAGCAAAATGTAGAGTAGGAGAAATTCTGTAGGTCGGGTAACTCAGTCTCATCCCCATATAAGTAACAAGGGCATAGAGAGGAGGATAGGGGTTATCATTTTTTACAACACTTAAGGAAGGGGCGCCTGGGTGTGTCTGTCGGTTAAGCATCTGACTAGCATGATCTCGGGATTCTGGGATCAAGCCCCACTCTGGGCTCCCCACACAGCGGGGAGTCTGCTTGTTCCTCTCCCTCTACCCCTCCCGCTGCTCATGCACTCCCCCTCTCTCTCACATACACTCTCTCTAAAATAAATAAAACCCTTTAAAAAGCTTTTTTAAGGAATAAATATTAATGATTTTTAAATCAAGAATTTCCATGTTATTTTTTATTTTAAGTTTCTTTTCTTAAGAAATACATTCTGAGAGTTCCCTGGGCGGCTGAGTCAGTTAAGTATCTGCCTTGGGCTCAGGTGATCCTGGGATCCTAGAATCAAGCCCCTGTTGGGCTCCCTGCTCAGCAGGGAGTCTGCTTCTCCCTCTCTCTGCCACACCCCCTCACACCGCACTGGTGCTCTCTGTCACTCCCTCTATCTCTCAAATAAATACAGTCTTTTTTTTTTTTTTTTTTTTAAGAAATACATACTGAAGTATTTATAGGTGAAATTATATGATGCTTGGTATTTGCCTTAAAATAATTCCACAAAGATACAATAGGAATACTGCAGTACTCAAAGAATGGGAGTACAACCAGATTGGCCATGTTGTATTTAGAGTGGGTCCTACTTTTGTGTATGTTTGTAAATTTCCATTGTGTGTGTCTGAGAAAGCAAAAAAAAAATCCACAAAATTGCTAACAAAAGTGTACTACAATAATAGGTATTTTTTTCTTTTTCTTTCCCTGTATTCTAGCTTTTCTACATTTATAAGTATATGAATTTATTACATATAAAATTTGTACAAAAATAATAACCACTTTCTTTGAGATAGAATATAGTTTTTATTTCAGAGATCAGAAGAGAAACTACAGATACAAGTTAAAGATTAGAAATACAGATTACACATTTATGTGTGTGTACCATATTGTGTAACTGTTCTCATGGCTATATTTTGTTCTGAATTGCCATTGATACTGGACAAGAAAACGAGGGGTGCTTGCCTGACTCTGTCGTTAGGGCATCCAACTCTTGATCGTTGGGGTTGTAAATTTGAGCCACAGGTTAGGTGTAGAGAAATTACTTAAAATCTAAAAAAAAAAAAGAAAAGAAAAGAAAGGATAGGTCTTCCTACATTAAAAACTTAGAAATGAATTATTAGTCCTATTACTTTCTTAATAAAGATCATAATATGTATTCAGTATAGCTCTACTGCTAAATATTGAAATCCTCATTTTACTTGTTCCACATCCTAAAGTTAGACTGAGTCAAATTTTTGAAAATCTTCTGCCACCCCTGTAACAATCATACATGTGTACACATTTTTTTTACCTTTGTTAGAGTTAACATATTCTCAGAAAAGCACCCAATTTAAGTGCACAAATATGACTGATATCCATATCAAAGCACTGAATTTTACTAGCATGCCAGAAATTCCCCTCCCAGTGACTACTTCCCTAGCAGACCACTACCTGCCTTAAACTATGTGTAAAGTTTTTTGCTTACTTTTGAACTTTAGAAGCTACATATATATAAATCATATATAATTATACAGTATGTGTGTTCTTTGGCTCCTTTTAACATTGTGAGAGTCATTGCTATGGTTGTAGATTGGAAGATTTCATTTATTCTCTTAACTGTATACAGCATGAAACTTTCTATATTTTTATCAAAAGCACTATTTCCTAACTTAATGCCTGTGATTTTAAGGTAATTGTATGTTTAGAAGTCATTACCCCCTTTTAATTGCCTTATCGTACTGTGTATTATCTTCTTGACAAAAAACAAAACAAAAAACAGGTCATATCTAAAGATTTTCAGCATGGTACTTGTAGATTCGTTAATGAAATGCTCAGGCAGGTACTGGGAGAAACTTGTGTTAAAGCCAGTGCTGCCCCTTTGCTTGCTCTCCTCTTTTGGTTTGTGTTCTGCCCAGCCATAGTCATGTTTGAGGAGCCCAGAGATAGAGGAGAAGTAGGTAAGCCCAGCAGGAAGATGGGACTCAGGCCAAATGTTACAGTCCAGTGGCAGGACTTTGTAGTCTAGAAAACTTGAGAGTATATTGTGTTTCTTCACCTTTAAAATAATTTCTGGCTTGGGACGCCTGGGTGGCTCAGTTGGTTGGGCAGCTGCCTTCGGCTCGGGTCATGATCCCAGCGTCCTGGATCGAGTCCCACATCAGGCTCTTTGCTCCACAGGGAGCCTGCTTCTCCCTCTGACTCTGCCTGCCACTCTGTCTGCCTATGCTCGCTCTCGCTCACTCTCTCTCTGACAAATAAATAAATAAAATCTTTTAAAATAATAATAATAATAATAATAATTTCTGGCTCTACAGTGTATGTTTCCTATACTTTGAGTATAAGAAAGACACGGATTCTTACCTTCCTATAAAATGTTCTTACATTTAGATGCTTCTGTAGGCTTTGGACAGTGTCTTTTCTACATGAGAGGTTAGGTGTTAGGGTGGCAATGCCATCTTACTTAACTGTCGGGCTGCCATTGGGTCTGCAGATAAGAAAGTAAATAAGAAGATCAGTATCCTTATTCAGGTAAAAGTTTGCTGGAGCCAAGTGGGAAGACTAATAGTTACACAATATAGAGGAGATATAACTCTTTAGTCCTTTTATCACCTTGCCTTTTAAAAATTTTATTAATCGTGAAACCAATTAAATAGATTCCCTAAATTACCTGTACAATATAGAGATGATAAACCTCCAGTGGTTTATCTCTACTTTTTAAAAAATGTGATTCATTATAAAACCTGCTTAAGGAGAGATCTTAGATTCAAAAAGCAATTATTCCAAATGGCCAAATTCTAACACTCATTTTAATTTTTGAAAGTATGTGGCTTGAATGGGGCACCTGGGTGGCTCAGTGGGTTAAGCCTCTGCCTTCGGTTCAGGTCACAATCTCGGGGTCCTGGTATGGAGACCCACATCAGGCTCTCTGCTCAGTGGGGAGCCTGCTTCTCCTCCCCACCCCGTCCCTGTCTGCCTCTATGCCTACTTGTGATCTCTGTCTGTCAAATAAATAAATAAAATATTTAAAAAAAAAAAAAAAGTATGTGCCTTAAGTAATTTTTCATTGCCGAGTTTTTTTAAAGTAATTTTAAGCTAGTTGCATAATATACAAAGTAAAATAACTTTTTTTTTTTTTTTTAAGATTTACTTATTTGAGGGAGAGAGAAAGCACAAGCGGTGGGGAGAAGCAGATTTCCCACTGAACAGGGAGCCCAAGTTGGGGCTCCAGCCCAGGAACCTGAGATTGTGACCTGAGCCAAAGGCAGTTGCTTAACCAACTGATCCACCCAGGTGCCCCAAAAGTAAAATAACTCTTTAAAAGAGAACCGTTAGAAACAGACTGTTAAGATTATTAATCTTTCCTCCATACTCCATACCCTCTTTCCTTATCCCAAGACTATTTGTGTTGTTAAACTGACATTTCCCGTGAATTACAAGAAAAGGAAAAATGAGTTATAAAAGTTTTTATTTTGCCCATTACAAACTATGCAATTTTCTAAAACCTGGAAAGCTTGTAATTGCAGTGATAACCATATAAAAGCACATTTTTCCCCATTAATTAGTGCTGTTTGATTTTTAGGAATTGGAGCGAGCGTGGAGAGAATATGACAAGTTAGAATATGATGTAACTGTTACCAGGAACCAGATGCAAGAACAACTAGATCGCCTTGGTGAAGTTCAGGTACTAGAAGTGAATGGTTTTTTTGCATTGTCTCAACTGGTTTTGACTGGTACTGTACAATCCACCTTGTTCAATCCGTGCATGCCCTTAATATTTTTTACCTTATTGGCCCCCTGAGGTCTGAGTTTAAATACTTCCAATGATAGGAATCTTACTATCCCAGAAAGTAGCCCATTTCTCCTTGTTTAAAAGTCCTTTTTTCTTTTGGCACATGGTATGATCCGTGTCATGTTTTTGCTCCTGCCTGCCTATATTGAAGTTAGCATTGAAGTATTGAATTAAATGGATTTACCAAATAAAGGGTAATTTTTCTTTTTATAAGATTTGTTCTAATCCAGGGTTCCTGGCCTCCTGAGTCAGTACAGTGTGCAACTCTTGATCTTGGGGTTGTGAATTTGATCCCCATGTTGGCTATAGAGATTACTTAAAAAGTAAAATAATAAGGGGCACCTGGGTGGCTCAGTGGGTTAAAGCCTCTGCCTTCCACTCAGGTCATGATATCAGGTCATGGGGATCAAGCCCCACATGGGGCTCTCTGCTCCGCAGGGATCCTGCTTCCTCCTCTCTCTCTCTCTGCCTGCCTCTCTGCCTACTTATGATGTCTCTCTGTCAAATAAATAAATAAGATCTTTTAAAAATAAATAAAATAATAAAAACTTATTCTAATGCATTCTATATTAAATGCCTCTTTTTTTATCAAACTATTTTAGCCTGTTGACTTTTGATATGGTGTGAAAGATGCAGCACTGCGTAGTGTAAAGAATCCAGTTTTGTAAATAGTCACATCTGGAATCAAGTTCCAGGGGTTAATTTCTTGTCTTAAAATATAAACAGTAATATAGCTGTCTTAAAGTGTTCCCCTGAGAAGGGGAGATAATAAATGTTCAATAAACATAAATGATAAAAATAAAGTAAAAGTCACTTCATGCTTGTGACTATATAAATTTAGCCATCTGTATTGGAAACTTTCTGAACCAACAGTCAAGTCAATACAAGGACTAAAAGTTAGTAAATTTGACTCTTAGAAAACCAGCTGTCTTCCATTTGTGCTGTCCAGTATAGTAGCCACTGGCTACATGCTACTGTTGGGAACTTGAAATATTGCCAGTGTGACAAGAAACTGAATTTTTTTTTTTAAGTTTTTTTTTTTTTAATTTATTTATTTGACAGAGAGATCACAAGGAGGGAGAGAGGCAGGCAGAAAGAGAGGGGGAAGCAGGCTTCCCACTGAGCAGAAAGCCCGATGTGGGGCTCGATCCCAGGACCCTGAGATCATGACCTGAGCCAAAGGCAGAGACTTAACCTACTGAGCCACCCAGGCATCCCAAGAAACTGAATTTTAAATTATATTTCATTTTAGTTATCTAAATTTAAGGAACCACATGTGGCTGTGACTTCTATATTGAGCAGCGGGGTTAATACTAACTACAGTAGGGAAAGAAAAAGAAAAAAAACAAAAACCTGAAATATCTAAGGAATAACCCAGGAGTCAGCAAACTTTTTCTGTAAAAGAGGAGATATTAAAGTTGTGAAAATTCATTTTTAGCTCTTAGGCCACAGCAGTTTACCTGATTTAACTTAACAAAAAACATTGATCCTGAAAATGTAACATCTACATTATAGGGCATAAGACTTGAATAAATAGACAAGTGGAATTGGTAACCCTTGTCCATGGATGGCCTGATTTAACATTCTCTCAATGAAAATTCTTTGTATACAAACTCAAATTCTGTTGGACCAGATTTCCTCCAGAATTCTTTGAAAAAATTAGCAAAACGATACTAATGTTTTAAAGGTATATGAAGACCACAGTAGTTATTATTTTGAAAAAATAAAGAACTAGGGGTACCTGGGTGGTTCAGTGGGTTAAGCCTCTGCCTTTGGCTGGGGTCATGGTCTCAGGGTCCTGGGATCAAGCCCTGCATCAGGCTCTTTGCTTACCAGGGAGCCTGCTTCCCCTCTCCCTGCCTGCCTCACTGCCTAATTGTGATCTCTCTCTCTCTCTCTCTCTCTGTCAAATAAATAAATAAATAAAATCTTAAAAAAAAAAAAAAAAAGAAAGAAATAGAAGGCCCACTCTATGAGATATAGCACTGCACATAGACCAGTTACATAATGACTCTGCACTTTAGGATTCACAACTGTAAAATAAAAATAATAGTGCCTACCTCTATCAGTATTGTAATGACTAAATATGTTGATATTCTTGAAGCAGTTAGAATAGTATCAGGCACATAAAATAAACTAAGTGTTTATTAAATAAATAACTAAATGGGGCACATGGCTGGCTCAGTCGGTAGAGCAGGTGACTTAATCTAGAGGTTGTGAGTTCAAGCGCCACATTGAGCATGGACCTTCCTTTAAAAACAGTAATAATAAATTAAGTAAAGAAGCAAACAATGAGGGCAACATAAACAGACTTAAAAGATGGCATGTTGGCAAGAAGTATTGTTGACCACTAAAATTCAACAAGACTGTTCTGATCTGCAAAGAAATTTCTTTTTGACTTGGAGAAGCAATACATTAGGAAAGTGGACAGAGAACATGACTAGTTAATCTATAGAAAGTAGAACAGATTGCTAACAAGTGTTTGAATATTGTTCAAAGTCACCAGGAATCAGAAAAAATACAAAATAATAAAAAATGAGATTTTCATTGTGCACCTTTCAGATAGGTAAAACTTACATAAATTTTTTAATTATTGCAAAAATAATATGTATCCTATATACATGTGCATATATCTGATTTTTATCATTGAAATTCACTCCCTAGAAGTCTGTGTCAGTATTCACATCCCTGGCTTGTTCTTGTGTTTGGGTCTTGTGTGAATACTTCCTTCTTTTATTTTGATGCTTTTAGCCCTGTGGCTTGGAAAACTGGATAACTAAGGTTACGTAGTGCCTTTTTGAAGCAGCGTCGCATAGTCTATATGTTTATAGACATTAAAAGCACGTTTTCACCCCTCAGAGTACTTTAGCTGTATTGTCTGTATTCTAGTATCTTCAGTTGTCAAAAACTGATATTCAGTGAAAAAAATTTTTCTGGTCAGTATGACAGTTTTGTACTTCATTGCCCCCCCCTTTTTAAAATAAATTTATATTCCAAAAAATGATATTTCTTGTTATCCAAACTATCAGTAAGTCATAGAGTTGTATTAGAATCTTGTTGAAAACCAATATGATCTCATTTTCTAGAACTTAGGAAATTAGTATACTTCCCATTTCTTTTTTCTTCTCCCTTAAAATTTTTTTTTAATTTGAGTTTTGTGAGTTTCTGTTTTGTTCTGTTTTCTTTCTGTTTTCTATTTTTCAGTCCCTTGTGACCAGCAGTAATGCAAGGCAAAGCTTATTGAAGAGATGTGAAATAGTGCACTTAAGTCTGAGAAATTGAATTTTTTCTTTCTCTGTTTCATCAAAGGCCACAGATGTTGCAAAATTTGGGAGAGTCAAATAGATCATACTAAATATTCTCAAAATTTGATCCACTGCAATTCTCACTTTTTAAAATATGTAATTAGTGGAATTTACAACTTTTTTTTCCCCTATATATGGGCTCTTTTTCCTGAAAGACTGAATCAGCAGGAATTCAGCGTGCACAGATTCAGAAAGAACTTTGGAGAATTCAGGATGTCACGGAAGGACTGAGTAAACACAAACAGCAAAGAGGCACCACAGAAACAGGTGAATCAGCTTTTCGCAGTAATTGACCATAATCTGATGTCTGAGTGGAATGACACGAGGCACCTGGCTCACTCGGGCAGAACAGCATGCAACTCTTGATCTTGGGGTTGTGAGTTCAAGCCCCGTGTTGGATGTAGAGATTATTCTACAATAAATAAGTAAACTTTTTAAATAAATAAGCAAACAAGTGAATAAATGGAATGACACATAGAATTGGATTTCTTTTTGTTATTTGAATGGATTTTTGGCATCAGAAAACAGGTACTCATGTAACATTGAATCAGTACACACATTTATAAAACAAAGCAAAAGTTCACAACAAAAATTAGTTACTATTTTTTGTGTATAATTATACACATGCATAATGTTTTGCTTTTATGAATTTTTCCCACAACAAAAAATGGAATCATTGTATACTTATTTTTCAGCAATTTGGTTTTGGCTCCTGAACAGTACAGTGCAATAATAACTGTGTAAGAATCCATTGTATAGATGGACTCTAATGTATCCCATTTCTCTGTTGTTGGACATGTAGGCTGTTTTCAGGTTTTGGGTTTGTTTGTTTTTTTCTGTCATAAACCATGCTGTAATTGTATATATTAGTGTTTGTATGTGTGTTATTGTATACATAACTAAATGCACATGCTAGTACTTATGTATCACAAGAAGCTGGAAATGAGCACACAACTTTCATTTTGATAGTCACAGCCACATTGTCCTCCTAAAAAATTGTACTGAATTATGCTTAAATCAGTAGTGCTTCAGAAAACTATTTCCCGGTACTCTTATTTAAACATATTTTAACTTGTATTTCAATTTGTATTTTTAAATGTAATTGGTTTCAGATTCTGAAAACATTAATTAAAAAAGCAATTAGAAACTGAAGGCTTCATTTTAAATAAATGAAATGGGGGCGCCTGGCTGGTACAAAGGAGCATGTGACTCTTGACCTCAGGGTTATGAGTTCAAGCCCCACTTTGGGTGCAGAGATTACTTAAAAATAAAATATTTAAAAATAAAATAAGTGAGATGAAATGATTTCTCTTTTTTGTAGATTTAAATTGTTTCATTTAAGTAGTTAATATTTTATAATTTTTTTAACAGGTATGGCAGGGTCAAAGCCTTTCTCAACAGTTAAGTACAAAAATGAGGTAAGTTTGGATTGTCTTTCTCTAAATTACTTTAAACACATGAATTAGAATTTGTCTTCTCTTCATAACAAAAATGTTTCCTAAATATATTTAAGGTATTGTTTTAATCTTGAAATTTCTCTAATTCAGTAATTTGATACTTCTAACAGATGTGGTTTTTCTTCCCTTAATGCAAAAAAAAAAAAAAAAATGGACTCACTACTTTTCATCTGTGTTAGAACTTTAACATTGTCATACTTTTTCTAATATAAGTAATTTGAATATTTATCATTGTTTCTTATTCTTCATAAAATTTGTAGGATGATTGATAGATAAGTTGGCTGTGTGTCATGCATATCATTAGAGAAATTACAACTACAAAGAGATACTGTCAACCTGATGGAAAGCATCCGTGGTCTTGAATTTTGTATTAAAACCAATCAAAAAGAAATGTTTCTTTATTTTGTCTCTTAAAATAACAATAAAAAATAGTAAGATTTTTAAATTAATTATTTTCTTTTATTTTTAAAGTGAAATAACAGTACTTTCATACATCTGTTTTGTTGCTAAGCTTCAGATGAAAGCTAACCTGTGTGTTACGGGGGAAAAAAAATAGATAAGGCCAGATTTAAGGCCCAGTTACTGACTATCATACTTTGCATTTTTTATTTTGGCTTGGCAGTATCCCTTTAATTATCTTAAAGTGACTTTAAGTTAACTTACCATTGCAAAGAATTTAGATATACTTAATTCAATGTGCTTATCTAAATAAGGTGACTATTCTACAATCTTTAGGAAGAGGAAGTAGTCCCACCTCGTCCTCCACTTCCTCGGTCCTATGACTTTACAGAGCAGCCTCCCATAATCCCCCCTCTGCCCAGTGATAGCAGCTCCTTGCTCTGTTATAGCAGGGGCCCAGTCCATCTGCCTGAAGAAAAGAAGATTCATCAAGTTCAAGGATATCCAAGAAATGGATCTCACTGTGTAAGTGGCTTCAGTAGCCACAGAATAATCAATCATATACCTGATTTTTAAAGTTAATTTATTTTACACTCAAATGTGTTTTTTTTTTTTATCATAACCCCACTCACTTTTAGCCAATGTTTTTTCTGTTTGTTTATATATAGTTATCATTTGTGTTTTTCCTGTTTTGGTTCTACCATTCTCATTTTTTTATAATTTTAATACTTCATAATTTCATATTTTTAATAAATGTTTTTGTAAAGTGGTTAATATACCATTTCAGGATATTAGAGGCAAAATATCTTTGGATCAGAAAGAAGTGAGAATGAAAAAAAATTGCTGCTAGGAATGATAAAAGGGTTAGGATATGGGCACTTCCACCTAGGAAAACTATTAGAGGATGTGGACATTGCCAAGGAGAGATGTTACCCATGGAAGCTGGAAATAAGAGGTTTGGGGTTAAACAAATAAATGTAAAATGTGGTAAGCCAAAAGAGAATGAAGGGGATAAGGAATAGGGCTAATTGAATTAATATGATGTAATTATTTTCAGACTTCAGATGTGCTGTGATAAAAAATGCTCTAATGACTTTGTCCCTAATAAGAATATTCTTAATTTGAAAACTGAAACTTTAGCTGGTTAAAAATATTTCAGATATTTTTTTGCTATATATATATATCAATTATATATATCAGTTGTGCCTGTACCCAAGATAGCTGACAGAGGCTTTTAATTTTCAGGGTTTGATTTAAGGCTTTAGAAGTAAACATTGTAAAAGAAACTTGTACCAGTTTTTTGGTTTTTTGTTTTTTGTTTTGAAATTGCACATGTTCCTTTCAAGGGTCCAGATTATAGACTCTACAAGAGTGAACCTGAGTTAACAACAGTGGCAGAAGTTGATGAATCTAATGGAGAAGAAAAATCAGAACCTGTTTCAGAAATAGAAACTTCTGTAAAAGGTCAGCATTTGGAGATACGTTTTATCTCCTGTGTTTTCTAGACATTTAAACAATAATAAAATCAGTGTTGGCCCAATACATATATAAATCCACAATCCCTGATCTGAAACCTTTGGAATCTGATGAGCTCCTGAATTCAGAAGTTTCAGGTATTAGGACGGTAACATGACCCATAAACCATACATTATACATCATCTCAGCTAGGCAGGAGGCCACATCCCTTTCTGAAATAAATTAATATTTCTGGAATATTCACCCAAAGAGGAATAAAGACTAAAAAGCTTCGTATCAGTCCAGGTTAGGTTTTAGCTGAGAAATAAGTACATTGCAGACTTTTTTTTTTTTTAAGATTTTATTTATTTATTTGACAGACAGAGATCACAAATAGGCAGAGAGGCAGGCAGAAAGAGAGGAGGAAGCAGGCTCCCCGCAGAGCAGAGAGCCCGAGTCGGAGCTCGATCCCAGGACCCTGAGATCATGACCTGAGTGGAAGGCAGAGGCTTTACCCCACTGAGCCACCCAGGTGCCCCCGTACATTCCAGACTTTTAAAAAGCTTTCCATTTCCTGAGATTTTGGGGTAGGGACATTTTGGTTTTCTTCAAAACCAAACTTACTCAGAATTGTACAAAAAAGATTAAGGGTCAAGGGGCACCCTACTGGATCCTTTGGTAGAGCATGTGACTTTTGATCTTAGGGTCATGAGTTGGAGCCCCACATTGGGTATAGAGTTTATTTAACCAAAAAAAAGTAAATAAACAAATTCAATGACATAGTATTCTTATTGGGTGTACTCTGACTTTTTAAAGCTTATTTATTTAATTATTTTTAGTAATCTCTATACACAACATGGGGGTTCAACCCTGAGGTCAAGATTTGCACACTCTTCCAACTAACCCAGGCTAGCAGCCCTGATTTCTTTTTTCTTTTTTTTTTTTCTATACTGATAATTCTTTAGGGTTGTAAAGAAAAAGGATAAAGGGGGCTATAGTCAAGAATAAATAGATAGAAAAGGCCAAATACAGTGCAATGATTCAGTCTTGTTTGGATTGTGGTTTGTTTGTTTTAAAGTCAGTTAATTAATATATAATGTATTATTAGTTTCAGAGGTGGAGGTCATCAGTCATCAGTCTCATGTAATACCGTGCTTATTACATCACATGTCCTCCTTAATGTCCATCACTCAATTACCCCATCTCCCTACCCGCCTCTTGTCTAGCAATCCTAAGTTTGTTTCCTGTGATTAAGAGTCTATTATGGTTTATCTCCCTCTCTGATTTCATCTTATTTTTTCCTCTCTTCCCCCTATGATTCTCTGTTTTCTTTCTTAATTTCCACATGAGAAAGATCATATGATAACTGTCTTTTTCTGATTGACTTATTTTGCTCACCGTAATACCCTCTAGTTCTACCCATGTTGTTGCAAATGGTAATATTTCTTTTTATGGCTGAGTAATAGTCCATTGCAAGTACACACACACACACACACACACACACACACACACACACAAAACAACTTCTTTATCCATTCTTTTGTCCATGGCGATCTGGACTCTTTCTATTGTTTGGCTATTGTGGACATTGCTGCTATAAACATTGGGGTGCAGGTACCCCTTCAGATCACTACATTTGGATAAATACCTACTAGTGCAATTGCTGGGTCATAGGGTAGCTCTATTTTTAACTTTTACTTTTACTCTATTTTAACTTTTTGAAGAACTTCCATGCTGTTTTCCAGAGTAGCTACACCAGCTTGCATTCCAACCAGCAGTGTAAGAGGGTTTCCCTTTCTCTACATCCTCCCCAACATTTGTTGTTTCCTGAGTTGTTAATTTTAGCCATTTTCACTGGTGTGAGATGGTATCTTACTGTGGTTTTGATTTGTATTTCCCTATGCCAGGTGATGTGGAATATTTTTTTATGTGTCTGTTGGCCGTTTTTATGTCTTCTTTGGAGAATGTCTGTTCATGTCTTCTGCCCATTTCTTGATTGGATTATTTGTTTTTTGGGTGTTGAGTTTGATAAGTTTTTTTTTTTTTTTTTTTAGTTTGATAAGTTCTTTATAAATCTCAGATACCACTCCTTTATCTGATAAGACATTTGCAAATATCTTGTTCTGTATGTTGTTTTTTTGTTTAGTTGACTGTTTCCTTGCTGTGCAAGAGCTTTTTATCTCAATTAAGTCCCAGTAGTTCATTTTTGCTTTTGTTTCCCTTCCCTTTGGAGATATTGTCTTGCAAGATGTTGCTGCAGCCCAAGTCACAGACATTGCTGCCTGTGTTCTCCTCTAGAATTTTGGTGGAGTCCTGTCTCACATTTAAAACTTTTATCCTTTTTGAGTCTGTTTTTGTGTATAGTATAAGGAAATGGTTTAGTTTCATTCTTCTGCATGTTACTATCCAATTTTCCCAACACCATTTGTTGAAGAAACTGTCATTTTTCCACTGGATATTCTTTCCTGCTTTGTCGCAGATTACTTGAACATATAATTGAGGGTCCATTTCTGTCTTCTTTATTCTGTCCCAGGGTTCTATGTGTCCATTTTTGTGCCAATACCATACTGTTTTGATGATTACAACTTTGTAATAGAACTTGAGGTCTGGAATTGTGATGCCACCAGCTTTGGTTTTCTTTTTCAACATTCCTCTGGCTATTCGGGGTCTTTTCTGATTCACTACAAATTTTAGGATTATTTGTTCCAGCTCTTTGAAAAAAGTGGATGGTATTTTGATAGGGATTGCATTGAATGTGTAGGTTGCTCTAGGTAGCATAGATATTTTAACAATATTTGTTCTTCCAGTCCATGAGCATGGAATGTTTTTCCATTTCTTTGTGTCTTCCTCAATTCCTTTTATAAGTGCTCTGCAGTTATTAGAGTACAGATCCTTTACCTCTTCGGTTAGATTTATTCCTAGGTATCTTATGGTTTGGGGTGTAATTGTAAATGGGACCAATTCCTTAAATTCTCTTTTTTCTGTCTCATTGCTTTATTGTTTTGTTTTTTGCAGTTTTTTGCAGTTTTATACATCTCATTGTTAGTGTATAGAGATGCAATGTGCATTGATTTTTAATCCTGCTATGTTGCTGAATTCCTGTACAAGTTCTAGCAATTTTGGGGTGGAATCTTTTGGGTTTTCCACACAGAGTTATCATGTTATCTGTGAAGAGTAAAAGTTTGACTTTTTTGCTTATTCAAATGCCTTTCATTTCTTTTGTTGTCTGATTGCTGAGGCTAGGACTTCTAGTAGTATTTGACAATGATAGTGAATTTAGTATATTCTTTACCTGTAAGGTCGCTGTTTCTGTAGATTGTCTCTGTTCCTTTCTGGTCTGTTACTTTGGGGCTCTCTTTCTCCTTAAAGAATCCCCTTCAATATTTCTTGCAGGGCTGGTTTAGTAATCACAAATTCTTTTAATTTCTATTTGTCGTGGAAGCTTTCTCACTTATATCTCCTTCTATTCTGAGGGTGCTTGGGTGGCTCAGTGGGTTAGCCCACTGCCTTCGACTCAGGTCATGATCTCAGGATCCTCTGCCTGCCTCTAAGTCTACTTGTGATCTCTCTCTGTAAAATAAATAAATAAAATCTTTTTTATAAAAAAATAAAACTCGGGCGCCTGGGTGGCTCAGTGGTGTAAGCCGCTGCCTTCGGCTCAGGTCATGATCTCAGGTCCTGGGATCGAGTCCCGCATCGGGCTCTCTGCTCAGCAGAGAGCCTGCTTCCCTCTCTCTCTCTCTCTGCCTGCCTCTCCATCTACTCGTGATTTCTCTCTGTCAAATAAATAAATAAAATCTTTAAAAAAAAAAAAAATAAAACTCAATCCCAGGACCCTGGGATTATGACCTGAGCCAAAGGCAGAGGCTTTAACCCACTGAGCCATCCAGGTGCCCCTACCTAAATGTTTTTCGTAGTAATTCAGTTGTTTTGCTGGGATTTTCCAGATACACAGTTATGTCATACTTAAATTTTCCTTTTTTCCTTTCCTTATTTTATATCTCTTCCTTCTCTGGAGCCAGTGGTTGCACAGTAGTGTTAGTAGAGAAGGTAGCAGATATCCTAATTCTGTTGTAGACATCAGTGGAAAAGCTTTTAAAACTTTTCCCATGGATCATGGTACTGGCTTTCATATGGGCTATCATATTATGGAAGTATCCATTTATTCTAATTCAGTAAAGCTTTCCTTGTTTTTTTTGTTTGTTTGTTTGTTTGTTTGTTTGTTTGTTTGTTTTTAAAGATTTTATTCACTTAGAGAGAGAGACCACAAGGAGCAGAGAGCCAAATGCAGGGCTTGATCCCAAGACCCTGGGATCATGAACTGAGCAGAAGGCAGATGCTTAACCGACTGAGACACCCAGGCACCCCATTGGTTGCCAACTTTTAAAGAGTGGAACTTTGGGGAACTTTGTTGGCTCAGTGGGTTAAGTGTCTGCCTTCAGCTTGGATCGGCAGGGGGTCTGCTTCTGCTCTTTGTCTCTCTCTGTCTCTCTCTGTTAATAAATAAAATCTTTTTAAAAATTAAAAAAGGGAATGTTGCCTGTGTTTCCTTTTATTAAAAAAAAATAAAAATAGAAATTGGAACTTAGCTCTGTCAGCTAAGAGTCTGACTCTTGATCTCAGCTCAGGTTTTGATCGCAGGGTCATGAGTTCAAGCTCCGTGTTGGGATCCACTCTGGGCATAGAGCCTACTTAGAAAAAAAAAAATGGGGACTTTATAGCTTTTCTTAAAAACTCAATAGATCTAGGAGCACCTGGCTGGCACAGTGGGTAGAACATATAACTCTTGATCTTGGACTTATAAATTCAAGCCCCACCTTAGGTGTGGAGATTATAAATAAATAAAATCTTTGGGGGACGCCTGGGTGGCTCAGTTGGTTAAGCAACTGCCTTCGGCTCAGGTCATGATCCCAGGGTCCTGGGATCGAGTCCCACATCGGGCTCCTTGCTCCGCAGGGAGCCTGCTTCTCCCTCTGCCTGTGCTCGCTCGCTCTCTCCCTCTGTCTCTGGCAAATAAATAAATAAAACTTTAAAAAAAAATAAAATTTAAAAAATAATAATAATAATATAAAATAAAATAAAATCTTTAGGGGAAAAAAAAACTTAATAAATCTAGCCAGAATGCCCCTGTTTCAACAGCACTGGTTTCCTGGAACTGAGTGGCATCTACCCCTTTCAGGTAGAGTATTGGGGGAAAAGTTGCTATGTATCACATGTATATTTTTAATCCCTGTGGGCAGTGTGTTTAGAGCATATATAAAATAAGGACTACACTTTTTTCTTTGCTTTTGCATATTTTATTCCATTCTTTTTTCTGGCTCTTATATAGTCATAATGCCTTATGATATGTATTGGATAAACGTGACCAGTCAAGTTGACCAAAATTTAGCGATTGTTTACTAAATGACTTTTAACTCATCAGTAGGAATTTAATTAAATTGAAAAAAGTGAAGAAGTTGATTATCATTTGTTCCGTGAATGCATGTCTTTACTAATAAAAAATGCCTTGTCTGACATATGTTCTCTATAGCGTTTTGATTCTTTCTTGAAATTTACCTTGGGGCGCCTGGGTGGTTCAGTGGGTTAAAGCCTCTGCCTTTGGCTCAGGTCATGATCTCAGGGTCCTGGGATCAAGCCCCGCATTGGGCTCTCTGCTCAGCGGAGAGCCTGCTTCCCCCTCTCTCTCGGCCTGCCTCTCTGCCTGCTTCTGATCTCTGTCTGTCAAATAAATAAATAAAATCTTAGAAATTTGCCTTTTAAAATTTAGGTGTTTGGTTTTTTATCTTTTCTTTTTAGTTATCTCTGTACTCAACATGGGGCTTGAACTCATGACCCTGAGATGGAGAGTTGCATGCTTTCTCAACTGAGCCAGTTTTGTACCCCTAATTTTAATTTATAAGCACTCACCTAACTAAATTGTCTGAAGTACACAGATCAATCATGGCCTAATTTCTGCCACGTGACTTAAAGTGGAACTTTCCAAAATGGATCACTAACTGGGATAATACAGGCTTTCTCTTTGTTTGAATTGCAAAATTACCTATATTATGTATCAGTTCAGCTCTTCATATTCTTAAATTATACAACCATATAATATTTGTAGAGTTCATAAACAATATTAAAGCCTAAGCTGTAGATTGTTTGGTATATAAATTTTTTTTTTTTTTAAAGATTTTATTTATTTATTTATTTGACAGAGAGAAATCACAAGTAGATGGAGAGGCAGGCAGAGAGAGAGAGGGAAGCAGGCTCCCTGCTGAGCAGAGAGCCTGATGCGGGACTCGATCCCAGGACCCTGAGATCATGACCCGAGCCGAAGGCAGCGGCCCAACCCACTGAGCCACCCAGGCGTCCCTGGTATATAAATTAAAGGATTCCTGAATGATAGACCTACCATTTGTCTTTGGGGGAGAAACTAGACTTCCTTTTTCCTTTTTCTGCTTAGTTGATGTAACTGTAAATGAGGCCAAAGAAAGTGGCGTTTTTCTCTTTTTTTCCTAAGAAAACCATTGAGATTTTAACAATTTGTTCTCTTACAAATGTCCTCAGTGGTTATTAGTGCATATATTCTACTTAAACAAGACGACTATGATATGAATGCATTCACTTTTAAGATTTTATTTATTTATTTGACAAAGGCAAAGCAGGAGAGGGAACACAAGCAGGGGGGTAGGAAGAGAGGGAGACCCGGGTTTCCTGCTGAGCAGGGAGCCTGATGCAGGTCTTGATCCTAGGACCCCAGGATCATGACCTCAGCTGAAGGCAGATGCTTAACGACTCAGCCACCCAGGCGCCCCAAATGCATACATTTTATATGTTAACTTATTTTTAGCTTTTATTTTTGTTGCTAATGATTTTGTGTTATGTGTTTTATTTTCTGTGGTATGTGTTCATTTTAGAAATTTTTAAAATTTATAAAAGAGAAAGTAGCAGTGATACATAGTTATAGTTAACAGTTATATATATAGTGATATAGTTACCTATAGGTAACTATTGATAAGGTTGTTAGTGGACTTTTTTTTTTTTTAAAAGATTTATTTATTTATTTATTTGACAGACAGAGATCACAAGGAGGCTGAAAGGCAGGCAGAGAGAGGGGAGTGGGGAGCAGGCTCCCTGAGGAGCAGAGAGCCCAATGCGGGGCTCGATCTCAGGACCCCGGGATCATGACCTGAGCTGAAGGCTGAAGCTTTAACCCACTGAGCTACCCAGGCACCCCTAGTGGACTCTTTATTGAGACACTGCAGTGTGACTGAAAAGAGACCGCATGGAAATTAAGGACATTTAGGTCAATCACTTAACCTTTCTGGGCCGTGTCTTTCCTGATCTTTAATATATGAGAGGATTAAGGTCTTTTCAGTCTCTGAAAATGTTGTGAGTGGAAAGAAGTCTAACTGGGAAACTCCAGCCATGCTGCTGCTTGAGCTCTCCGGACTGAGGAGGACATTAATGCAGATACTGGACTTCCTTCATCTTTCCTTCAGAAGGTTGTTGTGAGGATATATGATCCCTTGTGTGTTCCTAGTTTCATAATCACAATTTTTGAAGTCATCTTTTCGTCTGTAGAACTTTAGGCAGAGTACATTAATGGAAGGCTACTACAGTTTCTCTGGCTCTTCTCAAACAATAAATTTGCTCTATAAAGCCCCTAGCTGACTCAGTCAGTAGAGTATGTGGACTCTTGATCTCAGGGTTGTAAGTTCAAGCCCCACTGGGTATAGAGATTACTTAGAAATAAAATCTTTTAAAAAATAAACAAATGAAAATAAATTTGCCCTCTTTTCTGTGAGAGGGCGAGAGAGCATGCGCACACTTAACAGGGGGGAGGAGTTGCAGAGGAAGAGGGAGAATCTTGGGCAGCACGGAGCTCATGATACTGAGATCATGACTGAGGAGAAATCAGGAGTTGGATGCTTAACTGAGCCACCCAGGCACTCCAGTAAATTTGCCTTTTGATTTTAAAAGCCTCAGAGGGATGGCTGGGTGGCTCAGTTGGTTAAGCATCCAGCTCTTGATCTCTGCTCAGGTGTTGATCTCAAGGTTGGGAGCTCAAGCCCTGCTCTGGGCTCCACGCTAGGCATGGGACCTACTTAAAAATAAAATAAATAAAATAAAAGCTTCAGAAATTGAGTATGTCAGAACAAAGTGTTATGTTGTGTAAGAGATGTTTTGTAGAACTTACTACTATTTTAATTTTTAGGTTCCCACTTTCCTGTTGGAGTAGTTCCTCCCAGAACAAAATCACCAACACCTGAATCTTCGACAATAGCCTCCTATGTAACCTTAAGGAAAACTAAGAAGATGATGGATTCAAGAACGGTATTTAACTAGAAGTTAATTTCTAGAAGAATTCTTAAGCCTATATATTGCTTTCTCACACATAATTTCCTTTTTAGTGTTCCACCAAAAATTTTTTTACATACTCTAAGAAAAACTAGTCTTAATTTTTTTTCTTTTAAGTACATTCAGGAAATAAGCACCTAGGGGATTTGACCTACTCAGTACCTAATCTAGGTTTGTCTTGATCAGCCTTGACATGAGGTCCACGGTTTGTGGAATCTGTTCTCATATAGCTGCCTTTTATTACATCTCTTGACACCTCTAAGAGTTTCTTTGATGAGACTGATAGACATGTCCTTTAGTCAGCCAAGGAAATGGATTTCCAAGCTACCCTGAGTTTAGAGGGCCTTTTAGCTGTGGTAGATTTGGAGTTGGCCGGTTCCCTGCCAACTGAGAAATGTGAATTGAGATTGGAGAATTGAATGGAGATTGGGAAATAAATTCCATATTTCACATATTCATCTGAGAGCCACTGAATTCAGTCTGCTGTAAACCAGTCTAATCTTGGTCATTTGGAAAAGATTATCAGGGTATTTAACTCCTTTTCACCAGGTAGTCTTAGGAATTTAGGATGCAAAAGAATTTTTTTAAGTGGTGTCTTGTTTTGTTTTTTAAGATTTTATTTATTTATTTATTATAAGATTTCTTTAAGATTGTATTTATTTATTTGATGGAGAGGGAGAGAGATCACAAGCAGAGGGAGAGAGAGAGGAAGAAGCAGGCTCCCTGAAGAGCAGGGGAAGTCCAATACGAGACTCAATCCCAGGACCACGACCAAGCCAAAGGCAGTGGCCCAACCGACTGAGCCACCCAGGCGCCCCTTGTTTTGGGTTTTTGTTTTGGTTTGGTTTGGTTTGGGGTTTTTTTTTTTTGTTTTTTTTTTTTTTTTTTGGGGGATGCATAAAGCCGAAGTGGGGCGGGAGGGCGGGGGGGGACGGGCAGAGGGAGAGAGAGAAGCAGGCTCTCTGCTGAGCAGGGAGCCCAATGCAGGGCTCAGTCCCAGGATCCTGGGATCATTACTTGAGCCAAAGGCAGACCCTTAACCAACTGAGCCACCCAGACACCCTAGAAATTTTTTTTTAAGATTTTATTTCTTCAGCGCCTGGGTGGCTCAGTGGGTTAAGCCTCTGCCTTCAGCTCAGGTCATGGTCTCAGGGTCCTGGGATCAAGCCCCTCGTCTGGCTCTCTGCTCAGTGGGGAGCCTGCTTCCCCCCCCCCCACCTCTGCCTGCCTCTCTGCCTGCTTGGGATCTCTCTGTCAAGTAAGTAAATAAAATTTAAAAAAAAAAAAGATATATTTCTTTATTTATCTTAGAGAGCACGAGCCTGGGTGGGGCAGAGGCAGAGGGACAGAGTCTCAAGCAGACTCTAGGCTGAGTGCAGAGTCCAACATGGGGTGATCTCTGAGATCATGACAAGCCGAAATCAAGAGCCACATGCTCAACCAAGTGAGCCACCCAGGTGCCCCAAAACTTTTACGTTCATCTTTATAAATTCTCTACTTACTTGGTACAAGGTAATTTGGTACTTTGAAGTTGTAAGAATGGAAAGTACTACAAATGATAAGATTTATGGTTATTCATGGAAGATATTAAAGTACAGCTACAAAGTATGCCCAAAACATCTGACAAATTTACATACAAGAAATACAATATTTTAACTAGCATGAAGACCTAGAAAGATAATTATTATAGAATAAAAATTAATGAATTTCTATACATCATTATTACCATTAGTGGTCATGGTTTTATAATAGTATTATTTGTTCATAGTTAGGCATTTTTTGACAGATTGAAATGGTATTTTCTTTGGAAATTGTAATGCTAAAATAAATTAACAGTAAAGGATTTTTGAAATGCATGTCATGAGGCACCTGTGGCTCAGTCGTTAAGTGTCTTCCTTCAGCTCAGGTCATGATCCCATGGTCCTGGGATCAAGCCCCGAATCAGGCTCCCTGCTTGGTGGGAAGCCTGCTTCTCTCTCCCACTTCCCCTGCTTGTATTCCCTCTCTCACTGTGTCTCTCTCTGTCAAATAAATAAATAAACTCTTTTTTTTTTTTAAGTGCATGTCGAAAAGGGCACCCAGCTGGCTCAAGTCGGTAGAGAACGCAACTCCTGATCTCAGGGCTGTGAGTTCAAGCCCCATGTTGGGTATAGAGATTACTTAAAAATAAAACCTTTAGGGATGCCTGGGTGGCTCAGTTAGTTAAGCAGCTGCCTTTGGCTAAGGTCATGATCCAGGAGTCCTGGGATCAAGTCCCACATCGGGCTCCTTGCTCAGCAGGGAGCCTGCTTCTCTCTCTGCCTCTGCCTGCCTCTCTGCCTGTGCTTGCTCGCTCTCTCTCCCTCTATCCCTGACAAATAAATAAAAAAAATCTTTAAAAATAGTAATAATAAAATTTAAAATAATAAAAGTGCTTATTGAGGGATGCCTGGCTGGTTCGGTTAGTAGAAAATGCAACTCTTTTTTTTTTTTTTTTTTTTTAAGATTTTATTTATTTATTTGACAGAGAGAGATCACAAGTAGGCAGAGAGGCAGGCAGAGAGAGAGAAAGGAGGAACAGGCTCCCCGCCCAGGAGAGATCCCAACTCGGGACGTGATCTCAGGATCCTGAGATCATGACCTGAGCCAAAGGTAGAGGCTTAACCCACTGAGCCACCCAGGCGTCCGAAAATGCAAATCTTGATCTTGAAGTTGTCAGTTCAAGCCCCATATTGGGTGTGGAGCTTATATTGAAAAAATTAAAATGTGTGTTGAGATAAGAAAGATATTAGTAGATTTATATGCTATAACTATCTTTTTTTTAGTACATAACTATCTTAAATAGTAGAAGAAAAACTTCTACATAAACAAAGACAGGTGAGAAAAGTACGGAATACTACAGTTACATAACATTGGTAAAGAAAGGACCTTTATAAACAAAGTCAGTGCCAGATTAAAATACTTGGACTATAACAGACAAGTTCCATAATGTATGAGAAATGAGTATGTCAGGTTTTTTTAAGATTTCTTTATGGAAAATGACAATATTTGGCATTTAGAAACAGTAAATTTTTTTCAATATAACAACGTGAAAAAAGGAAGCTTCAGTGTCACAGCATTTTTGCATAAATGTGAAAAAGCGAGGAAGTCTGCTTGTTTGTAGTAACTAAAAATAAAAGGATAAAATAAGAAACTTAATGAAGGGACGCCTGGGTGGCTCAGTTGGTTAAGCAGCTGCCTTCGGCTCAGGTCATGATCCCAGCGTCCTGGGATCGAGTCCCCACATCGGGCTCCTTGCTCCACAGGGAGCCTGCTTCTCTCTCTGCCACTGCCTTCCACTCTGTCTGCCTGTGCTCGCTCTCACTCTCTCTCTCTCTGACAAATAAATAAATAAAATCTTTAAAAAAAATAAAATAAAAAAAGAAACTTAATGAAATCCAAAATAAAAGGAAAGGGATGCTGTAGTAGCTAATTCCCAGTCTGTATTTAAAATTTGCTTTTTTTTTTTAAATGTTTTTTTTGGTTTGTTTGATGTTTTGTTTTCCAAAGCAAATGTGGCTTTTGCTTAAACACATTAAGGCTTTTCATTTTTCCTCTTCCTTTTAGTTTTTACTTGAACTCTTTAGGATATTTATCCTAGGGGCACCTGAATGGCCTAGTCCTTAAGCGTTCGGCTCATCAGGCTCCCTGCTCAGCAGAGAGACTGCTTCTCCCTCTCCCTCTGCCCTTTCTTGTATTCCCCTTCTCTCTGCCTCTCTCTCTCATTGTCAAATAAATTCATTAAATTAATTTTAAAAAATAAAAAAGATATTTATTTTATACAATTGAAAATGGCTCTAGTTGGGACGCCTGGGGTGGCTCAGTTGGCTAAGCATCTGTTCTGCTCAGGTTATGATCAGGGTCCTGAGATCAAGCTCTGTGTGGGGCTCCTTGCTCAGTGGGAAGTCAGCTTCTCCCTCTACCCCTCCCCCCTGCTTGTGCTCTCTCTCTCTCAAATAAATAAAATCTTCTAAAAAGAAAGAAAAAAAGAAAGAGAAAATGGTTCTAGTGCTATAGCTCATGCCCTGCAAGCATTTTTTAGATTGCAGGAGAGAGAAAAAAGATCTTAGAGGGTTTGCTGACAAACTGCTTACCTCCACCCTGGGTTTTTTCGAGAGCAAGCAACCTCACCAGTGTCTCATGGTCAATCCTCACCAACTTAGACTAGAGACATAAACCTATGGATTCTATGCCATAGGTTCTAGCATATGTTTAATATTTAAATGTTCTATCATGTAAAATAAGCTAAAATTTGCTTATGGCTAACACAATAAAGTTCTTATTTGACATTTTATACCAATATTGTTTTACATCTTTAATAAGAAAGTAATAAGGATTGGTTATTTAATGTGACAAATTTTTTTTTTTAAGATTTTATTTATTTATTTGACAGACAGAGATCACAAGTAGGCAGAGAGGCAGGCAGAGAGAGAGGAAAGGAAGCAGGCTCCCTGTGGAGCAGACAGCCGGATGAGGGGCTCAATTCCAGGACCCTGGGATCATGACCTGAGCCGAAGGCAGAGGCCTTAACCCACTGAGCCACCCAGGCGCCCCCGACAAATATTTTTAAACCCTTCAGTAAACCATAAAAATGAGTCATATATATATATATATATATATATATACACACACACACACACACACACACACGTATGTGTATATATATAGTATCCAAATAAAACCATCTGATTTATGGAAAATAGTATTTTTATAGTTCTGTTATTGATCGTAAACTAAGGATTTTTCTGTACAACTCTTCTCACAGTAAATGTGTGATTTAAAACATCACATTTTCATTAAAATAAATCTCTGGGACGCCTGGCTGTCTAGTTGGTAGAGCATGTGATTCTTGATCTCAGGGTTTAAAGTTCAGTCACCATGTTGGGTATAGAGATTACTTAAAGATAAAATCTTGAGAATTTTTTTTTTTTTAAGATTTTATTTATTTATTTGACAGACAGAGATCACAAGTAGGCAGAGAGGAGGAAGCAGGCTCCCTGCCGAGCAGAGAGCCCGACGTGGGGCTCGATCCCAGGACCCTGGGATCATGACCTGAGCCGAAAGTAGAGGCTTTAACCCACTGAGCCACCCAGGCACCCCGAGAAATTTTTTTTAAATAAAGTAAATCTCTCATATTTAGAAGCTGTACCCCTTCCTAGTTTGAGTTTTATAGTTTCCTCTTACAATGACCACACATCACCAGTTACTCCTGAAGGATAAAACAGTTTGCACTTTCAACTTTGAGAAGAAAATAAATGCATTTTAGAACATTTTTTATTCCAATGTACTTTTCAAAATTTATTCTACATTCCTGTATTCCTATGTCTATTTTTAATTTAAAGGAACGGCCGAGAAGTGCAGTGGAACAACTCTGTTTGGCGGAAAGTACCCGACCGAGGATGACTGTGGAAGAGCAAATGGAAAGAATAAGGAGACATCAGCAAGCATGCTTGAGGGAAAAGAAAAAAGGATTAAATGTTATTGGTGCTTTAGACCAGTCACCCTTACAGAGTCCTTCAGGTTTAAGGGATAATCTATTCAGGATTACCCAGGTAGATCTATTGCATTTAATCATTCTTCTGTGTAAATCTAATACCACTTGAATCAGGATAATGGATTTACATGATTGATGGGTTTTCAAAAATGTCTACAGTATGCTTATTTTATATTACTTAATTCCCATAAAAATAAGCTAAGACAGCTTAGTAAAATGGAAATAGCCCTGAGTTCAAAAAATCAGAGCTCTCGTACTTGTTGGATGACCTCCTACCAGTTGTGGACTCCCTCTTCTCTGCTGTAAATCAGATGACAATACAGCCCATCCCATTTACTTCATAGAGATACTAAGAAGATAAAAGTACTTTCCACAAATGTGAAATGCCAAGATAGTCCCCAGTTCCCCCTCCAATAAAATCTATATTACTCTCTGTCCTAATTTAACATGACCTAAATTGTAGCGGGAGAGAACTTCTAAATAAAAGTCCTAAGTCTACTATTCATCACATTCCAACCCCACCTTGTAAAATGACGCCATTCCATTTCTTAGGATTTGTTTGTTACCCTGATTCATCAGTACAGAGATAAAAGACATGGGAAACTTTTTCAGTAGCTTCAGTCTGGTCTGTTTGTGTTAGCAAGCATGCATCAGCTAAAAGTGTCTTTCTGTCCTCCTGGAAATCCCCTTTCCATCTGATCAAGAGCTGGTAGGCATTGCTACTAAAGACCCAGCAGATTAACAGTTGAATAATTACACATTCTCCAACTTACAAAATGGATGCTTAAAAGAGATGATGAAAAAAAATGTGTGGAATACTGATATGTATATTTTTTCCCTCCGTTGGTTTTCATAAAGAAATCTTCTTGTGAGTGAGGATCAGCCTTTTTCAAAATTAACAGGTGCTATCTAAAAACTGTACATGACTTCATAGTATGAATCTCTGCTATATTTCTTTTGGACAGACTCGAAGAAGGGATGATAACGTTAAGGAATTGGATACGGTCATTAGAGAAAATGATGTGAAGCCAAACCATGAAACTCCTGCAGCAGAAATTGTTCGACTAAAAGAAGCTGAACCTCAAAATACGGATTTCAGCAAAGAGGTAGAGAGATTATTTTAGAACAGTTATTCCACGGGGTAGATTTTTGAAGATTAGATCAAGGAATAAGGTTGAAAATAATTGTTTCATTTCATCACAGAGACCATGAGTCTAAGTGAAATGATACGTTTTGTTTAACCTGAGTGATGTATTCAGCACATCAAAAAATGGGTTAATTGGACATTTAAAACATAATCAAGGCTAGAATAAATTACTGTTAACCCCAATTAAAGAATCTTATATCCCAGAGCTGCTGGCTATTAGCAATGTGTATCATCCCTCCAGGCAAATAACTTTTTGTATCTCGTACTAAGAATGTTAATATTTTTCATATACTTGAATCTAAAGATGTATTTCAGTAACTATTTGACCGGGTATCATTTTTTTAACAAACTTTTATTTTTTAATCATTTTTCTTCTTACTCTGTAGTTTAAAAAAACTGAGGACATTTTTTCCAAAACCCTTTTCAAACCTGAACCAAATGGAGTAAGTTCAGAGGAAGTGATGGATAAAGAGGGAAACAAGGAGAAAATGTCTGAGGATGTTCCATACAGGTAATGATTAGGGAAAGTGATGAAGGAATCGGTCCCAAAAGGGTATAACACTTAAGGATGGCGTCAGAAAGTCTGGATTCCTGTCCCAGCTTGAGCGACTTACATAACTTCCCTAAACTGCAGGTTCCTTACCTGTAAAACTGGGGTAATAATAGTATCTGTATCACAAATGTGTTATGATGATTAAATAAGAAAACACAGGCATAGGGCACCTGGGTGGCTCAGTGGGTTAAAGCCTCTGCCTTCTGCTCAGGTCATGATCTCAGGGTCCTGGGATTGAGTCCCACATCGGGCTCTCTGCTCAGCAGGGAGCCTGCTTCCTCCTCTCTCTCTCTGCCTGCCTCTCTGCCTACTTGTGATCTCTGTCTGTCAAATAAATAAATAAAAATCTTAAAAAAAAAAAAAAAAAAAGAAAAGAAAGGAAAGAAAACACAGGTATAGCACTTAACCACTATGCTTATTAGCACCTAGGAATTTGGTAAGGACCTTTAAAAAACCTACCAAAACATGCATGTGCTGTGTCAAAGTCAGGCCCTCAGCACTGGCTGCATAATGGATCGAATAGACACTGATCAGAAATCCAAGGTGTTGGGGTGTGTTCCAAAAGCCACTGTGATTGGCTGTCTATTTTTTAGCTGTGCTTCTTAACTGGCTTTCTTATGTGTATGTCCTCGGTCTCACCCTTCATTGGAAAAATTACCAGAGCTGGAAAGAGAATTGCTGGGATTTAACATTTTTCAGAATGACTTTATTTCTTCAGTGAATAACAAGATTGAGTTTGAAAAACTTTTAGCAATCACTGACAAGAGGAAAACCTGCTGTTTTGTTAATAGGTATAGATTAAAACTCATCTAGTATGTTAAAAATCTGTGAGTTTCATGACCCAACAACAACAACAAAAATAGTTTGTTGGCCACTTTGGACAATGCTAAGGAATTGGCTTCTTATTCCTAAACCTGGTACATAAAGGGAGAGAATCAAGTGTTTATCTTGCCTTTCCCAAATAAACTGCAACCAGAAAGTTTTTGAGGCGATATTTTTCATTACAGAAGAATTTCATTCAATAAGAAATAAAAGACTTCGAATATCACTGTTTTGCTAACCCTAAAGAAATAAAGGATTTGAATAATATTCCTCCATGGCCAGAAAATCAGACAGTCTGGCAGGGCAGTTTATAATAAGTAAATCCAGAAACCTTGAACTCACTGATCTTTTTTAATTTCACGGAAAAAAACAACCTGTTCGTGCAATAGTGCACGAACCCCACCTAATGAAATAATTACCTTTCCCCAAAAATCCTTAATCTGATCATGCCCTCAGCGTCCTTTTCAGGTTATTAAAAATAAGAAGAATATAATCAGCAAAATACCGAATGTGGTAAACTCTGTAGGATGGAGAAACCAAGTTGTTTCACATAAGTGGCAAAGAATAAAAAGGATGTGTGGGGTGGGATATTTTAGAGTAAAGTTAACTTTAAGAGACTTGTCAGGCAAATACAATACACAGACTTCAGATCTGCTTGAAACCAATAACTCTAAAATGCTGTTCTGAGGCAATCAAGAAAATTTGAGCACTGACTGGATATTTGATGACATTAAGCTATTATAAATACAAACTGAAATGTTTACAGATCAGATGGTATGTCTGGAATCTGCTAATAATTTGGGGAGTGGGAGACTGGGAGTTAGGTGAAACAATATTGGTAAAATACGGATTACCTGAGTGCACGGGCTTCATGTATCATTTGCTCTCATTTTTTTATGTTTAAAGATTTCTATTAGGGAGAAGAAAAGTGATTCATTACAAGCAAAATGTTAGCAGTTACTAATTATAAATGGGGGCATCTTTTGTATGTGGTCAAACATTTTCATAATGACAAATTGGAAGAAAAAAATTTTATTGTAGTCTGTTAATACCAGATTTTAAAATTCCAATCTATTTCCATAGCCCTCAGGATGAGACGCAGATCACAAATCATAAAACAGAAAGTCATCCTGAAGAAAATATAAAGGACAATATTCATGAGCAGAAGGAAACTGTTGCTTCTTACGAACAAACTCCTGAGGCTTCTAGAGGAAATCAAATGATGGCAGGTAGATACTACACATTTCATGCTTTTCTCACTGGGGTGCCCTCTGAACCTCTGAATTTATTTTCACCTCTCCACGTTCCCCTTCAGGAAAGATGTTACTGGGAAGGATGGAAAGTGGACTTCAGCCTAGATCCACAGTCTGTCCTGGCTTGGGGATCACTTCCTTCTCTCTTTCTCACTCTCTCTTCATCTTAACCTTAACTCATATACCATAAATTTTTTCTACTAAGATGTTCCAGAACTTGGAAAACATACCTGTTTCTCTGAGGCTGGATTCTCAGAATAGTCACAAACCTACCACTTTGGGAACTGTAGAAGATTTAATACCTAAACTAGTGGAATGGGTTTGTTTAGCTGATGCTGTAATCCACATCTGGGTTTTTCTTTGAGAGAAGATCAGGATCCATAGCACGTCAGAAGGTAGGGCTCCTGGGTGGCTCAATTAGTTAACAACTGACCCTTGATCATGATCTCAGGGTTGTGAGATCAAGGGTTGTGAATCGGAGCCTCCTGTCAGGCTCCACGCTGGCTATGGAGCCAGCTTAAGATTCTCCTTCTCTGTCTGCCCCTCCTCTCAGCCCCCCGCCCTCTCTAAAAACAATAATCAATTAAAAAATAAAATAATAAAAATGTCTGTGTTACTTTCAGGGATTTTGTTTGTTTGTTTGTTTGTTTGTTTGTTTTTACAGATTTGATTTTTTTTTCCTTTTTGATATTTGGCAAGGGATGCCAAATATGGGGAATCATACAGCCAGTGCATATTATCCACATTGCTTCTCATAGTCCATAAGCCAAAACCGTTCTTCATAATCCTCCATCCGGGGCCCTGGGTGGCTCAATCAGTTAGGCGTCTGCCTTCGGTTCAGGTCATGACCCCAGGGTCCTGGGATGGAGCCCCACTCAGGATCCCCATTCAGCAGGGAGCCTGCTTCTCCCCCTGCTCATGCATGCTCTCTCTCTTTGCTGTCTCTTAAATAAATAAAATCTTTAAAAAATAATAATAATCCTCCTTCCTTTCGCCCTCCTCCTCATCATTCTGCTAAAGGGCAAATACAGTGAAATTCAAGTTATTTGGGACTGTTCTTAGGAAGGACGTGAGATTCTGGCAGTATTCTCTAATATATATATATATATCATGCAGATCTATGTGATAAGTCATGTTTCCTTGTAACAGATAGAAAGCACTGTCCTGTCTTTTGCCGCTATCAGTTATAAGGCATTATACATGGAAATTGTCACTTTTTTTTTTTTTTTAATTGTCACTGACCACTTTGTTTCTGTTTTGGCCGTATCTGCATAAAGTGTGTGGAGTATTAACATCACAACATTTAAACTGTTGATGGTATTTAGCTGCATGAACTATAAAGGCCTTTAAAAGTGAGACCCAAGATCGCCTGGCTGGCTCAGTTGGTAGAACATAGGACTCTCGATCTAAGGGTTGTGAGTTCAGGCCCCATGTTAGGCATACTTACTTTTTTAAAAAATAATTAATTACTTTTTTAAAAAGTGAGACCCACCAGGAGTGATTCATAGATGGACACCTAAAAATTAACCTCAAAGCCAGAAAAAGGGGGTAGATGACAACAAGAATTTTCTTTTCCAATTTTGTTGAGGTATAATTGGCATATAACATTGTATGCAGTGTTTAAGGTATAGGAGGAAGAAGAATTCTTAAATCGTCTTCAAGAGATATTTTGTGCTAAATAATCAGTTGTCAGTTTAGAAAATAGCAGAACCCAGAGAGAACTTTAATTCCTTCCTGAAATGTTCGTATTTTATGGAATCACAACATCAGGATTTCCTTCTGCAGATGTGTCCTAAAGATGTTTATCTTCTCGCATTCTCTCCGTGTGTTTTAGCGAAAAGTCCGTCCACATCTCCTGAGCCCTCAGCATCGCCCGTTGCAGCCACTCAGCCTCGGCTCACGGAAGGATCCCATTTCATGTGTGTGTAGTCTCAGAAAAGTACGTCAGTTCCTTTTGCATTTGTGCTTGAACTTCAGAGTTTTTAACTTGAGTTTTATTCACTCGGTTCAGTGAACAAAAACAGATTAATTCTGGACTGTTTGTTAGGGATCATTGGCAGAACAAGGAGGCTCTGCATTTGAGCCTTGGGCAGTAAGTCAGATCTCCAGCCTCAGGCCTTCTAGTGATTTGCTACGTGACAGCATTTTCTGTGTCTCCGATTTCATCGTGCATAAAAACAGCCAAACGAAGAGGGGATGGCCTGTGCCAAGAGAATCCTCATGGTGTTCTGCAGCTGTGCTCCCACATAGCATTCCTTTCCATAGTCAGATCTGAGAGTTCTGTGGAAGCGATTATGAGTTGTTCAAGTAATGTTTTTTATGGTTCGTGCAGCATGTCTCCCGCAGTGGGAGTCTGTTAATTATTTTAAAGGACAAAGAAGTGTTTGTGGCTCGGCCAACTACATGGAATATCAAAATCATTAACATCTATCAGAAATTTTTTTAAATAATTAATTTTTTTTTAAGTAAGGAAGATCCCTACTGAAAAAAGCTGTGTTGGGAGCAGGGGGAAAGAGGAAACCTTACTTGAACATTGTTCCTTAGGCCATAGTTTAAGAATTGAGAATAATTTCCTTAGATCTTGTAACAATTTTATAGACAAATGCTGAATTTTACTTGCAGTTTTGTACTTACAGGTATATATGCTTTTTTACTTTTCAAGAAAACTGAGATACGGAGCTGTTTATGCTTTTTTCTGCATTTTTTTATACCATCGACCAGACCTAGTAATATTGTATGCTTTAGGGTTAACACCAGTTTCTATTGAACAATTATAAGCAGCAGAAATACAGAGATATTACAAACATTATTGCTAACATGTCCTTTGACTTTTAGATACTCAAGATCAATTAGTACAAATACTAAATTGACTTAAGTTTACCCAGCAGTGCTTATTTTCTAGAGTCTTCTTCCATTCATACCTTTTTGTAGCAACTATAACCTGCGTCCTTTTGTTCATCCAGAAGGATTTGTGTCTGTTCTGTCATATTTGTAACTTTTATTTGAGATTATGTCTACATACAGCCTAGAAGAGGCCTTTGTTGGTTGTCATTTGGTATTTATGCAGGACTGACATCCTTTGTAGAGTTACAAACAACCTGTTTGTTACTGTCTTACCTATGTCTCGCCTCTGTCACTCATGCCTTTAAACTTTTAACTTACTATGTCTTGAAGTGACAGTTGTCGCTGGTGACAGAATCACACCAGAATAGGAATAGTCAGCATACTTATTTGATTCCTCTTGTGCAAAGAGTTGATAGATGGCCTCTGTCCATCTTAGTGGAGAAGTGTACATTAAAATCCAGTCTCGTTATCTTTTGGTTCAATAAACAGGTTACCATTCTTTGTACACAGACCAATGATAATCAAGAATGCCGTCTGACAGTAAAGAGTATGTACAGTTAAAGCTCAAGTACATTTCCAGGTTCCTTGACTTGTTATTCTTGGATTTTGTTTCATTTTGCTTTCACCCTTAAGAGCCAGTGGCATTCCATACTGGAATGGGGTCCAGTCATTGCCGGCTGTTTTCTAGGCTTCTGGCCTGCAGCCATGGTGAACAGCTAGTGGCCCTCAAACCGGCATTTGTTTATGTCTTCTCGCTGTGTGTTTATCATCTCGCTGACTGTGTCGTTCTGGCAGGACTTGGGAAATGTTCATAAACGACGCTGCTCTGTGGGCAGCTTAACACATTATTACATATTTTATCAAAGTTATGCAAATCTTTGCTCATTCTGTTGATATTCAGCCGCAAATTTGGCTACTTTTTTTTATTCTGAATTGTGTTACTTAATTACATTCTTGCTTTGTGAATTAAACCTATGAAATGACAAGAAAATGTCCTTCCATTGTATTATGTCTTCGGATTTTCGCGGCCATGCTCGTCAGTTCCATTGTTATAAAACATCACCCTCAGTTACTTTAGGAAATGGTCACTCATTAGCTTTGCAGGTGTCAAAGTAATTTTCCCTGTCTTTATTTTTCAGCTATACTGACTTCTGAAACCATTCAAAGTTAAGGACATGGACCTTCAGCAATGTGAGAAGATATTGTACAGTATATTTTAAATCTATGAAATTCATAGTTCTGATGCTTTTGGCCACAGAGCATCATTTTATCACTTCTGGAAAATGTTTATTCCAAACAGCTTTAATGGCTCATATGTACACTCCATAATCTCAAGGTGGTTGTTCTGACACCAGCTTGCTGCTATGATTTCAGAGCACATAAGTAAAGGTGCTTTTTTAATGTGCGGTCTACAGCCAGAGCTTACTTAATTGCTGATTTCCAGATTTTGATGTTTCTAAAGTTTGGGTGGATTTCTATTTCTTTTTGCTTTTTCAGTACACAAATTTAGTTATTATTTCCAGTGAAGCTTGTTTTCCTTCTTTTTTTCCTTCCCATTTTGGCTACTGCAATGCTTTGTTTCACACTTGATTTGTAAAAATTTTATATATATATTTAAGATGTGCCATTTTATTATTGCTAAGTGAAGTACGTCCTGTTTTCTGCTATAATTATTTCTCAGTCAGATTGCAATGTCAGCAGTTACTGCCACACTCTTGTCAGCTTAAACACAAATGTTACCGCTTACTCTTTCTTAAAAATACAGTTTAAAATGTAGGCATTTTGAAGTACTGGGCTTATACTTCAATTGGGATAGATGTGTACAGCAATAAGCAGGTTTTCAAATCCAGTACTTAGTTTGTGTACAAATGTAATTATGTTCATTGTGTATATATTATACAATGAGCACATGTAAGTATTAAAGTCTACTTACTATTGTTTAAATGCAAATGTTCATATCTCATTTCTTTTTTATCATGTTAAATAAATGTTGATGTTCTTAAATCACTTGTGTTAGAATTTTTGCTCTTCCCATCTAAAGTGGAAAGTCTGTGGGGTGCCTGGCTGGCTCAGTCAGTAGAGCATGTGACTCTTGATCTCAGGGGTGTGGGTTCAAGCCCCACATTGAGTGTAGAGATTACTTGAGAAAAAAGAAGCTTTAAAAAATTAATCGAATTAAATGGGAAGTCTGAGACTTAAGGGACTTCTCGGTGAAACGATAGTCTTTTAATCTTACCATTGTAGACAACATCATAAAAAGACCTTTCCCACCACCCAGTTCGTCTCCCATGTGAGAGCTCAAGGAACTTGAGGCGCAGGGAGATAAATTGACTGGGCCATAGTCATTGTTATATTTACTGACAGAATTTGGACCAGAACATAGGTTTTTTTCACATTTTCTCGGAGGCCATCAGCTGAACACCACTAGGCAGGTTTCATTTTGTAAAGTTTTCTACACTTATTTCTGTTTGTTTCTGTGTTGTGGAAACTAGCTTCAAACATCTGCTTTCTCCACTCGGTGGATTGGGCTTGAAGAAGGGTGTGTGGAGCAGAGGGTTATTTCTCTGACAGGGGGAACTAGAAACTGTTTCATCATCAGAAGTAGGACCCTCAGAGATCATTTTCTCTTACAATACATTCTTCGCAGATGTTCACGCTCTTCAGAATCAATTACATTTCTTCCTCTATAACCTTTTGTTCATGCTATATATTGTTCCCAGAGTACAAGGAAATTTGATGCTTTTGGATTCCCATATGAAATGGCTGAAACCAAATTGGCAGTGGTCAGTCTTTTTTTTTTTTTTTTCCCATGCTATAGTAAAGAGGATTTAAATTTAACTCAAAATGCAGATACATAAAAATTTATCGGCTCCAAACAGAAACAAAATGAAATGCAAATAGATACAGTCTGTGTTGTAGGAAGTGAATGAGAAGAGAGGTTAAGATGGAAGGAGAGGGTTCAGCTCTCTGTATCCATATAAACGCGTTTACGCATACTGCCTTTCTCTGAAGACGTCATGCCAAAGTCTTCCAAAGGAAGTAGGCTACAGATTATTATTTCCCTCTAGTCACCATAACGGTCATTGTTACCAATCTTCCAGTCAGGGTGCTGGGGGAGAGAATGACTGTTATTGTTTGGTTTTTCCTTGGGTTTTTTTGGTGAGGCTTTTCATGTCTGTTGTGTAGGTGTGGTGTGTGTTGCTCTGGCTTTATTAAACACATTTTTTTTGAACTGTTTGAAGATGGAAGAATGTCCCATACTGGAATGAATACCTGGAAGCCTAGGGAGTTTGGAAAAAACAGTGTAGGGTTGTTGTAACTCCTGTCAGCATTTCAGAAAGCCCGATGCAAACCATGTCCTTGTAAACAATACAGCAAAAGGGACTGTTCTCCAGAACTGTGAACTAGATCAGTACTCTCTATCTTACCTAACACTCAGCTTACTCAGCTCCTGCTGTCTTACTGGAGAGGTGCACAGGAGTAAGGAGGGCAGCAGACAAGCCGGAAAGGCTGTTACTCCAAATGCACGGTTGTTACGGGTGCCACCTTTCCAGCATGGAAGCAAGCTCCAAAGTTTAATGTGTGTCCCTGCTGGGTTGGTTACTCAGACATCATGCCCAAGTCCCCCACATTGCCCCTGCCCCCAGTTTATTGAAAGTTGACAGTCTGGGGTGCTTGGTGGCTCCATCGTTAACCGTCTGCTTTCAGCTCAGGTCATGATCCCCGGCGTCCTGGAATCCAGTTCCACGTCAGGCTCCTTGCTCAGCAGGGAGCCTGCTTCTCCCTCTGCCCCTCCCCCTTTCTGTACTTTCTCTTTCTCTTCTCTCTCTCTCTTTCCTGTCTCTCTCAACGAAATATATAAAATCTTTAAAAAAAAAAAAAAGTCATCCTCTGATGGTGGTCAAAAATTAAACATAATCATAAACAAGCAATCTGCAAACTTCTTTGTTTGCATATCTGCAAAAGTATTTTTTTTTTAAAGAGTTTATTCATTTGACAGAGATCACAGGTAGGCAGAGAGAGAGGGGAAAGCAGGCTCCCCAGTGAGCAGAGAGCCCAACGCAGGGCTCGATCCCAGGACCCTGGGACCATGACCTGAGCCAAAGGCAGAGCCTTTAACCCACTGAGCCACCCAGGCGCCCTGGCAAAAGTATTTTTAAAAATTGTTTCCCTTTGCACATTACAAATTTGACATCTTTGCTTTTTCAGAAGTTGAGACAGTTGAAAAGAAGATGGAGTTTTTAACATACTGTCAATTTAACTATGAAACTTTTTTAAAGATTTTTATTTATTTGAGAGAGAGCGACAGAGAAGGAGCAGGGAGGGACCAGAGCAGGAAGCAGACTCCCTGCTGAGCAGAGAGCTCTCTATCCCAGAACCCTGGGGTCATGACCTGAGCTGAAGGCAGACATTTAACTGACTTGAGCCACCCAGGCACCTCTGAGGTGGATTTCTGAAGCAGGAGATGAAATAGGAGCTTGCTCTATCTTCTCCAAGCTCCAACCTCCTGATACTGCAGTACCTCCAGAAACTGTGCACCCCCTCGGGGCCAAAACAAACAAAGATCAAAAAGAACAAAAGACGGAAACAACCTTTTTTTTCTTTTTAAGTAATCTCTACACCCAATGTGCAGCTTGAACTCAAAACCCCAAGATTGAGAGTCCCATGCTCTACCCACTGAGCCAGCTGGGCACCCTACAAGCTTTTTTTTTTTTTTTAAGGTTCTCTTTATTAGAGACAGAGCACAAGCAGGGGGAGGGACAGAGGGAGAAGCAGGCTCCCCAATGAGTGGGGAGCCCAACGCCAAGGCTCAATCCCAGGACTCCAGGATCACAACCTGAGCCAAAGGAAGACGCTTAACCAAATGAGCCACCCAGGCATTCCACTCGATTTTTTTTTTTTTAAGATTTTATTTATTTATTTGAAGACAGAGATCACAAGTAGGCAGAGAAGCAGGCAGAGAGATCAGGGAAGCAGGCTCCCTGCCAAGCAGAGAGCCGAGAGCGCGGCTTGATCCCAGGACCCTGAGATCATGACCTTAGCTGAAGGCAGAGGCTTTAACTCACTGAGCCACCCAGGCACCCCTAGATTTTTTTTTTTAATAGGAAATTTTACCTCACCCTTTTTCTCCTTGAACCTATATTTCCATTTTACTTCATATTTGATCACAACAAATTATGGTACATTAAAATTTAATGATTTTAATTATGTCTAATTCCATCCATTTCTGCAAGATCTTGTTTCTCAGCCATTATCATCATTCATGTTTTCACCACCTAGAGGATTTTACATCCTGAGGTGTAAGAGTAAGATTCAGAGAAGTAGGTTTTTTGTATGTGAAGGAGAAAGGAGCTAATATGAAAGGAGTGCCTTGAGGTGGAGGAGTAATATGTTTTAGGCAGGAGTTTATGTGGAAAGGAAAGTTCTGGATACAAAGTCCACTGAAGTCATCCTTGCCTACATACCCTTGAAATGTTTCTGTGTACTGATTTGAAGGATGCTGTCCTAGACTATTTAGCCATTAAAATATTTGTAAGTGTATTGATTTATACATACCTGGTCACTTTAACTATTTTAAAGGTTGTGTGTCGATTTAACGCATGGCAGAGAGACTCACTGTTGATAGTAACAGTTGTGAACAAATTTGTATGTATGAGAATAAATTGACTTAATGCAGAAACAAACTTTTTGTTATGCTAAAGTAATTTGGAAAGTTTTCCCAGAATTCTTCCAGAAAAATGGATCACATCCTTCTTGTATAGGTTAAAAATAAGTATCTGAAGTGTTTGTATTGTTAAAGCAAGAACTTTCAATTTTTAAATTTAACTTCTTTTTTTTTTTTTTAAGATTTTATTTATTTATTTGACAGAGATCACAAGTAGGCAGAGAGAGAGGAAGGCAGAGAGAGAAGAGGAAGCAGGCTCCCCGAGAAGTGGAGAGCCTGATGCGGGGGCTTAATTCCAGGACTCTGGGATCATGACCTGAGCTGAAGGCAGAGGCTTTAACCCACTGAGCCACCCAGGTGCCCCTAAATTTAACTTCTTTAATAACTTTTTTTTTAATCTTAAAATAATTAACAATAAGAAGTCAAGCTAAAACATAAGGTGAGAGACTGGGTCGGAGGCATGGGGGGAATAGAACAGAATTGTTGGATGTAATTCAAACTTGGGACAGCACATTTAAGCGGAAGATAGAACCTCAGAGCTGTGTCTCTCTCACAAGCTCGGTGCCTGGAAGACTTCCTAGAGAGTCCCTTACATCCTCTGTTAGCCATGTTCAGAAAGCCTATCCAGTCGGCTTGAGGGAGGACCCTTCGCTCTTTCCTAGAAAGGGCTCCCCTCCGTTCCTCTGGTGCTGGCAAACTGTGTCAGCCACCATTCTAGGTTGGCAGAATGGCTGAAGGCAGAGTAGGCTGAACACCTACTCTGTTGCTAGGAAACCTAAATCCCCCCAGGCCCCTGTGACTGATCTGGGGCCTCCCAGATCAGTGTGGCAGTGAGGAGCACAAACTCTGGCATGCGATCGCCTTCCTGGATTGGGACCTAGCTCTGTCACTGACGAATGATGTGCCCTTTGCCAAAGTACTTACATACTCTCTAGGCCTAGTTTTTTCCATGAATCAAAAGTTGGTCTATCAGTTATGATTACCCAATAGTTGTTGTAAAGACTAAATGAGTTAACATGTATCCAGTGTTTAGAAAATTTCCTGGAAATGTTCCATTTCCATGGAAATGCTTGCTACCATTACCTTTTACTAACTAAGGGCTAACTTTATCTAACTATAGTTTCTAAATGTACCAGGGCACTCTTTTTTTTTTTAAGATTTTATTTATTTATTTGACATTTAGAAATCACAAGTAGGCAGAGAAGCAGGCAGAAAGGAGGAAGCAGGCTCCCTGCCGAGCAGAGAGCCCCCAGGACTCTGGGATCATGACCTGAGCCAAAGGCTGGAGCTTTAACCCATTGAGCCACCCAGGCGCCCCCTGGGGCACTCTTAATTACCTTATCTGAGCAGTGTTTTACCTTACTAATGTAGCATGCATTAAAATCACCTGAAAGGCTTGTTAAAACACGGATTTCTGGGCCCCATCCCTAGAAATTCTAATTTGGTCACTCTGGAGTGTGGTCCAAAAATTTGAATTCTAACAAGTTGCCAGATAATACTAAGGCTGATGCTCCAGAGACCAGCCTTGGAAAAGCACTGACATTTAATAAGGTTCTGTGTTGTTTGTTGAATTTTTGTTACATTTATATATGGTGACAGAGCACGAACATTAAGAAGCTATTTAAAAGGTGTGTGCAGAGAACAGAAGGACGAAGATACCGCGGTAACTCAGATGTTTCACACAAAGGCCCAAAGAGGTGAGGGGGAAAGTAACTAGAATCCAAAGAGGAGAGTCACTTCAGAGAAGCCCTTATTCTTTTTCCAAGAGACAAAGCCAGCCTCATTGTAGGCAACCCTGCCTGGCTGGAGCCGGCAGAATAAATGTAGAGATGGTGCTAGAGATGGTGCCGTCTTACCACTCCATTTTCTCTCTGGGGCTCACAGGAGTTGTACTGGGTGTAGCTGGGAACGCCTGGGGGTTTTCAGGACCTTTCCAGGGAATCCTTGAAGTCCAAACTATTTTCATAATAACAGTGAGGTGTTATTTGCCTTTTTCACTTTTATTCTCTCAGTAGTGAACAGTGGAGTTTCCCAAAGGCAATCTGACCTCTGATATTTCAACTGATTGAATGTAGAAGTAGATGTGAAAATCCAGCTATCTTCTGTTAATCCAGGTATTGAGGAAAGTCAGAAAAATGGAAAGCAGTGGGTTTTGGGGGGATTGTTTTTGTATTGTTGGTTTTTTGGAAAGCATTATTTTTTATTTAAAAGGGACGTTGGGGACACCTGGCTGGCTCAGTCAGTAGAGCATGTCTCTTGATCTCGGGGTTGTAGGTTCAAGCCCTACATTGGTTGTAGAGATTACCTAAAAATAAAATCTTCAGGGATGCCTGGGTGGCTCTGTCGGTTGAATGTCTGCCTTCAGCTTAGGTCATGATCCCGGGGGGGAGCCTGCTGCTCCCCCTGCTTGTGCTCTCTTTCTCGCTCTCTCAGAAAATCTTTTTTAAAAAATTAAGATAAAAAAAGAAGTAATATATCTCACCTAGATCCTTGTAGTGGGTTTGCAGAGGCATTTGGAAGCTGCCAAAGAGCAGGCCTGGGCCAGAGCTCGTGCATGTAACACCCAATGGAAAGTGACAGACTTAATGGAGTTGGGAGTATTTCAAACAAACTGGTCCCTAGCCATATTCCCTGAAACTGCCCAAGAGCAAGGACGAAGCAGCAAAGGCTTCCAGTAAGGGCCCTGGTGTAACCTGAAATGTCTAAAAGAAACACAAGCACACGTAAACATGGACAGATGCTCATTATCACAATGAAAAATCCCTTATTACTCAGTAGTTCAGAAAGGGTGCCCCCGAAAGTGATAATGATATTATTCACTTCAGAATTTAAGAGATAAACTTACATAGTGTTTTATGTCAATTATATCTCAACAAAGCTGAAAAAAAATTGTTGAGGGTAAACCTCATGTTCGGTGTTCTTACCATTGCGCACCAAAAAACATGAAGGACACAAGGACACTCTGGACGGTGCCGGGGGTCTTTATTACTGTGGCTGGTGATGGTTTCACAGGTGTTCATATGTCCAAAGTCATCAAACTGCATATTGAATACATCCAGTTCTTTATATATATATATATATAGCTCCATGAGGCTGTGCTTCTTTTTAAAAAGTGAACATGTCCACAGTTAGCAGGGTGGGCAAAGGGTATGCTCGTATAGGGTTGATGAACGTATCGGTTGATAAAACCTTTCAAATGCACTGAAAACACATACTCTGGCCCAGCAATGCTACTTCTGGGAATATATCTTAAAGAAATGATCTAATGAGTATCTGGAGGCACTTGTAATTTTTTTGTGAAAGGTTTAAATAATGTATCTCTTGCCATGAGCAGCCAAACAGTGGGGAGCCCATGGCAAGGGATACAGGTAGGGAGCCGGGCTCCTCTCCTCCTGCTCTGCCCACAACAGTGTCTACCACATGGGGCATGCCATGCGGACAGCAAGAATCCCAGAAGGTGTTATCAGCCTCTTTCATTTCTATCTCATTGGCCAGTGCCAAATGATACGGTCACCTGACCCTTAAGGATGTCTGGGAAATCAAGTGTTTATCCTTCCGGTTTCTAGAATAGAGCAGGGCAGTGAAAGCAAGTTGAAGCTCATTCAACAATGAGCCAAGTTGCAAAAAAATACCAAAGGACCTACATGCCCCCCTGTACAAAGTTGATTTGTTGTTGTTGTTGTTGTTGCTGCTGTTGTTGTTAGGGAATTGATTAAATAAAGTAGTGAATGGGGGCGCCTGGGTGGCTCAGTGGGTTAAAGCCTCTGCCTTCGGCTCGGGTCGTGATCCCGGGGTCCTGGGATCGAGCCCCGCATCAGGCTCTCTGCTCAGCAGGGAGCTTGCTTCCCCCTCTCTCTCTGTGTCTGCCTCTCAGCCTACTTGTGATCTCTGCCTGTCAAATAAATAGATAAAATCTTTTAAATAAATAAATTAGTGAATGCCCGTACTATGCAGCCACTTACCACATGGTTAATCTTGTTCACTGCAAATTTAGTAAAAAGAGTATGATGGGTTTCACAAGATCCCATTTTGCTAAGAAAACATGGATACTCTACACTCACAGAAAAACCTGATATGTGTAGTAATGCTAATTCTGGATCTTCTTTAAGGATTCTACATTCTCTGAATGTTTTTGGCAAGCAATCATCTTACTTTTAGAATAAAGAACAGAACGTAAATTTCCATTCTGTGGTTCTCTTGGGACCTGAAACAGGAGATAAACTAGTCCGTTAAAATCAACTTGATGAGGCCTCCTGCCCCCAAGTGACCTCCAAATCTTAGCCACAAAACTTTCTCGAGATTGACTCAAAGCCAAGTATAAAGAGAAAACCATAAATAAGTCATTTTGGAAAATACCATTACTTGCATTCTGTTACGTTCCACTTTACTTCTAAGAGGACAAACTCTAGTGAACCCTCCACTGCCTGACCAAAGCTTAGTCATGAAGCCAGGCGGTAATTACATAGCATTAGGCTCAGCTCAAAAATCATGAAGAACTCGATCCTGAAGGAAAGCCGATCAGTGTGCCAAAAAGCAGTCACGGATGGCCAAGGACGCTAAGTAGAAAGTTATCTGTAAATTGGTCCAGTGGGATTTGCTGCAGTAAGTTGAATCACCTCCAAGGAAATCTTAGGAACAGCAACATAAAGCGTAAGCTGTCCTTGGCGTTGTGAGTGATTTGGCTTATTTCATTGCTGATGGGATGGCTCGTAAGACATTGTACAGTCAAAGTGCAGAGTTATATTTTTAAATCAAAACTAACCCTAATTTTAAAAAATAATAGCATAAGTCTATCTTGTCCCCAAATCCTCAGGTCTGAAGAGGTCACCAGGCGTGGACCTTAACAGTATCTGGGCCAGAGTGTTCTGGAAAACTTAAAAGGAGGTCTCTGATTGCCTTCTACGTGGCAATACTTGGTTCTCCTAAGATTCCTGCAGATGAACTGAAAGGAGAACCAACACATGCGCTTTATAGAAATGACAGATGAACTATGGTCCCTTTACCTCCTTTTACTAAGGTAGAAGAAATCCAAAAGGAAAAGGAGGTAAAGAGGGTAAATCTCAACAATAATAAGGATATAAATGGGAGGATTGGAGGCCGAAGGGAGCAAGGACCAGAAGGTCGAGAGGGTTAAGGGCTAAAAGGGTAATAAAGGTCAAAGGCACTCAAGTACAGAGTTCACTCAGCAGTTTCGTAAGATGTCTGGTGGAACCCAAAGGATGTACTGTTTAAAATCACATTTTAAAATGTGCTTGGGGTGCCTGGCTGGCTCAGTCAGAAGAGCATTCAACTCTTGATCTTGGGGTCCTGAGTTTGAACCCCACCTTGTGTGTAGACCCTATTTTAAAGAAGAAAGAATATGTTGTTTAATTTCCAGATAATCAGGAGGCTTTCAGGATAATTTGTACTTAATTTCTAATTTAATCCTATTGTAGCAAAAATAAAAAATAAAAAAAACACATTCTGTAGTTTTCCAATGATTTTACATTTACTTTTTTTTTCTTTTTTTTTTTTTTAAGTAGGCTCCACACCCAGCCTGGAGCCCAGTAGAGTGCTTGAACTCACAGCCCTGAGATCAAGACCTGAGCTGAAACCAAGAGATACTTAACTGACTGAGCCAGCCAGGTGCCCCAAAGCCACGAACTCTTGATCTCACCCCACATTGTGCATAGAGTTTACATAGATAGATAGACAATCTATATTTCTTGTAGATACCGCAACAGTTGGGACTTGCCTTTTTTTTTTTTAATTTTTTTTTTTTATTTTTAGGGCACCTGGGTGGCTCAGTCAGTGCAGCATCCGCCTTTTGCTCAGGTCATGATCTCAGGGTCCTGGGATGGAATCCCACATTGGGCTCTCTGCTCAGTGGGGAACCTGCTTCCCCCTCTCCCTCTGCCTGCAGCTCCACCTGCTTGTGCTCTCTCTGTGTGTCAAATAAATACATAAAATCTTTTTAAAAAAGGAAAGAAAAGAAATGCTTTGTTTAAAAAAAAGAAAAGAAAAGAAAGACTTTTTTTTTTTTGATACACAGAGATCACAAGTAGGCAGAGAGGCAGGCAGAGAGAGAAAGGAAGGGAAGCATGCTCCCTGCTGAGCAGAGAGCCCAATGCGGGGCTCGATCCCAGGACCCTGGGATCATGACCTGAGCCAAAGGCAGAAGCTTTAACCCACTGAGCCACCCAGGCACCCCAAGAAAGACTGTATTTTTAAGTAACATCTATGCCCAGTGTGGGACTGGAACCCACGACCCCCGAGATGATGAGTCCTGCGCTCTTCCTAATAAGCCAACCAGGCACCCCAGCCTTGCTTTCATATTCAGTGTGCGACAATCTCTTCATCCTAATTGTACTTTTGATTATCAGCATTTAATGTAATTATCAATATAGTTGAGTTTAAATCTACCATTTTATTGTTTGTTTACTATTGTCTTATCTGTTCTTTAGTCCTTTTTTCTTTTTTCCTTCTTTTGAATCCACTGCTATCTCTGCTTAGGATCTCCCTCCTGGCACCAAGGACCAGAAAAATACCCCCGGGGCAAGTAGGACTTGCCTTATTTGTTTCCCTCCCCTCAGGGATCACCGTGTTTGCTGTCCAGTGTCTGAAAAGAATTGTTTCGTGTATTTGTCCAGTTTTATAATGGTCGTACAGAAGGAGGGATATCTAGTCCCAGCTACACCATCATAGTCTGAAATTAAATTCTGGATTATGTGTTGTTAAAATATGTAAAGTAGGCCCAAGATGGAGTTGCTCATGCTAAGTCCTATAGCAGCAAAACAAAACTTAACAAGATCCTACACTCAGCTCTCCCAGGAGAAGGAGACCCAAGTCAACTCAGTGTTCATGTCTCCCCCACCCCCTTTTTTCCCCAAGGGTTTTATTTTTAAGTAACCTCTATACCCAAAGTGGGGCTTGAACTCACAGAACTGAGATGGAGAATCACGTGCTCCACCAACTGAACCAGCCAGGCACCCCAAAAGTAGTCCACTTTATTGAATCAGTAATGGTCTAGTGTAACTTTCTGTTCCTTTCCGCTTTGGTCTATAAAATCTCACCTTCTATGGCTCTTCAGAGCTCCTTTCTGTCTGCTAGATTGGATACTGCCCCAAATCGTGAATCGCTGAATAGAAATGCAGGGCTCAATCCCAGGACCCTAGGATCATGAACTGAGCTGAAGGCAGAGGCTTTAACCCACTGAGCCACCCAGGCTCACCAGTATTTAACAAGTTTTAATTAAGTAGAATTAAAAGGGAAAATATAATTACTAGGCAGGAAAAGACTTTCAGCACTTATTTCTCTTCTCATTCATTCAGCCAAATTTTATTGAACACTTACTAAGTACCAAGCATTCGGCATGGCTCTTAGAGATGCAGTTATGAGCAAAACTAGATATGGCCTCCTCAAGCTTCTGGTCTGGAGAGGGAGAAACTAACATTAATTAAATCATGTGACTATTTGTCCTGGTAGGTGCTATATAGAAAAGATTGTTGTGTTTTGGGGCTTTTCTTTCTCTCTCTCTCTCTCTCTTTTTTTTTTTTTTTAATTATTTATTTATTCAGGGACACCTAGGTGGTTCAGTAGGTTAATCATCTGCCTTTGGCTCAGGTCATGATCCCAGGGTCCTGGGATTGAGTCCCACATCAGGCTCCTTGCTCAGTGAGGAACCTGCTTCTCCCTCTGCCTGCTGCTCCCCTTGTTCATGCTCTCTCTTTCTCCTTCTTTCTGAAAATTAAAATTTTTTTTAAAAGATTTATTTATTCATTTGAGAGAGAGAGAGAATGCACCCACATGAGCAGGAGAGGAGCAGAGGGACAGAGGGAGAGAGAGAGAATATCAAGCAGACTCCCCGCTGAGCACAGAGCCTGATGTGGGACTCAATCCCAGGACCCTGGGATCATGACCTGAGGAGCAATCAAGAGTCGGATGCTTGGGGCGCCTGGGTGGCTCAATCGGTTAGACGTCTGCCTTCAGCTCAGCTTATGATCCCCAAGTCCTGGGACTGAGCCATGCATCGGGCTCTCTGCTTTGCAGGAAGACTGCTTCTCCCTCTCCCACTCCCCCTGCTTGTGTTCCCTCTCTCAGTGTCTTTCTGTCAAATGAATAAGTTAAAAAAAAAAAAAAGAGACGCTCAAATGAGCCATCCCAAGGAAAGATTGTTGTGTTATGAAAGCATAAAAGAGAAGTGATCTGGCAGGTATCATAGGAGAGTGGGGCTAACATTCTCAAGGAAGTAAATTTGAGCTGAGATGTGAAGAATGATTGGAGTTAGTTAATAGAAGGGGAAGACAAGGGACTTAAGACGAGGCGTCAGCTCCAGAAGGAGCTTGAAATCAAGCCAGGCCTGATTGTAGTCTTCAGCCTCAGAGCAGTGGAAAATTGCTGAGGTATTTTAAGCGGGAGATTGACATGATCGGATTTGCCTTTTGAATAGAATAACTGTCATTTTCTTATACTCCTACAATGAAGATTCCTCTGCACAGAAAATCAATGCACTAGGACAACATGTTTCAGCATGAAAACTTCACATGGATTTGAGTTTAAGTAGGTTGGGGTGGGGAACAGTGAAAGTGGAAAACACACAATGTGGTTTCTTCTATACGAAGCAAGAAAACATTCAAGAAAGTACACAAATACACAAACACATATGGTCACATGTAAATGTTGCAAAAGCATAAAGATGTGAGAAAATGATAAATACCAAAATCTGGGTGGTAGCTACCTCTCTGCAACATTTAATTACAGATGGAATGAGGAGAGGAGAACCCGACTTGGACGGGTTACAAGAGGGACACAACCATATATATTTTTATTTTTTAATATATGAGCTGGATACTTAAGATACATTATTGTTTTAACTTTTTGTACTTTTTTTTAGATTTTTTTTTTTAAGACTGTATTTAGTTATTTGTCAGAAAGAAAGAGCACAAGCAGGGGAAGGGACAGGTAGAGGGAGAAGCAGGCTCCCACAACCCCGAGCCAAAGGCAGATGCTTAACAACTGAGCCACCCAGGAATCTCTTTATTTATTTATTTTAGAGAGTGACAGAGAGCACAAGTGGAAGGAGGAGCAGAGGGAGAAGGACAAGCAGACTCCATGCTGAGCACAGAGTACCTGAGAGATGATGGTCCTTTGCAGACCATCCTGGACCATCCTGGTGGATATCCTGGTGATAACAGATGCAGTGAAGTAACGATGTTTGAGTAACATTTGCACTTCAGAGATAAAATCAACAAGTAGTATACGCCCACGTCTAGTCAGGTATCCTCTGTGTCCATTTTACCTTCTAAAGCTCTCTTGATCACATCTACTTAGTTTCTCCCTCTCTGCCACTGTTACATCTCACACAGATTCCTCCACCAGCCTCCAAATGGACTGCATGCAGAGTCACCTTTCACTTGCCTTTTTTTTTTTTTTTTTTTTTCAGTTCTCCCCCACCAAAATTTCAATCTATTTGCTCTATGTCATCATGTCACTGCCCTATTTCGAACCCTTTAATGAGGGCCCTTTAGTCTTAGGCAAAAGACGAACTATGTTTCCCTGGCTCTTACCTAATTAAAACTGTTGTACATGGGCTGTTATTTGGTTGAGTCACATAAAATTACCTTTTCTGTACACCAAATAGCAGTCCATCAGCAATTTCACATGATCCAACCAATGCATGCCAAACACTGTCCTATATATATTCACAGACTATACACATACTGACTACGTGTAATCCTCACAGCCTAGCAAAGGACTCACCATGGTTTTCATCCTTGTATAGGTGAGAAAACTGAGGTACAGAGAAGTTAAGGACGTGCCAAGAGTTAACTGGTGGGTGGCATAGCCAGGATCAAAAAAGACAGGGTTGTGCAGCAATTGGAACCTTCCCATATTGTTGGCAGGAGCATAAAATGGTGCTGTGACTGTGAAAAGGATTTGGTGGTTCCTCAACAAGTGAAACATGCCCCAATAATTCTATTCCTGGGTATATACCCAAAAGAATTGAGAACAGATATTCAAAAAAGAAAAAAATACAAACCTGTACGCAAATGTTTAGCATAGCACTAGTCTCAAAGCCAAAAGATGGAAACAATCCAATGTCCATCAGTGGATGAATGGATAAACCAGTTGTGGTATTGTCATACAGTGGAATATTATTCAGCCATAAAATGCAGTGGAATACTGCCACACCACAGATGAACCTTAAATCATTTTGTGAAGTGGGTCACCAGATGGCTCAGTCAGTGAGGTATGTGACTCTTGATCTCAGGATTGTGACTTCAAGTCCCCTGCTGGGCATAGAGCTTACTTTAAAAATAAAATCCTTTAAAAAAAAAAAAAATGTGGTGCAAAGGAAGCCAGACACACAAGGCCACATATTGTATGATTCCATTGGTATGAAATGTCCACCACAGGCAAATCCATAGAGACAGAAAGCAGATAAGCAGTTGCCTATCTGGAGGGGTTGGGAAGAGGGAAATAAGAAGTGAGTACAGAATTGGTAAGGGATTTCCATCTGGGGGGTGAAAAAGTTTGTAACTGGATGGTGGTGACGTTTTGCACACTAGATCATTGCAGATGTACTTAATGCCAATGAATGGAAAACTTTTAAATGGTTAAAATGATAAATTTTATGTGACATGTCTTTTACCACAATTTTTTTAAAAAGACAGAAGGTGGGCTACCTGGGTGGCTCAGTCGCTTAAGTATCCAACTCTTAATTTCAGCTCAGGTCTGATCTCAGGCATTGTGGGTCACGCCCCACATCCTGCTCTGGGCTGGGTGGGGTCTGTTTGAGATTCTATCTCTCCCTATCCCTCTGCCTCTCCCTACCCTCTTCCTCTTAAAAAAAAAAAAAAAAAAAAAAAAAAAAAGAGGGACTCCTGGGTGGCTCAGTCGGGTAAGTCACTGCCTTCAGCTCTGGTCATGATCCCAGGACCCTGGGATGGAGTCCCACATCGGGCTCCTTGCTTGGCGGGGAGCCTGCTTCTCTCTCTGCCTCTGCCTGCTTGTGCACTTGTGCTCACTCTCTCTCTCTCTCTGACAAATAAATAAATAGAAATCTTTTTAAAAAATTAAAAAAAGAAAGAAAGAAAGGCAGAAGTCTTCAGAGTCCTTCACACTGTCAGGCAAATCTCTGACAACCTTGTCCCCTCCAATTTTCTGCTTTCTCATGCTTCATGGAGATCCAAGCTGACCACAAAGCCATGCTGTTCCCTTGACTTTAGACAACCTCCCCTTGGGCACACAAGCACTCACTTACGCACTCTTTGCCTGTGTCTAGAGAATTCCCACTTACCTCTGCCTCACCCTAGACCTCACTACCTCTAGAAGAGCTTCTTGACAGCTTCATCCCCCTTGGGACGAAACACTGTTCTTTGGTGTCCCTTGCAGCATTGGCTTTTCCCCTGTCACAGCAGTTAGTATCCTCGGGAGGTCAGGGGCTGCCTGTGGCATCACTCTATCCCAACCACTTATCAGGGTGCTTTGCACATAGTAAATCTTTGCTCAGTGAATAAGTATGTAATAAAGGTTTTAATAAGCAGATTTTATAATCTCCCTGTCCCTCAAGGCTGCAGAAATGTGGTATCTCGCAGAGAGGGATAGAGAAGAACAGGAAATGCATTCACTTTCCCAGAGTCTGACCCTGGCTTTAAGAGAGGACCACATGTGCGTGGGAAGGTGAGACCCACCGACCTCCTCATGCCCCAGGTAGAGCATTTCCCCTTGGCCATCAAGATCATCAAGTTTGCCTTTTCCAACCCTCACAGCAGCAAGCTCGAAAAGGAGGTACTGAGCTGACACGCCTCAAAGTGTGTCTGACGGGTCCTTTCTCTTCAGTGTCCTTTAAGAACCAATTTTGAGACACGGGGGAAGCAGACTGTTAAGAGTGGCAGTGAGGGGGACGTGGGTGGCTCAGTGGGCTAAGCCTCTGCCTTCAGATCATGATCTCAGGATCCTGGGATCGAGCCCTACATTGGGATCTCTGCTAAGCAGGGAGCCTGCTTCCCCCTCTCTCTCTGCCTGCCTCTCTGCCTACTTGTGATCACTCTCTCTCTCTGTCAAATAAATAAATAAAACCTTTAAAAATGCAAAAGATGGGGCGCCTGGGTGGCTCAGTGGGTTAAAGCCTCTGCCTTTGGCTTGGGTCATGATCCCAGGGTCCTGGGAGGGAGCCCCGCATCAGGAGCAGGGAGCCTGCTTCCCCCTCTCTCTCTGCCTGCCTCTCTGACTGCTTGTGACCTCTGTCTGTCAAATAAATAAATAAAATCTTTTAAGAAAAAAAATATGCAAAAGACAGCCCTTTCAGGGTGCCAGGGTGGCTGAATTCATTGAGCCTCCATCTCTTGGTTTCAGCTCAGGCTGTGATCTTTGGGTCATGGGGTGACCAACCCCGCATCTGGATCAGCGCCCCGTGCAGAGTCTGCTTGTCCCTCTCCCTCTATTCCGCCCCACCCTCTCAGATAAATGAATAAAATTTTTTTAAAAAAGAGAGAGAGAGAGAAAACCCTTTCTAAAGGTCCTCTACATCTTTCTGAAAATGGGACACAGAAAAAGGGCATGTTCCCAAGTTTTGATGCTTCCACTAACTTCAAAAAACAAGGAAGACATTTGAGCCCAGAGGCAGGCTGTCTGGTATGTCCCTGCACTCTGGCAGCACTGTGCAAGCCTCTCACACTTCAGATTCTTCCATTTCCTCTTGCCTTCAGAGATGCCCCGGAGGCGTGCCAGCCTTCCGCACTTGGCCCTCAGAGGCCCTGCGAGGCGGCAGAGACAACCGCTGAGAGTCTGCAGCGCGTGGATGCAGATAATTAGCACCTGACAGCCAGCTTTATTTGGGTCAGCTTGTCTTTAATGCCTACTGCCTTCTAATTAAGAGATTAAGCAAACTCTGAGCTGTTAATGCGATATTAATAATAGATTTTTCAGCGGACTTGCAGTGGGAGCTCACCACCCAGCCCTTGCTCCTAACCTCCTGTTCCAGCAACAGTGTTTATCTGTCCAAAAAAGGGGGATTCGCATGATGACCGAAATCCGTGACAGCAGTGGTGACAACTGACGTTAAACACACGCCTAAAACATTAATGGGGGGCACCTGGGTGGCTCAATCAGTTAAGCATCTGCCTTCGGTTCAAGTCGTGACCCCAGGGTTCTGGGATGGAGTCCCACATGGGAGTCCATTGGTCAGCCGGGAGCCTGCTTCTCCCTCTCCCTCTGCCCCTCCCTGCCCCTCTCCATGCACTCTCTCTTCCCTCTGCTCTCTCCCTCTTTCTCTCTCTCTCTCTCTCAAATAAATAAGTAAAGTTAATGGGAATCAGCTCCAAAAACCTCCCTTGTGGACCTTCCATGTCCCCAGCACTGGGCTACATGTGGTTAGGCTGTGTAGACACGATCAGAGCGCAGAAGGACACGCTATTAGGGCTGCCCGAGTGAAGTGCTTTTCTAGTATATGTGCTGCCGAAGCGAGCACGAAGTGCTTTTCTAGACTACCCGCTCTAGGGGTACAGTGATCCCTCTTTTTCTCCCTTCCCACCAGGGACCAGTTCTTCAGCAAGGACAGTGGCCTGAACCAGACTGCGGTCCTCGCCACAAAGCCATTCTCAGATAGCCTGGCTTCTCTCAGCCTTTCCTTTTCTCATCATAAAGGAACGTGGGAAATTACTGCGTCCTGAACCTGGTCCTTAGGAGGATCTCTCAAAAAATGTTAGTTCCCTCCCCCTCCTCTCCATCCTAGTAAGGGCTATGAAGGAAAGGAATGTGTTCAGGAAATCCAGTCCACTTTGAACCATTTAGTTCATTAAAATTATTCTTAATAGCGGCGCCTGGGTGGCTTAGTCATTAAGCGTCTGCCTTTGGTTTAGGTCATGATCTCCGGGTCCTAGGACCGAGCCCCACATTGTGCTCCCTGCCCAGTGGGAAGCCTGCTTCTCCCTCTCCCACTCCTCCTGCTTGTGTTCCCTCTCTTGCTGTGTTTCTCTCTGTGAAATAAATAAATAATACCTTTAAAAAAAGTATTCTTAATAAAAGGGAAACTAGACACTTAAGAAAAATGCCTCTTTTATAGAAAAAGGGTTTTCAGTTGTTTGTTCATAACCTGTGACTTGCATGGAACTATAATGATTAGAGTCAAATAAATCTGTCAGGCCAGAAGAGGATGTGATTTCTCTAGAGCAAGGTCCATTAAAAGATGCTTTCTAGGGACACCTGGGTGGCCCAGTCAGTTGATTTCCACTCAGGTCATGATCTCAGTTTTGTGGGATCAAGCCCCGAGTCAGGCTCTATTCTCAGCCCCTCCCCCCATGCCACTCCTCACCCTCACTTGCTCTCTTTCTCTCTCTTGCTTAAATAGATAAATCATTTTTTAAAATTTTCTTTGTGTGTAACAACATATTTTTTTTAATATTTAATTTATTTATTTGAAAGACAGAGAATGAGAGACAGAGAGCATGAGAGAGGGGAGGGTCAGCGGGAGAAGCAGACTCCCACTGAGCAGGGAGCCTGCCATAGGACTTGCTCCCAGGACTCCAGGATCATGACCTGAGCCCAAGGCAGTCGCTCAACAAACTGAGCCACCCAAGCGCCCATAAATAAATACATCTTTTTATAAATAAATAAATAAATAAATAAATAAATAATGCTTTCTCTACCAAATCCTTATTTTTCCTCCAGAGATTCATCTCCACCTAGGATAGCCTGCCCTTGGCAGCTGTTTCTGCTGCCTGCTGAGCTGTGCCTACAAAGATGACAAACAAATTACACATTAATGGATCCTGGTCTTGCTGGCAGGCTGAATGGAAAGGCTTTCAAAATAAGAAATGGCTCTGGAACTATGCTGGGGGTAATATGGGTCTTAACATGGTTTTAAAACTCCATGAATGTTAGGGGCCCCTGCCTTGCTCAGTTGGTAGAGCATGTAATTCTTGATCTCAGAGTTGTTAGTTGGAACTCCACGTTGGGTGTAGGGATTATCTAAAAACAAATAAATAACCTATAAAAAGAAGAGAAAAAAAAAAAAACCTAGGCCAATTCTCTCAGCTTGTTGGGTGCTGGTACCCATTAGGCCAAAGGTTTGCCCCCCAGGACCCAGGACATTCACAGGATAATTTTCTTCAGTCATCAACATTCCTAATTCTGCTTTGCCATCTCGAAAATGAATGCTGTGAATTCCCAAGTGACTTTGAGGAGGCGGTGTAGACAGGGCCTTTTCAGCACTCCTGGGGAAAGTGTGTCTTTATATTTTTGTAATGTATCAGCGTCATCTTCACATTCAAGGGACTGCCCTACCTTAGAAAATAAACTCGAGAAACTTCTATGAAGTGAATAATGAAGTTCATGTTCAAAGACAGCATGCCCCTTGACAAAGCAGACGTGGACACATGAGAACCTCCCATTTGTAAGTGCTTTAGATCCTGATTTCCTTCTAGGTCACAGGTCTCTCTTCCCTTGCCAACCTCATACATAATGCAATGGCATCCGCTTTTGGTGAAAGCTTGATTGATTCCTTCTCTTTCAAAAGCAATCACGAGAATGAAGCAATTAAACTTAATAACACACAGTAGAAAGAAAACAGCTCTGTTTGTGTTTCAGTCCTACCTCAGGAAGATCATGTGGCTTTTGCATAATCTGGAGGAATTTTATGACAATAGTTACATGGGTTTTTTGTACACTCTTAATTGAATCAACCTGTTCAAACAGCTCATAATTTATGAAGTTTAAATGCTCTTAAGTAATTGAATAGGAGCTTTCGTGGTAGGATATTAAAGGGCATTTCAAGCAAATAAGGACAGCATTGTAGACATAACTTATGACTTGGGCTCATCTTACAAATAGGCAAACATTAGCGACCTAATGTCCTATTTTTTCCCAAATGATACAGAGCAACAAATCATTGTCATTTAATCAACAATGACTAATACACTTCCCAAAATGTTCCCTTAAATGTTTCATTATTCAGTCTGCAGGTATCCTTAATACCTAGTTCTTTCTTGTCCTTATTAATCTGCCAACACTATGCTTATTATAAGAATGAAGAGTATTTTTACATGTTAATTGGAGCCAAATAAATAAAATCTACATTTCATCTATAAACCTAATTTTCACCAAGTTTTGGAAATTTGAGTTTGCAGTTCACTTACAAGGGAAACCCCTGAATAATTATCAGCTCTGAGCTGTTTCACATCACCTTACCCATAAATACAAGCCATCCATTGATGTAGGAAAAAAATTTAAGATATTTCTTTTTTTTTAAAGATTTTATTTATTTATTTGACACAGAGAGAGAGAAAGAGACAGTGAGAGAGGGAACACAAGCAGGGGAAGTGGAAGCAGAAGCAGGAGGGGGAGAAGCAGGCTTCCCCTGAGCAGGGAGCCCAATACGGGGCTCCATCCCAGGACCTTGGGATCACAACCTGAGCCAAAGGCAGATGCTTAATGACTGAGCCACCCAGGAGCCCCAAGATATTTCTTTTTTTTTTTTTTTTAATACTTTAGTTATTTATTTGACAGGGAGAGAGTGGGGGAGAGAGCACGAGTTGGGGGAGCAGCAGAGAGAGAGGGAGGAGAAGAAGCAGGCTCCCTGCTGAGCAGAGAGCCCAGCCCAGGACTTGATCCCAGGACTCTGGGATCCTGACCCAAGTCAAAGGCAGATGCTTAACTGACTGAGCCACCCAGGTGCCCCTAAGATGTTTCTGCCATTCAGGCAGTATGTAGCGGTGTCAGCAAGGATATGCAATAGCAGGAGTTCTCATTCCTTGTCACAGGGAAGGCAGAATGGTACAGTCACTTTGGAAGAGAGTTCGCAGTTTCTTACAAAACTAAACCTACTCTTACCATGCAATCCAGCACTCATGCTGTTTGACATTTACCTGAATAAATTGAAAATTTATGTCCATATTTTATTTTATTTTTTTTTAATATTTTATTTATTTATTTGACACAGAGAGAGAGAGATCACAAGTGGGCAGAGAGGCAGGCAGAGAGAGAGGGGGAAGCGGGCTCTCTGCTCAGCAGAGAGCCCGATGTGGGGCCCGATCCCAGGACCTGAGATCATGACCTGAGCCCAAGGCAGAGGCTTTAACCCACTGAGCCACCCAGGCGCCCCTATGTCCATATTTTAAAAACTGCACATGGATATTGATAGCAGCTTTATTCATAAGTGCCAAAACTTGTAGGCAACCGAGATGTCCTCCAGTAGGTGGAGGGACAAATCACCTGTGGCACATCTAAACAATGGAGTATTACATTTAGTACTAAAAAGAAAGGAGCTATCAAGCCATGAAAAGATAGGGAAGAAATTTAAATGCGTATTACTAAGTGAAAGGAGCAAATCTGAAAAGACTGCAGACTGAATGATTTCAGCCACATGCCATTTTGGAAAAGGCAAAAGTATGGAGACAATAAAAAGATCAGTGATTCCCAGGGGTTAGAGAAGGGAAGAAGGAACAGGCAGAACACAGAGGATTTCTAGAACAGTGAAACTATTCTGTGCGACACTATAATGGTGGATCCACGTCATTATACCTTGGTCCAAACCTGTTCAACTTCCCATGCCGAGAGTGAGCTCTGAGGTAAACCACAGACTTTGGATGATGACAGTGTGTCGATGCAGCTCATCAGTTACATCAAATAGATGGCTCAGGTGCAGGATGTCGCTAGTGTGGGAGGCTGCGTGTGTGGGGGCAGGGGTTATGGGGAAATTCTGTACTTTCTGTTCCATTTTGCTGTGAACCTGAAACTGCTCTAAAAGATAAAGTTTGTTCGTGTAAAAAAAAAAAATGTGTGGAGCATTTCCTACTTCATGCTATGGAATGTACTGTAGATACCAAGATGGAGTAAGATAATGTATCTGCCTTTAAAGAGCTCACGGTCTTCTAGGGAGAGCCTCCCTTAAACAAAGAAAGATGTAGTACTCTATTGGAATGATGGGTGGCATTATGAGGGAAGTATATCCTGAGTACCGGGAGGGCCAAAGATGGAATTTTCTTCTATGGGATGGTGCATTATGTAATGATTTGTAAGAAATACATACTCAGTCATTCAGATGACCAAAATAGATTTCTCAGATATATTTGACCTTCATCTACAATTTCTGAAAATGCTTTAGGGCCATAAAGGTGAAATGGGTGTCTTCTTATGGATGAAGTGACTTTTGCATCCCATCCAAGTGTGGGGGCTGCTGCCAGAATTAGAGGCTTGAACTTTCAGTCCCACCCTGTTCCCAACGTCTGGGGAGAGGAGTGGGACTGGAGGTCGCCAGTGGCCAATGGCTTAGTCAACCATGACTACGTAATGAAGCCTTCATAAAAAAACAAGAGGACAGAGGTGCCTGGGTGGCTCAGTGGGTTAAAGCCTCTGCCTTTGGCTCAGGTCATGATCCCAAGGTGCTGGGATCGAGCCCCGCATTGGGCTCTCTGCTCAGCAGGGAGCCTGCTTCTTCCTCTCTCTCTGCCTGCCTCTCTGCCTACTTGTGATCTCTCTCTGTCAAATAAATAAATAAAATCTTAAAAAAAAAAAAAAAACAAGAGGACAGCTTTTTGATTCTCTTTTCAGAGAAGCTTCCATACTTGGGGACCCAGAATGCTTGCCGGTGCCACCAGGCTCCATGAGGATAGAAGCTCCTTTGTTAGGGACCTGGCCCTGTGTTTCTCCTCATCAGGCTGTTGATTCGTATTTTTTGTAGCCTTTACAGATATTGGCCAGGTTTCTGTGCTATAACCAAACACCAAAAAAGTGATTCCTGGCATTATCTCTTTTCTACTGCCTAAAAATTGTATAGCTGTGAGGGAATAAGAGAGGTACGTAAACCAGCGATATTTTACTCGCTCTTATGACCAGCCCAGAAAGACGTCCAAATAATCATTGAAAATATTTTTTAGGGGCACCTCGGTGGCTCAGTCAGTTAAGCATCTGCCTTCAGCTCAGGTCATGGTCCTGGGGTCCTGGGATGGAGTCCCACATCAGGCTCTCTGCTCAGCAGGGAGTCTGCTTCTCTCTCCCTCCACCTGCTGCTCTGCCTGCTTGTACTCTCTATCAAATAAAGTCTTTAAAAAATATATATGCATATATATATTTTTTAATGTTATTCTTCAAACATTATTCAGTACCTATTAGGGACCAAATGATAAAACTGGAAGAGAGGACAGTTTGGTCAAATTTCTGAACTAGGGAATTAACCCCTGCTTCAGTCTCCAGCCTTTCTCAATTATGTCCCCAGGTGATCTGAGGAATATCTGTAGCCAGAGCTGTCTGGAAGCATATCATTGCTGTGAGTGAATATCTCCAGCTGCTTGTTTGACAAGCATCCCACTTGAATGTCTCAAAATCATCTTTAATAGAACATGTTCCACACTGAATTCACACACATTCACTCGAACCGTAGTCCTCCTCCAGTTCTTACCTCATGATTCCTTCATCACTCTCCTTCCAACTGCACAGACAGACCCCAAGGAGCTATCCCTGACATGCCTTTTCCTGCCTCACCTTCGCCATCCAAACCCCCTCCCCATCCTGCTATTGTTCTCTCATATCCCCCGCATGTGCTCTTCTTTCCAGCTCTTCCTCCATCCCCTGGGTCAAGCTTCCATCAACACTCACTTTGATTTATCTCCCCCAGTCCATTTTCCATCCCGTAGAGCGGTGTTTTCAAAAATGGAAACCTGAGCATATCCTTCCACTTGAGACCCAGAGTACCATAAAAGATAAATATTTAGTGTTTGTCCCCAGTTCCTAGTATGCAGCTCATAAAACCCTTGGAAGCTCTGGAGTGATGACAGTGTCTCTGGTATGCTATTGAGGTGACTGGTGGCGGGGGGCTTCTAGATAGCTCGGGCGGGGGAGGCTGTTCTCTAGAAAACCCAAACCCTGTGATTAGGCAGTTGGAACTTCCACCTGGAAGTTCACCCTCAAACCCCGGGGAGGAGAGATGGACCAGAGACTGAGTTCAGTCACCAATACTGGGTGATTTCATCAATTATGTTTGCACAATGAAACCTCTGACAGAGCCCCTAAATTATGGGGTTTGGAGAACTGAGAACTTCTGAGTTGGTGAATGTACATGGAGGTGCTGGAAGGATGGCCCACCCCCTCAGAGGGCATGGGACCTCCAAGTTCTTTCCCCATACTTTGTCCTGTGTATCTCTTCCATTTAGCTATTTGAGTTCTTTTTTTGTTTGTTTGGTTTTGTTTTTAAGTAACCTCTATATCCAGTGTGGGGCTTGAACTCAAGAAAGCCAGCCAAAAAATAACAGTTTTAGTTATTTGTTTGTTTGTTTGTTTGTTTGTTTTAAAGTAGGCTCCAGGGGTGCTGGGTGGCTCAGTCATTAAGTGTCTGCCTTCGGCTCAGGTCATGATCCCAGCGTCCTGGGATCCAGCCCCACATCCGGCTCTCTCCTCAGTAGGAAGGCTGCTTCTCCCTCTCCCACCCCCTCTCCCTCTCCCACTCCCCCTGCTTGTGTTCCTGCTCTCGCTGTCTCCCTCTCTGTCAAATAAAGAAATAAAATCTTAAAAAAAAAAAAAAAAAAAGTAGATGGGGCGCCTGGGTGGCTCAGTGGGTTAAGCCGCTGCCTTCGGCTCAGGTCATGATCTCGGGGTCCTGGGATCGAGTCCTGCATCGGGCTCTCTGCTCAGCGGGGAGCCTGCTTCCCTCTCTCTCTCTCTGCCTGCCTCTCCGTCTACTTGTGATTTCTCTCTGTCAAATAAATAAATAAAATCTTAAAAAAAAAAAAAAAAGTAGGCTCCACACCCACACAGAGCCCAATGCAGTGCTTGAACTCAAAAACCCTGAAATCAAGACCTGAGCTGAGATCAAGAGTCAGATGTCTAACCAACGGAATCACCCAAGCACCCTTTTAAGATTTTATTTTTAAGTAATCTCCAACACGGGGCTTGAACTCAGGACTCCAAGAATCAAGAGTTGCATGCTCTACTGACTGAGTTCTAACTTTTACTGACAGGTGCCCCTGAGTTCTAACTTTTACAAGTAACCAGTATAGTAAGCAAAGCCCTTTTCCTGAGCTTTATGAGTCATTCTAGCTAATTATTAAATCCCAGAGCAGGTTATGGGAACCCTCCATTTGTGGCTGGTCAGTCAGAAGGAAGAGGGGCCCAGACTTGTAATTGATGTCTGTGGTGGGAGACGCATTGTGGGACAAAGTCCTTTACTCTGTGGGAGCTGGTGCTAATTCCAGGGAGTGTCCATGTTGAACTGAACGGTTGCACATCCCGCTGGTGTCACACAGTTGAGGAAGTAGTGTTGGAAGGGAAACACCTTCTTTGTGGTCAGAAGTGTTGTGAATAGAAACTCCTGGAACTCTTCAAAGGATTCCCTTCAGTTTGGGGCCAAAGAGGCCTGCATGCTCTCTCCTTCACCCTTACTTCTTCAACCTTCATGTGGATGTTTTCCTCCCTCACCGATTCTCTGGGCACTCTGGAGCCCTCTCAGTCCCTTGAGCAGACCTCGTTGATCACACTTTCTGCAGATTTTGGCTCAGATTTTGCTTCCTGAAGAACTCATCTTCAATACCCTCCCTCAACACACACCAAGACTAGCTCTGTTCCCCAGTGCATGCTCTCAAATCACCTTGTATTTCCCATCAGAACAACGATCACACTTCATAAACTATTTCTTATGCTTCCCCATTAAAATAGAAGCTCACTAAGTGTAGAGACCATGTCTGTATTGTTCACTGTTCTAACCCAGCTCTTAGCATAGTGCTTGTCCTATGACAAGTGAGTGAGAAATATTAACTTAATAGTGTTTTACAGTATACCGAAGAGAAAAGCCTACTAATTATTTTACATGAGAGTATGAGCTCTCCCCTTTTAGATGCAGAAATGAAAAAGGGCTGCCTTTTTCTAAAAGTGCAAGGAAAACGATAAATTTCCCTGTAGAAGAGCCTCATGGAATAAATAAAATATCAAGTCATTAGCTTTGACTGACATGAAACATGTCACTATGTTATCTCTGATTTCTCCATCCTCCTCCAAAGCTCTGATTACAAGATTTATTTGCCTTTGACTAAAGATCAAATTAATGGCTCCATAAGAAGATAGTTTTATAGACAAAATGAGATGTACCAAAGAGAGATGGAAAGCAGGTTGATTTTGGAATTCCAGGAACTCCTGGACTGGGTGTGACCGTAACATGTTTCTCTTAGTCTAAGTTTCCCCCTATGTAGAATGAGTTTTGTAGTTTTTAATCTGATGGGGCTATACAGACTAGAAATGAAATAATAGGGGTGCCTAGATGGCTCAGTCAATAAAGCATTTGCCTTAGGCTCAGGTCATGATCTCAGAGTCCTGGGATAGATCCACAGGAGCCCCATGTCTGCTCATTGGGAAGTCTACCTGTCCCTCATCCTCTGTCCCCCCCCATTCCTGTGTGGGCTCTCCCTCAAATAAATTGATAAAATCTTTAAAAAAATAAAATAATACATTTAAAATTCAATATTTTGGGATGCCTGGGTAGATTATTCAGTTGGGCATCTGCCTTCATCTCACGTCATGATGCTGAGGTCCAGGGATCGAGCCCAGAGTTGGCTCCCTGCTCAGGGGTAGTCTGCTTCTCCCTCTCCCTCTTCCTCTGCCCACCCTCCAGCTCTTGCTCACTCTCTCTTGCTCTCTCTCTGTCTCAAATAAATAGGGAAATCTATAAAAAATAAAGAAATACAACAAATTTCAGTATTTTAGGGCATCTGGGTGGCTCAGTCAGTTAAGCATCTGCCTTCAGCTCAGCTTAAGATCCCAGGGTCCTGGGATCGAGTCCCATATCGGGCTCCTTGATCAGTGGGGAGTCTGCTTCTCTCTCTTCCTCTGCTGCTCCTCCTGTTTGTGCTCGTGCTCTCTCTCTCTCTCTCTCTCTGTCAAATAAATAAGTAAAATCTTTAAAACAAAAAGCAGAAAAAGAGCATAAATTGATACAACCTCTATAGAGGCAATTTGGTGGCACCTATAGAAATTACAAATGCATATTTACCCTAAAAATACACAAGTACACATTTGAGGTGGCATACACTACAACAGCATGGTTTGTAATAACTATAAAAGATTAGAAAACACATAAATGGCCATTGGTCAGTAACTGATAATATAAATACTAGTACATCTATATCATAGAACTAGCCAATAAACTGAAAAAAAAAAAAAAAAGGAAAAACTCTCAAAATACAGAAATGTTTCTAAGATACATATCCAATTACTTTTTTTTTTGGTTAATTTTAAAAAGAGAAAAGTAGACTTCATTTTTTTTTAAGTTTTTATTTACTTATAAGAGAAAGAGCTGGGGGAAGAGCAGAGGGAGGGGACAAAGAGACTCCACGCTGAGTGTAGAGTCCAACGTGGGGCTCAATCTCAGGACCCTGAGATCATGATCTGAGCCAAAAGTAAAGCTTGGACACCCAGCAACTGAGCCACCCAGGCGTCCCTAGACTTCATTTTCTAAAACAATTTTAGTTTCACAGCAAAATTGAGAAGAAAATACAGAGCGTTCCCATATACCTAGTCCCTACCCCAACACATGCACAGGCTCCCCCATTATCTGGCATTAAGGTGTTACATTTGTTAACAATCGATGAACCCATATTGACACATTATCACCCTAAGTCCGTAGCTTACGTTAGGGTCCACTCTTGGTGTTGTGCGTTCCAAGGATTTGGACAAATATATAATGTCATGTATCCACCCTTACAGGATACAGAATAGTTTCACTGCCGTAAATCCTCTGTGCTCTGCCTGTTCATGCCTCCCTCCCTTCTCTTACCCCTGGGAACCACTGATCTTTTTACAGTATCTATAGTTTTGCTTTTTCCAGAATGTCCTATAGTTGGAATCGTGTAGTATGTAGCCTTTTCAGATTGGCTTGTTTTACTTAGTAAGATGCACTTCATTTTCCTCCATGCTTTTTCGTGGCTTGATAGCTTGTTTCTTTTTGGTGCTAAATAATACGCCATTGTTTAACACCATCAACCCATCCATCTACTAGATATCTTGGTCGTTTCCAAATTTGGGCAACTATGAATAAAATTGCTATAAACATGCAGATACAGGTTTTTGTGAAGACATAAATTTTCAGCACATTTGGGTAAATTTCAAGGAGTATGTTTGCTAGATTATATGAAGAGAGTAGGTTTAGTTTTGTAAGAAACTGCCAAACTGTCTTCCTAAGTAGTCATACCATTTTGTACTCCCATAAGCAGTAAATGAGAGTTTCTGCTCTTCCCCATCTTTGCCAGATTTGGTGTTGTCAGTGTTTTGTATGTTCATAATGGTAATAGGTGTTTAATGGTATCTCATTGTTGTTTTAATTTGCAATTCCACAACGACATATGATGTTGAGCATCTTTGCATGTGCTTACCTGCCCTCTGTATATTATTTCTGGTGAGTTGCCTGTTCAAGTCTTTTGTGGATTTTAAAATCTGGTTGTTTACTTTTCTTTTCTTTTCTATTATTTTCTTTTTCTTTTCTCTCTTCTTTCTTTCTTTTTCTTTCAGGGAGAGGGTTTGTTTTCTTATTGTGAGGGGTTTTTTCCCCCTCTAAGACCAAATATATGGTATCTTTTCTAACACCAATCAATTCTCCGGTTCTCTAATTCTCAGTGACCAACTGGGTGTCCAACATTAAATTAAATTTGATTAAATTCTGGCATTATCTACCTAGAGTCAGTATCAGATGCTACAGATGAGAAGGCTTGCACTCAAAAGTCTACCCCCAATTCAGATCCCAACTGCAAATGAGGTGCCCAAGTTACCACACTTTCCTAGCCAACCACAGACTCAGGGGTTCCCATGAACTCCTTTTGCATTTAGTAATTTCCTAGAATAGCTCACAGAATCCAGGAAAACACTTTCATTAACCTTACCCATTTATTATAAAGGATACAACTCAGGAACAACTAAATGGAGAGATGTATAGGGAAATGAATAGGGATGGGAGGGTTGTGGAGCTTCCACACCCACTGGACACACACCCTCCCATAACTTTAATGTGTTTACATCTCAGAAACTCTTTCAAAATCTCTTTGTCAAGTGTTGTTCTAGAGCTCAATCTCTAGCCCCCTTTCCACTCCCAGGTTGTGGGTGGAGCTGAATGTTCCAACCTTCTAATCACTGGGTCAGGCTCTCCTAGGGCCCTACTTTGAGTTATCTCATTAGCATAGACTCAGAACTGGAAGAAAGGGGCTGGTTATGAATAGCAGAAGATACTCTTGTCACTTAGGAAATTCCAAGAGTTTTAGGAGCTCTATGTCGGGAATTGGGGACAAAGACCAAATGTATTTTTATTATAACCACTCGTCAAGTTAAAAGAGTTCTTTGTATATTTGGGATAAAGTCCTTTATCAAAAATGTCTTAACAAATATTTTTTCATCAGTGGTTTGTCTTTTGATCCTTTTGTCGGTATCTCTCATAAGAACAGAGTTTTTAATTTTAATAAAATCTAGCTTATCAATTATTTCTTTCATAGATTAGCCTTTGGTGTTGTATCTAAAAGGTCATCATCAAATACAAGATCATCTAGGATTTTTCCTATGTCCTCTCCTAAGAGTGTGATACTTTTACATTTTACATTTAGGTCTATGATCCATTTTTAGTTAATTTTTCTGTAAAGTATAAGGTCTGTATCTAAATTCATTTTTTTGGATGTGGATATTCAGTTGTTCCAGATTTTGCTCCTCTGTCAAATAAATTTGGGGGTTAATTTTTTTTTTTTTAAGATTTTATTTATTTATTTGACACACAGAGGAAGATCACAAGTAGGCAGAGAGGCAGGAAGAGAGAGAGAGGAGGAAGCAGGCTCTCCGCTGAGCAGAGAGCCCGATGCGGGGCTCGATCCCAGGACCCTGGCATCATGACCCGAGCCGAAAGCAGAGGCTTTAACCCACTGAGCCACCCAGGCGCCCCTAATTTTTTTTTTTTAAAGATTTTATTTATTTATTTGTCAGAGAGAGAGAGTGTGCTCACAAGCAGGCAGAGTGACAGGCAGAGGCAGAGAGAAAAGCGGGCTCCCCGCCAAGCAAGGAGCCCGATGTGGGACTCGATCCCAGGACCTAGGATCATGACCTGAGCCTAAGGCAGCAGCTTAACCCACTGAGCCACCCAGGCGTCCCAAGAGAGTTAATATTTTGCTATGTTAGCCTTTGCATAAAGAGAAAGATTGAGGGAGTGCCTGGGTGGCTCAGTTGGTTAAGTGACTGCTCTTGGCTCAGGTCATGATCCCACAGGGTCCTGGGATCGAGCCCCACACTGGGCTCCTTGCTCGGTGGACAGTCTGCTTCTTCCTCTCCCATTTCCCCTGCTCGTTTTCCCTCTTTCACTATCATTCTCTCTGTCAAATAAACAAAATCTTAAAAAAAAAAAAAAAAAAAAAAAAAAAAGACCAAATGACTTAAAATAAAAAAGACTGGGGTTGAGGGAAAACATATATGTAGTTACTTTTTTTTTAAGATTTTATTTATTTATTTGGCAGACAGAGAGAGATCACAAGTAGGCAGAGAGGCAGGCAGAGAGAGAGGAGGAAGCAGGATCCCTGCTGAGCAGAGAGCCTGATGTGGGGCTTGATCTGAGGACCCTGGGATCATGACCTGAGCTAAAGACAGAGGCCTTAACCCACTGAGCCACTAGGCGCCCCAACATATATGTAGTTACTTAAATTGTCCTTAAAATGTCTCAGGAAAAGTTATATTCCTCATTGCAACAAAAACAAAACCAAAACAAACTTACAATATTCATTGTTTTGAAAAGGAAAATTGGGCAGCTATGAAGTAAACCTAGAAAGACTTTTCCTGTTGTAGCGGCCAAGCGCAGGCTGCCCCAAGGTGGGCCACTTTGGCATGAAGATTATTCTGAGTTGAAGGCAATCAAGTCCCTGTGGGCTCAAAAGAAAAATTTCTCCTACCTTAACTACTACATAGAAGAATCTAAATTGGAGATATTTCCCAGAATTAGGGTTATTACCAAAGAAAAATTTTTCTGAGTGACCCATCTCTATGGAGGGACAAACATCTAATTACCAAGCATCAGTTCTTCTTATTGTCCTGTGAACTATGTTCCTTCCCTTGGAAGTCCCAGAAACCTACCTTCTTCTCCTTAGTTCAGGATGGCATATATGCCTCTATTTTGCCTGACTTTTTTTTTTTTTTTTTAAGATTTTGTTTACTTGTTTGTTTGTTTACTTGACAGAGAGGGAGAGCAAGAGAACACAAGCAGGTGGAACAGCAAACAGAGGGAAAGGAAGAGGCAGTCTCCTCACTGAGCAGAGAGCCCAGCATGGGGCTCCATCCCAGAACCCTGGGATCATGACCTGATCAGACACTTAACTGACTGAGCCACCCAGGAGCCCCTGTCTGACTGTTTTGGGATTTCATTGTCTATATGGATTCTCCATGTGTAGGCTATTAAATTTTATTTTCTTTTGTTCATCTGCCTCATGTCAATTTGATTCTTCATTCAGTTAGAAGGACCTTAAGGGGACAGGATATTCTTGCTCCCCAAGATGGTAAACCCTTTCTTAATTTGGATTAATGTGAATGAATATATACTGTCAAATGACAAAAACAATTTAGTAGGGGTGTCTGGGTGTCATAGTCGGTTAAGTGTCCAGCTCTTGATTTTGGCTCTGGTCTTCATCTAGCCCTACCTCAGGCTCTGTCTCAGTGCCACGTCTGCTTGGGATTCTCTCCCCACTCTCTGCGCACCCTCCCTCCACACACACACACACACTCTCTCTCATAAACAATTTTTTTTTTAAGATTTTATTTCCTTATTTGACAGAGAGAGGCAGCCAGAGAGGGAACACAAGCAAATGGAGTGGGAGAGGGAGAAGTAGGCTTCCTGCAGAGCAGGGAGCCTGACTTGGGGCTTGATCCCAGGACCCTGTGATCATGACCTGAGCCAAAGGCAGATGCTTAACAACTGAGCCACCCCAGTGCCCCAATAAATAAACCTTTAAAAAAAATTTGGTGGGGTACCTGGGTGGCTCAGTGGGTTAAACCTCTGCCTTCATCTCATGTTATGGTCTTAGTGTACTGGTATTGAGCCCAGCATCCTGCTCTCTGCTCAGCAGGGAGCCTGCTTCCCCCCCCCCTCTCTCTGCTTGCCTCTCTGCCTACTTATGATCTCTCCCTCTGTCAAATAAATAAAACTTAAAAAAAAAAAATGGTAACAAATCTAATGTGCTTTATTCAAGGGAAAATAATCCATAGATTGGGGGAATACACAAGCAGCTGAGCATTCTTCTTAAGGTATGTTGGGCAAGAGGTTGTATAAAATATTAGAAGAGGCAACCCAGGAACAGGGTAAGATTGGCTAAGAGGTCCCGGATTTCCTAATAAGGTTAGCAGGTCTTGTTTTCTAGAGTAAGGTAAGCTAGCAAAAGCTGAGTTAGAAGTTTGTGAGTGCTGTGTTAGGACTCCTTAACAGGTGTTTCCTGTAAGTGCAAGCTTACTTAGTTTTAGATATGTGACGTGGTCTGGGCCACTGGCACAGCCTCCATTTTGTAGATCCCAGTATGTGAATTAACTTAATCAATAATTTTAAAAATGTATAAAAAAGCAAAAAGTAAAGTTTTTTTTTTTTTTCATGTTTCTCTGCTAGAAGATATATCTTAGGGATATATAAGCAAATACGTATGTATCTTTTTTTTGCCTGGAACAGAGTTTGGTATAAAATATGGGGAAATTAGGCCAGGGAAGAAAGATACCCCAAAACAAATCCAACCTGACTACAAGAGCCAGCAGTCCTCAACTACTGATTTTTAATTAGCTTACTTAATTTTGCAATACCAAAGCAAAAAAAAAAAATTTTTTTCCTGTATCATTTAATCTACCTGCATTGGTATTTCCCTGGCAGGTGGCTACAAAATCACATTAGTTCAATTACAGAACTTTGCATTATATTAGGCACAACCATTTCCCATGGGTCCTAATTAAATAAGATGGAGTCAACTTCCTGCCTACAGCATTTGTGAAAAAAAAAAAAAAAATCCCCGATGCATTATTCTACATATCCTTAGAAAAACAAAAGCAAAAAAGAGAATAAACATCTCCTTTCAAAGGGTTAAATTCAGATTTTTTTTTTTAAACCCACTGGAAAATGGCTTCCACATTCCAAAGGATGAGGAAGGAAAACTATGAAATCATTTTGAATGGATTTGTTCAGCAGGGGAAGAGCTGGCTCATTTTCCACGTGGGCTGCCAAGTTCACCAGCCGTGGGGGGAAATGATTTTACTCTTACTTTCTTACTTCATGTGCATTTTTAAACTGTAGTCTTATGGAAATGAAAATCCCATTTGGAGATTGGATTCTTCAGATGGATTTAATTTATATACCATTTGACCAAGTCAATCAGACCAGACTTAGTAGACGGCTTTTTTCATTATAACGTTGTAGGCTTTGCTTCAGAATCTTTTTTTCTAAGTTACAGAAAGTCAATTTAGCAAGTACTGCATCTAATTTAGGTTTTGTAGCTAATGATCTTCGGGCTGCATTAAAATTTTCTTCTGAGCAATAATTCGTATTAAGTCTCTGCTTTAAAAGCAAACTTTCTGAATCATCGTCTGATTTAATATTCTAAAATCTAGAGTACCCCGCGATTCATAGGTAGCTGAGTACACTCCAAGGAATTGATTTTAGCCTTTATGTAGCTTTTTTGTGTTGTTGTCAGATGGGGGCAGGAATGGAGCCCAATAGGGCAAGAAAACAGTGCAAGCAGCCCCCTTCTAAGAAACCAAACTGTCTCTTTCTAAAACAGTATCCCCCCAAATAAAATAAAACTAAAATAGGGCGCAGTATCCTAACTTTACTGCTAAGCCTCCTTTTTGTGTTGTTGATTGAAAATATACATGAGTTCGTGGATTCTCTCTTACAGAGCTGAAGCCTGTTGTACTTAACAGAAGATCGCCTACCAGCATGCGCACCCACACGGAAATGGGCGCCCTGGGATTAATCCAAGAAACTTCTGCTACTATTCTTGCCCTTCAAGGGAAGCTGGAGTAAAACACACCTCCTGCCACTTCATTATGTCAGAGGTTTGTGTCTCCCATTAGCAAATCCACAGAGAGCAGGGACTTCCTGCCAGCCAAATGGTGTAGATGGAATAGATTCAAATATTTGAGACAGAACCTGCTTTGTGTCTGGTCCTTTACAGACGTTTTCTCTAGCAGAGGGCGCCAGTGCCAATGCCTTGCTCTCTCTAAAGCCTACTAGAGCCTCTAGGAATTGCGGCTCCCGTTTCTCGGCTTCATCCACCCTTTCTCCAACCCAAACGGGACTTCTGAATTCTTTGCCGGAGACCTTACAAATACTGGCACATAGTAGGTGTTCAGTACGTATTTGTTGAATCAATAAAAATACCATATTCTCAGGTATGTGACTGTTGGCCAGACTGCTGACTGTGATCAGAGCTGTTTCTGCCCTTGGGGATCTCAGAGCTAAGAATTCTGTGGCTGGAAGCATATGAAAGAGGTCTGCTTGCTGAGAGCTCGCAGAGAACGGTGCAAGTGATATGCTAAACTATGCAGATTGCCGCGTTTCAGGAGGTGAAGGGGAGGCCTTACCTGGCTTAACGGCTTAAGGAGTGCTAAAATGCAGAGTTTGTTTTGGGTAAATTCACTTTTGTTACTTAAACTAGAGTTAACTCACATATCAATGGCAGAGAAGCAGAGGGTAATGGCAGAAGGAGGAGGGTCCGGAAAGCTGTTCAGGGAGGTCCCGTGTGAAACTTACATCCATTTTGCTGACCGATAAACTAAAGATCCGACAAATTGTTAGCCAACTATTAAAAGTCTGTGTATGGGAGCTTAGACTGTCAGATTTAGGACTGGATATTCTGAAAGTATTCAAGTCCACTAAGCAGACAAACCTATTCTGTATTTCATAAAACAGAGATCATCTTACAATCTAGTGTTCATCATTAGCTCCAGTGTTATAAGAACTACACAGCTTATCTGAGAATTCACAACATTAGGGGCCAGCCAAGGAGAGGATATATAGCTCCTCATGGGCAGGCAGTGTGTACAACCTGATAGCCACATGGACAAGAGAAGAAAGATGACCCTGTAAAGAGAGAACTTCCTGTGGTGCCTAATTTCTTCACCCTTGCAGAGCCAGAGGAGGCCCTGGGCTCTGCTGAGGGCCTTTGTGCCTCTCTAAATGGGAATTTTACAAATTCTAGCTCATGGGGTTGGGAGGATTAAGTGAGTTAATCCATGCAAAGTTCTTAGAACAGTGCCTGGCCTGGCCGGAGTAAAGACTCAATAAATATTATGATTATGATTACTATGATCATTTTTCAGATGTTACTCTCAGGGTCATGTAAGAGGCCATGAGAGGCAGTATTCTCACGAGAGAATACTGCCTCCTTCCATCTTCTGTCCTAAGCACCTCTCCTCACCCCAGTCCTGGCCTTGTCGGTAAACACTGAAGAGCTCAGAGGACCTAGGTGGGTACAAAAGAGTAGAAAAGTGGTTTGAGGCCCAATCCTAGAGTGCTTTTGAAGTCATTCCTGAGAGCTTGTGTGTTATACTGTGGGTAAGTTTCTCAACGTGTGGTGTTGGAATCATCTCTGGTTTTATTTCCTTTTTAAAAAAAGATTTTATTTATTTATTTGAGAGAGAGAAGAAATATGAGATGGGGGAGGGGAGAGGGAGAAGCAGACTCCCTACTGAGTAGGGAGCTTGATACAAGATTCAAACCCAGGACCCTGAGATCCGAACCTGAGTCCTGGGATCAGGACCTGAGCCGAAGGCAGACACTTAACCAATCCAGCTACTCAGGTGCCCCCATATGTGCTTTTAATTCACAAACTGATTAGAAAGATCTTTTCTATAGAGAATACATGCTAGTCTGGCAGAGTTCTTTGGACACCTTCTTCCTCTTTGTGAAAAAAAAAAAAAAAAAGGGAAGGGGACTCCTAGCTGGCTCAGTCGGTAGACGCTGTGTCTCTTGATTTTGGGGTCATGAGCCCCATGTTGGATGTAAAGATTACTTAAAATATATCTATATAGATATTAAAAAGAAATAGGTAAGATAATGTTGGTGAAAATATCCAGTAAAGTCATTGTGAGATTTGCTGTTATCTTTAAACATTTTTTTTTTCTTAAGATTTTATTTATTTACTTGAGAGAGAGACAGTGAGAGAGAGCACATGAGCGAGGAGAAGGTCAGAGAGAGAAGCAGACTCCCCACGGAGCTGGGAGCCTGATGTGGGACTCGATCCCGGGACTCCAGGATCATGACCTGAGCTGAAGGCAGTCGTCCAACCAACTGAGCCACCCAGGCGCCCGATTTGCTGTTATCTTTAAAATATTTTAGCATATACAGTGTGCTGCTATGGGTGTACCCCATTTGGCTTAAACTATCACCCAGAGGCTGCCAGCACTCTAATCCAGAAGGCACAACTCATTAACAACCAAATGCAAGGCTAGATTCTCCTTGGATCTGGTATTTAAAAATCAACTATAAAAGATACTTTGGGGACAAATGTGGAAATCTGAGTACAGACTGAGAATTAGAGGATATTACAGGATTACTGTTAATTTTATTATGTGTGATCATGGGGAAATGAATGTAGGTTGTTAGAAGTGCATACTAAAGTAATTGAGGGTGAAATGTCATGATGTCTATAATTAACTATATAATACTTGAGCAAATATGAGGAAAGTATAAGAATTATTAAATCTAGGTGATGAGTGTTTGGGTGTTCATTAAACTATTCTCTCTACTTTTTATATGTAGAAAAATGTGAATACTAAAAAGCTAAAGAGAAAAAAAAGAATTCACAGTGCAGGGGGTGGCTTTCTAGCATTCAGAGGTGGCTTTTACAAATGTTTCTGTTATCAGTATCTTGGTCAACAATTTCTTTGCAATTTGCCTACTAAATGTGAGAAATGGGTTTTACCGGTAAAAACAGTGGCTTGTTGATGAGCATGATGAATGTGGGAAATGAGGGGGAATTTTTTTAGGGCAAAGGAAAGATATTCAAGATGCATGATTATCTAAAAATATTCCAGAGATTCTCCCTGCCCTAGAATAAGTAGGATGTTCAAATCCCAAGAGTCTTGTAGCCTGTATCCTTAGCAATGATGCCATAGGCTAACTCCTTCAAGGGGTCCATCTCTGGTCAAAACACTAGAGAATTCTAGGGTGCCTGACCCAATTTTCCCTCTGGAATCTTGGCTTTTACTTGAGAAGATTTTTTGACTACTTGTATCTACCAAAAAGAACCTAAAAGTTTTGCATACCCAAATTGGCTCAGATTAATTTGCAAGAACAGGACTTGTGTATAACAAGTTTTTAATATTTTCTCATTGTGTCCATTTCCTAGTTTTCCACTTTTTGCTATTTTTTTTTAAATTCCTTTAAGTAGGGACGCCTGGGTGGCTCGTTGGTTAAGCAGCTGCCTTCGGCTCAGGTCATGATGCCAGCGTCCTTGGATCGAGTCCCACATCTGGCTCCTTGCTCCGCGGGGAGCCTGCTTCTCCCTCAGACTCTGCCTTCCACTCTGTTTGCCTGTGCTCACTCTTGCTCTCCCTCTGAAAAATAAATAAGTAAAATCTTAAAAAAAAAAAAAAATTCCTTTAACTAAACTCCATGTCCAGTGAGGGGCTCGACCCATGACCCCTGGATTAAGGATCAAGAATCACATGTTCTACCAACTGAAACAGCCAGACACCTTGAACTTTTCATCTATCGACTTATCTATCTATCTATCTTAAGATTTTATTTCTTTATTTGAGAGAGAGACAGAGACCACAGAAGGAAAGTGAGAGAGAGAAGCAGACTCCCCACTGAGTAGGAAGCCTGATGTGGGGCTTGATCCCAGGACCCTGGGATTATGACCTGAGCCAAAGGCAGACCTTTAACCTACTGAGCCACCCAGGTACCCCTATTTATTTTTTTATTCTTTTTTTTTTTAAAGATTTTATTTTTAAATAATCTGTACACCTAATATGGGGCTCGAACTTACAACCCCAAGATCAAGAGTCACATACTCCACCAACTGAACCAGCTAGGTGTCCCTACTTTTTGCTATTTTAAATAATCTGAGAAATATGGCGTCTCCATAGCTATGTTTTCAAAATAATACTTCACTAGTCTCTTTCACTTATCATATACTGCAGCTAAAGTTATTATTCAGCTATTAGCCAGATCTTCTAAATATATCCTCATATAACTTTACTTTCTTTGAAAGGAAGTTTTGGACATAATGGAAACACCAGTGAAACCCATGATGTCCTTGATCACCTATTTTCCTCAGAGGTTGATGTCATGGATGGATGCATGTTTCACTTCTCTTGTCATGACCAGTGTGCAGGAAAATCTCACTGTGGTTTCCTTTACTGTCATACTCACCATACTTCTGATACCAGAGGTGTGAACCAGTTCTCCAACACCAACTGGGTGTCACACAATTTGATTCAGATTTGACACTATCTGTCTGGACTTACCCTTAGATCCCACAAGTTAAGGCTCAGTCCCACAAGACTGGCCCTACCTCAGATGCCAGTTGCAAGTTCCAGGTTGTCACCTATACTTCTGATCTACTGACCCTAAACTGGTGTTCCCATGACCCCCTTCAGGATCAGTTATTTGCTAGAATAACTCAGAGAAATAAATTTACATTTACCAGTTTATTATCTCATAAAGGATATGATAAAAGGTACTGATGAAGGCCGCTGGCTGGCTCTGTCAGGGGAGCAGGCAGCTCTTGATCTTGGAGTTGTGAGTTCAAGCCCCATATTTCATGTAGAGATTATTTAAAAATAAAATATTTTAAAAAAATATGGAAGAACAACCAGATGAAGAGATACCTACAGTAGAGTCCAAAAGAGTCCCAAATGCTGGAACTGGCGTACACCATCCTCTTGGCACATGGGATGTATTTACCATCCCGTAGTTCAGGGATTTTTATGGAGGCTTCATCACACAGGCATGATAAATTATTTTTCTTAAGATTTTATTTATTTATTTGACAGAGAGAGAGCACAAGCAGGGGGATTGGCAAACAGAGGGAGAAGCAGGCTCCCCACTGAGCAGGGACCTTGACTTGGGCCTCATCCCACATGACCTGAGCCAAAGGTGGAGGTTTAATGACTGAGCCACCCAGGTGCCCCTAGGCATGATAAATTATTAACTCAATATCCGCTCCCTCTCTCCTCCCCAGAGGATGGGGATGAGGCTGGAAGTTCTAAGCTTCATTTTTTTTTTTTTTTAAGATTTTATTTATTTATTTGGCAGAGAAAGACAACAAAGAGAGAGAGAGAACACAAGCAGGGGGAGTGGGAGAGGGAGAAGCAGGCCCCACTGAGCACGGAACCTGGTGTGGGGCTCAATCCCAGGACCCTGGGGTCATGACCTGAGTGGAAGGGGAGGCTTAACCAACTGAGCCACCCAGGCACCCCATGGAAGTTCTAAGCTTCTAATCATGGCTTGGTCTTTCGGTGACCAGGCCCCATCATGAATTTATCCAAGAGCCCACCAAGTATTGCCTCATTAGAACAAAAAGTGCTTCTTTTTTTTAAAGAATTTATTTATTTATTTATCAGACAGAGATCACAAGTAGGCTAGAGAGACAGGCAGAGTGCAAGAGGGGGAAGTAGGTTGCCCGCTGAGCAAAGAGCATGAATCAGGGCTCGATCCCAGGACCTTGAGACCATGACCTGAGCTGAAGGCAGAGGCTTAACACATTGAGCCACCCAGGCGCCCCAAAAAGTGCTTCTTTCACCCAGGAAATTCCAAGTGATTTAGGAACTCTGGCTCAGGAACTGGGGTCAAAGACCAAATTTTAGGCATGCCTGGGTAGCTCAGTTATTAGGCCTCTGGCTTTGGCTCAGGTCTGATCCCAGGGTCCTGGGATGGAGTCCTACATCAGACTCCCTGCTCAGTGGGAAGCCTGCTTCTCCCTCTCCCACTCCCCCTCCCTGTGTTCCCTCCCTTGCTGTCTCTATCAAATTAATGAATAAAAACTTAAAAAAAAAAAAAAGACCAAATTTTAGAATAAAAGATGCTTTTAGCACCTTCATTTCATTTTCTTTTTCTTTTCTTTTTTTTTTAAGATTTTATTTACTGGGACTCTTGGAGGGCTCAGTTGTTTGAGTGGCTGCCTTCGGCTCAGGTCCTATTCCCAGAGTCCTGGGATTGAGCTCCGCATCTGGCTCCTTGCTCAGCAGTAAGTCTGCTTCTCCCTATGTCTGCCACCCCCCCTGCTTGTGCACTCTCTTCTCTCTGTTTCTCTGACAAGTAAATAAATAAAATCTTAAAAATAAATATATGTTATTTATTTATTTGAGAGAAAGAACATACAAGGGGGGGAAGCAGAGGGAGAAGCAGACTTCCCTTTGGGGGAGGAGCAAAGGGACAGGGCAAAGCAGAAGCCCTGATGAGCAGGGACCCAGACTCGGAGCTGATTCCTGGGACTCCATCATGACCTGAGCCAAAGGCAGACTTTTTTTTTTTTTTCTTTTTTTAAAGATTTTTTTTATTTTATTTGACAGAGAGAGATCACAAGTAGGCAGAGAGGCAGGCAGAGAGAGAGAGAGAGAGGAGGAAGCAGGCTCCCTGCCGAGCAGAGAGCCCGATGCGGGACGCGATACCGGGACGAGAGATCATGACCTGAGCCGAAGGCAGCGGCTTAACCCACTGAGCCACCCAGGTGCCCCCAAAGGCAGACTTTCAACCCACTGAGCCACTCAGGTGCTTTATTTCTTAGGAAATTATAAAGGTTTTTAGGACGTCTTGGCCCGAAGTCAAGAATGAAGACCAAAATAATTATTTCTTATATCACAATAAGATATGGAAAATATCATTGCTATAAAGTAGTAGTTATTTAAAAAACCAAGAAATAAAATGAAGTAGCAGTTATTAACACTACCAGATCATCTGTGGAACTGTATATATATATATCAATGAACCAGAAAAGATAGCATTTCAAGTACATATTGGTATCTCTCTGATATAAATAATATTCTCTACTCCAAATGACTTAATAAACTACTGTGTGTGTGTGTCATTTTTTTTTCTCAAGTAATCTGTACACCCAACGTGGGGCTTGAACTCATAAGAATTCATCTTTTGATTTCACGAGTTGCATGCTTTACCAATTGAGCCAGCCAGGCACCCACATAAAGTCCTCTTTTTACTTCCTTTTCTACCCAACTTAAGTTGTCTTTGTTCATGCTCCTGCCTATATTTTTAACTCTTTTGTTTCTTTGCCCTTTTGATTTATTCTCCTGGCAAAATCCTGATGCCAGAACAATCCAATACACTTGTCATAAACTCCAAAGAATTTATTCAAGCATCTCCATCATCCCCCTGAACAGAAATGTAAAGGTCCCCTAGTCTACCAATCCAAATCAATTTTGGCATGGATCTTAGGCCCAAACTAGGACAGTTAAAATTTCTTCCACAAGGTATTTGGAGTCAAAATTCAAAGAGTCTTGTCAGTTTCTTCATGGCTAAAGATTTGAGCAAGAGCATTATTGAAAGTACTCAATGCTTGGAATGATATGGACACTGGCCATTCAGAATGATGCTTTACAATCATGATTGTAAACCACGTTACACTACAATGGTCTGGAAGCCCCTGGACATGCCATTTGTTGTCCCTGTAGTTGCCGGATCATGAGGAGAACCCAGAGGTCCTAAGGGAGATGGTGTCTTTCAGTATTTTAAAACATGTATATGAAACTTGGGAGCTCTGTACAACCATGCCTCTTGCCATGTTGTTCTATTACTTCTGTTATAATTTACTTTAAAACACTTCCTTATAAACAGTGCAATGTACTTGTGTGTAAATTAGCTTTCATCTACACTCCAGGGAAGGTTATGTATCATTAGAGTTACCCTATTAGGAATTCACACTCTAGGGGAAGTTAGTTATAATATGAAGTGCTCTAATCAGGGATCCATAATCCCCAGGTGGCTACTTAAGTATTTCAAGGATCTTTATTGAAATTTATATCAGAAGTTTCATTAATTAGCTTAAGGGACATTAGAAATACATTTTTATTGGTGAAATAAATGATGTCCCAGATACATGGCTGGTTAGAAAGATGTCACACACTGTCACTTGTGTGAATGAGATGCAAGAAAATACCTGCCCAAAACCAAAACAAAACCAACCACCAAACATAGAAACCAAGAACACTCCTGACCAGAGTATAAGTTTCATGAGAGCAGGGATTTTTATTGGCTTTATTCATATTCATACATATTCATATTTATACACCCAATGCTAAGAACAGTGCCTGACACAATCTACTCAATACATGGTGAGTAAGTTGCTGGGTAGCTCAAAAATCTGCCAACTTCTTGGTCTAAGTTCTAGTTGATTCTGTGTTATCCACCTCTCCCCAATGTCTTCTGTTCCATTTTTGGAGGCATCTGCTGACAGACCTGAATAGAAAGCTGGTGGATTTTCTTTTTTTTTTTTTTTTTTTAAAGATTTTATTTATTTATTTGTAAGAGAGAGAGAGTGAGAGCGAGCACAGGCAGACAGAGTGGAAGGCAGAGTCAGAGGGAGAAGCAGGCTCCCTGCGGAGCAAGGATCCCGATGTGGGACTCGATCCCAGGACGCTGGGATCATGACCTGAGCCGAAGGCAGCTGCTTAACCAACTGAGCCACCCAGGCGTCCCATGGATTTTCTGTTTGAATACTGTTGCATCTACCTCGATGTGAGTCTCTCATACAAAACGCATGTGGGCATGCCTGATGATAAAGGGTGAGGATTTCCTGAAATTTATTGAACATGTTATATGACTTTTCTGCTCACTTGCCAACAAGAGTTTATACATTGGTGGTGGGGGTAGGGGGGGTGTGCCCGGGTGGCTCAGTCAGTTAAGCAATCCTCCTTCAGCTCTTGTCACCATCCTAGGGTCCTGGGATGGAGTCCTGTATTTGGCTCTCTGCCTGCTGCCTTCCCCGCTTGTGCTTTCTCTCTGTTGCTTGCTTCCTCTCTCTCTCTTTCACTTTCAAAATAAATAAATAAAACCTTTAAAAAAATGTGGGGATGGGTATCATTCTGTAGTAGAAAGGTACTATATGGGAGGTAAGAAAGTGGAACAAGCAAGTTCAGTTCATATTTTTAGAAGTTTGGATGAAACAGAAAGAAATACTTAATTTGTAAGGATGGAAAAACTAGATCATGTGGGTGCCTGGATGGCTCAGTCGGTTGAGCCTCTGACTCTTGATTTTGGCTCAGGTTGTGATCTCAGGGTTATGAGAGTGAGCCCTAGACTGGGGTCCACGCTTAAGATTCTCTCTCCCTCTACCCCTTCCCCTCCCACTAGCGCATATGCACACTCTCTCTCTTTCTCAAAAACAAACAAATTATTTAATAATAATTAAATAATTTTATAATAATTATAATAATTGTAACATAATTATTATATGTAATATATAATATAATATAATATATAGTATAATAATAACAACAAATAAATACTAAAATAAAACAAAGGACTTGATCATGTTCATTAAGGAACCAGAGTAGAGGATAGGCTTGAAGACCTAGAAGAAGAAAGGAAGCTAATGGGTCAAGATGTAAAGTCTTCTTTTATTTATTAATTTATTTATTTAAAGATTTTATTTATTTATTTGACAGACAGAGATCAGAAGTAGGCAGAGAGAGAGAGGAGGAAGCAGGCTCGCTGCTGAGCAGAGAGCCCGATGCGGGGCTTGATCCCAGGATCTGGGATCATGACCCGAGCCAAAGGCAGAGGCCTTAATCCACTGAGCCACCCAGGCGCCCCAAGATGTAAAGTCTTCTCAATTTGAGTAAAGTTCAAGTTGTCATAAAAAAAAAAAAAAAGAGACCCAGAAATACAGTAGCTTGAATAAGATAGTTTATTTCTCTTCCATGTAGCAGCCTGGTCAGTGTAGACTGGCCTCTAGCTTTACATGACGCAGTTACTCAAGGACCCATATTCCTTCCATATTATTGCTTCCATCACTGTATGTTGAAGTTGGGTCAATGGTACAGTCCTGTTCCAGCACATGGGGAAGGAAGTCAAAAGCAAATTAGGTGGAGATTGTATGTATTATCTCTGTTCACATTCTCTTGGTGAGAATTCAGTCATGGAACAAACATTAACTGTTAATATTTCCATAATTCAGTTTAAAATACTGTATTTCAGTTGGTTTGTGTGATATTATGTATGCACCAACAGGGTAAGTTTATTTTTTTTTTAAAGACTTTATTTAATTTTTTGACAGAGAGATCACAAGTAGGTAGAGAGGCAGGCAGAGAGAGAGGGGGAAGCAGGCTCCCCGCCCAGCAGAGAACCAGATGTAGGGCTCAATCCCAGGACTCTGAGATCATGACCTGAACCAAAGGCAGAGGCTTAACCCACTGAGCCACCCAGGCCCCACTAGGGTAAGTTTTAATTCTATAGAGTCTACTAGTATACTAAGAAAAAAAAATCCCAAGTCAGTGGTCTTTCACTAGCATTCTATCAGAAAGGGACATACTCCAGAGGTTGCTGCGAACACATTTTTTACTATCAAGATCTCCATAAAGTCTCACTAAATGGTTTAATGAATGTTAAAAATGGGTTTTGTATTGGGGAAGCTAGTGGTCTGTTAAACAGCAGAATGAATGTTAGAAACAGTGAAATTAAACTTATTCAAGGTATAAAGCTTGCCTACAATAGTTAGGAGACTTTTCTTATGTTGACAGACAAGCAAGTTTTGTTTTAGTATGTGATACCTTAGAGATTTCTCGTGAGGCTTATCCTAAACTGTCCTATGTTGAGCTGTTGGGATTTCTGATTCCATAATGGTAACTGCAGGGCACGGAATCCTGCCCCTGAAATGGTTTTGTATTTTTCTTTTTCTTTTTTTTTTTTTTAAAGATTTTATTTATTTATTTGACAGAGAGAAATTACAAGTACACTGAGAGGCAGGCAGAGAGAGAGAGAAGGAAGCAGGCTCCCTGCTGAGCAGAGAGCCCGATGCGGGACTCGATCCCAGGACCCTGGGATCAGGACCTGAGCCGAAGGCAGTGGCTTAACCCACTGAGCCACCCAGGCGCCCCAAGGTTTTGTATTTTTCTTGAGGGTATCTTTCATTCAACATGTCACCAGAGCACCTAAAAGGACAAGGAGAGCTGCCAATTTCATCTTGCTTACACTCTTGCTGTATTTATAGTTTTTTGGTAGCTACTGCTCTCTATCTGAAAGAATCCAATATTTCGATTCACCAAATATTGTTCAGGTTAACTATCTGGATGTAAGGGAGCATAGAGGAGGCTGGGAAGTGTCTCCAGCTAGGCAGTCAAGTGCTTAAAAAGAAGATGGGGTTGGAGGGGGTGGAAACCCACCATACATATATATATATATGCTTTTTTAGAACACCTAAGCGTTTGCTGCAGTAGAATGCTTAGGCTTGCTTTGAGAAGAAAAAATGAGTGTAGATAGAGATGGTTTTATAGATAAGGAGCAGAAAATTGAAGGTCTTATTCCTGACGGTCTCAGATTTCTAGAAAATAAGAAGCCATGTTTGCCTGTTAGTTTATATCATTTTAAATTTTATTTATTTATTTATTTATTTATTTATTTATTTATTTTTAGTGATCTCTATACCCAACTTGGGGCTCAAACTCACTATCCCGAGATCAAGAGTTTTAAGAAAGTTTTAAATTTGGGACTGTCTGGGTGGCTCAGTCTGGGTGGCTCACTCACTTCTGATTCAGGCTCAGGTGATGATCTCAGGGTTCTGAGATCAAGTCCCACCTCGGGCTCTGCAATGGGTACAGAGCCTGCTTTAGATTCTCTCTCTCTCTCTCTCTCCCTCTGCCCCTCCCCGTTCTCTAAAACAACAAACAAAAATTTAATTGAGAGTTTATTTGAGCAAAATTGATTCTAATCAGGCAGCACCATACTGGAAGTACTTAGGAGCACTAGTTGTTCATTTAACTGTCTTTAGTAGAATATTGATTTGGCTGGTTTACAACAGACAAACTACATGAAAGATCTCTTTCTCACTACAAAAAAATCTGAGTTATTGGCCCAAGGGAGTGGGTGGTATTGTAAAATGAGACCTGGATTCCTTCACCCTCATCTAGAGACAAAGGTCCCTTCTCTCTGTGGCTCTGTTATCCTAGGGTGTGGTTCTGGCATGCATGGTTGCATGTCATGAATCACCCCCACAGTTAAGTCTCTGCCCCAGCCCAAGCACACAGGAAGAGTGAGAGGACGGAGAGCAACTGGCTTTCCTTAGGAGGATGGGATTCTTCTGCTTACAGCTCATTGGTGATAGAACGTAGTAATATGGCCAAATCTAGCTGTGAGTGATGTTGGTGGTCCAGATACCCACAGTGGGAATGAGTGGGGAGAGGGGTTAGTAGGTTCTGGGAAAACAAAAATAAAATAAACCAACAAATCTTACTTTAAAAATTAATTTGAGGGGCGCTTGGCTGGCTTAGTTAGGAAACATGTGACTCTTGATCTTGGGAGTCCTGAGTTCAAGCCCCAGGTTGGGGGAGGAGTTTCATTAGAAAAAAATAATAATTTGAGATGATTTACCAAGATATATAAAGGGCTACAAAGTAGATTAAAAAAATAACAAAGTAAGGGCGAATGGGGTAAACAGGGGGAAAAAAGTGTATGAGTAAGGTTAGTGGTCAAAATAGATGCCATACATTCATCAGAAAAAGAAGGGGGTGGAATATGGGTTTTTTTGCCTGAAGCCAAGTTAATTTATCCTTACTGCTGATTCCCTTTTTAAAATATTTCACCCATTACATATTTTGTTTAGATTTTTCCTTGCCTTCTCAGAGATTAAATGGATAAAGTATTAACTGGTATTGTAATTTGTATGCTCTAGTAACTAATTCAGAACATTTAAATTTACTTATTAAGAGCATTTTGAACATTGACAAAAGTTATTTGGTTAGCAAGTCAGTTATAAAATACCTGAAAGGACCAAAAAATGTGGTTTTTAAGTTATTTACCTTTCACATTTCCCTACCCATTCACTGGTAGTTTATAGGATAGCATTTTTACTATATTAGAAATGAGGAACTATCCAAAATACGAGACAGGTGTATGATCTTATTGTGGTAAGTTGTCAGCCAAATGCAGTTAATGTCTCAAAATGGACACTGTGACAAATTTTAACTATAATCTGTATGTGTATATAAAACTATAAAACTAGGGGCACCTGGGTATCTTAGTCGGTTAAGTGTCTGCCTTCAGCTCAGGGTTCTGGGATCAAGCCTCACATCAGGATCCCTGCTCAGCAGAGAATCTGCTTCTCCATCCCCCTGCTCGTGTATGCGTGCTCTCTCTCTCAAATAAATAAATAAAATCTTAAACAAACAAACAAACAAACAAACAAACTATACGCAATACTATAGTCATTATTTGGTTGTGTTTTGGTTGGCTGACAATGCACAGGCTGAGGAAGATTTCATCTGATTTCTAGTTCTTTCCAGCTTGAGGATCCTATCATTCCTTCATTCCGTAAGATGTTCTATCTTTTCATGTAAACGTCCTTCAGACCCCAAGTCCATCAGAGGATGAGGTCATGCAGCTACTGATCTTGCTCACTACAGCGATCCCAACACGTGGAATGAGGAACCTGAAATAAAGGTGGAAAGTGCTCTGTAGCTGCCTGTTCTAGAGACGCTGTTTTCAGAAGTCTCTTGTGTGTGGTGGAGCAGGAATCTCAGCTTGAATCTCAGCTGGGTCTGTTGCTGGGTTCAAGCATGCCTGGGCATGTCTGGCAAACTGGTGAGGCAGGCCGGGAAGAAACTGCTGACATGGGGGCTGACACTGTTTCCTAGAACAGAGCTCATTTTAGTGGAAGAGAATTAGACAGAGAAGCTCTATAAGAAAGACTTAGTCATTGGATGGGGAGTAATAAATACAGCTTGGGGTAGCTGTTACTCAAATCTGTCGCCAATCTAGGCCCATGAAAGCACGTCTGGGTTCCTAAGAGAAACAGAGCTCTGAATAAAACATAAAGAGCTGTTTCACTGAAAGCCTTCTAAGAAATTGGGCACAAGCTGTCTGCTTCGGGGTTCCCCTAAAAGAGTTCAACACAGTGATCTCCATTTCTGTAAGCTACACCATGGCTTTGGCTGTTAGTCTTGATCACAGATCCTGGTAAGGAGCCTGCAGCACCTAGAAGAGCAGGGCAGGGGAGGGGGGCACTGGGAGAGGGATGTGTGGATGAATGTACAAGAGACCTTCCTCCCCAGAGGCTCCCAGAAAGCTAGAGGTGTCCTCACTTTGTTAGTAGGTGGAAAAGCAGAGGAAATTCAAGCTATTATTGCTAATCTGCCCCCAATAGTAATGCAGTCGGATGAGTTTGAATACTGTTCCCAATCAAATCGTTCTGATGCAGTGATGTGTTATTAGGTAACTTCTAATTATGCATAGAATCACACACTCTCCTAGTGGGAAGGAGGGAACTCTACAACAGTAATTTTAAATCTGTAAAGGAACAGTATTTATTTATTTATTTATTTGATTTCCAGTGGACTTCTGCAAAATACAGGAAAGGCGAATTAACCAGAATACTAGAATAAAGTGATGACATCAAAAATATAGCCCCAATAGTTTATTATTAGATTCAATAGGCACAAAATTACTCTGTCAAGGTGTTATACAATTTTCCAGAAACTAATTTCAGTACTCATCTAGCTACAGATAGGTCACAGTTTATGGAGGTGTTTATGGATGTGCACTGCTTGGTAGACCCGGTTTCTTGCAGGTTCATGTTTTCTTGCCTCCTCTCACCTCATGCCACCTGACACAACTCTATCGTCCACAAGTCTGTCCTCTAGCCACACACTTCAGTAAGTGGGATAATGACATTTTTTTTTTAAGATTTATTTATTTGACAGATCACAAGTAGACAGAGAGGCAGGCAGAGAGAGAGAGAGAGAAGCAGGCTCCCCGCCAAGCAGAGAGCCCCACGCGGGACTCGCTCCGAGGACCCGAGATCACGACCCCAGCCAAAGGCAGCGGCTCAACCCACTGAGCCACCCAGGCGCCCTGGGATAATGACATTTTGTGTCATTCATTATCCATTGCAGTTATGGAGGAGGGTGGCCTACATGCAGACTAATGACCTCTGCAACTGAACCAGGGTAGAGAGAGAGAGAGAGAGAAAGAAAAGAGGTGGGGGTTAGAGAAGAGGGGGAGGAAGATGGGGGAGGGAGATGGGGGAGGGAGAAAACTTCTGGCTTTGATACCTGCTTTAATCCCCATTCACTTTCACTCTCTTTACACTTTTCTTCCTCTCTCCTATTCCTCAGATAAGTCTTTTTTTAGTTTTCTAGATTGCTTTCTCATGGTTGGTTAACACCGTCATGAATTCGTTTTTTATGCCATGCCTTCCCCTGTTACTACTTCTCAGTCCTAGATTCCCTCTCACACAGAATTGTATTTACTCTTCAAGATTCAGCTCAAATTAATTAAACTCAAATGTAGTTACTTATCTTACCAGACGAATTTGTTCAAATTCTACATTCTTCATGTTTTCCTTGATTAGCTCAGCTAAATGTTAACCCTGATTTCCAGGGTTCAGTACAATGCTTGGCACATATACTTTACATACACTTTTCAGTTAAACCCTCTGATAGTACTTACTTTACAATACAGGATAATACATTTCTGGTCTATCTCAAAGAGTGGCTTTGAGGTTGAAATGTTTGAGGCTAGTAATTTGCATTGTATATGTTTGGAAAGGTATCTGTAAACCATAATGCCCCACAGTATTATTTTTTTCAATTTTTGCTTTTCTTTGAGGCAACACATGGAATATATAACAACTGTCCAAAGGCCTAAGGCCGTGGATATAATACCTGGGTACTCAGTGTCTATGAAGAGACTATTTTAATGCAAGCTGTTCTCAGATCCTCACTTCTCCCTGGTGGCTGTTCCTAAAAGTGATATGCCTGAAGATACGCCTCTGGGGTCAGAGTGTAAAGTTCTTTCCAGCCTTCCTTATCCAAATTGCCCCTCCCCTGCTTTACAAAAGAAAACCACAATTCTTCCCCATCCCAGCTCTTAGGAGGAGGTGGGGGAAAGCAAAAATCTCCAGGTTGGGAATGCCTTGGTGCTTAGTCTGTTGTCTGCCTTCATCTCAGGTCATCATCCAATCCTTCTGGGATGGAGTCCCGTGTGGGGCTCCTTGCTCAGCCACGCTCAGCCTTGCTCAGCCACGCTCAGCCTTGCTCAGCAGGGAGCCTGCTTCTTTCTCTGCCTGCTGCTCCTTTTGCCTATACTCTCTTTCTCTGACAAATAAATAAATAAAATCTTTTTTTTTTTAATAACTAAAATCTTAAAAATAAAAAATCTCCAGGATGCCAAAAATGGAACAATTGACTGGTGAATGAGAATCGTAACACATCCTTTAGAAGTCAGGTGGTTCTGTTACTTGCTTTCAGCAAAGTTGAAAGAGAACCTAATCAGAATCGTCAGGTGATAGATCATTAAAAGTATTTTTTTGTTGTTGTTAGATCTTTATGTGATTTTTTTTTTTTTTGGCATATAATTTGGAAGGAGTTCAAAGAACCAATTGGCATTACTAAAAACTCTATTCATTTTCATCTACTTATTTATGCAAACAAATTTCCTCATTGCATACATTCATGAAATCGAAAACTTGGAAGAGAATTGATGCTGAAATTGTTCTCATTCTAGTAATACTCATCCACTAATAAAATAACTAGTTGGGGGCATCTAGGTAGCTCAGTTGGTTAAAGGTCCAACTCTTGATCTCAGTTCAGGTCTTGATCTCAGGGTGATGAGTTCAAGTTCTGCCTTGCACTCCATGCTGAGTGTGGAGCCTACTTGAAAAACAAAAAGACCGGTTGGCACTAGCAGTTCCATCTCTGTAAGATGCATTTCCAACAGAATTTTACTTTTGTGTTTAATACTTACACAAGTGTTTAAAGATTTATTATTTTGGAGAGAGACAGAGAGAGGGGAAGTGTTCATGCAGGGCTGGGAAGGGGCAGAGGGGAAGGGAGAGAGAGAATCTCAAGCATATTCTCTGCTAAGCGCTCTTGGCCCTGCTTGGGGCTCAGTCTGAGGACCTGAGCCCTGGGGGATTAAGACTTCAGCAGAAAACAAGAGTTAGAGGCTTAAGGGACAGAGCCACCCAGGCGCTTCACTTATATAAGTATTTAAAATATGTATTTTGAGCAATTGAAAGAGTAAGACATCGAGTTTTCCTGTGATCACAGGAAATTAAAAAAACGACCCTTAAATTCCAATTCATTTTATTACAAAGAGATACGAGAGGATCAATAAAACAGTTCAAATGTAAAATCTATTGTTAAGATAAAATTCTGGAGGGGGTGTGGAATGTAAACAGGAGTTCCAGAAGATAAAGGAAGGATGGAAATTGCCTTAAAGAAACCCTGTATTTTAAAAAAGTGGATATTGGTGGGTATAAAGTCCCTACGCCATTTAGAGTTCATTGGCTATACTTAAAAGTGTGACAATGGTAAAACCTTGATAACAAGCTGGAGAAAAATGTAGCTGTCTTTTAAAGCTGTACAAGGATGTACAGTTATTTGGAGGACTCATGAGCTAAAAAGTTTGAAGATTTTGAACCTAAGACGTGTTTGCTCTGAGAATGACTTAACCATTTCTTGGGGTATTCAAGCGAAGGTTGGACTGAAACCTGTGGCTCTATGCTGTGTGTACGGATTTAGTCCCTTGCGTTGTATTCTTCATTTTTATTCCTTTTAACCGTCTCTCCTCGTAGACTCAAGCTCTCGGAAGACCAGGGACTTGTCGGATTCCTGGCTCATTGCCTGTCCACGGGGGTCACTCCCCAAACATCCCCGGAATGAATGACTTTATCGTGAGAACTCGGAGGACTGCTAAAATCCCCGTCCAGCACCTAGGCTTTCGTTCTGCGTGTCCCGGCGGCGGCGAGGCTGGGGAAGGCGTGGGCAGGCCCTAAGGAAACTCTGAGCCCTCGGCGGGTCCGGGCGGGGGCCGGGCGGGGACACGGGTGGGGGCGCGCGCGCGGACTTCGCGGCCCGGGGGAGGTGCCAGCTCGCGCCGCCGCGCAGGCGCGCAACCGTCTCCGCGTGAGTGCGCGCAGTGGCGCGCCTGTCCCCGCGCGGGCTCCGTAGCGCGTGTGCAGGCTGACGCAGCTCGCGGGCCCTCCTCCTGCTCTGCGGCGGCGGCGGCGGAATTTTGGGCGTTTGGGAGGGGGCGAGGGAGCTAGAGTCAGGCGAGGGAGGCGGCGGCGGGGAGGAGGAGGAGGAGGTGGAGCAGGCGCCGCCATGGCCGCCGCTATCACCGACATGGCCGACCTGGAGGAGCTCTCTCGCCTGAGCCCTCTGCCCCCCGGCAGCCCGGGCCCGGCGGCGCGGGGCCGGGCTGAGCCCCCCGAGGAGGATGAGGACGAGGAGGAGGAGGAAGAGGAGGCCGAGGCCGAGGCGGTGGCAGCGCTGCTGCTGAACGGCGGCAGCGGTGGGGGCGGAGGCGGCGGCGGAGTGGGGGGCGGCGAGGCGGAGACGATGTCGGAGCCGAGCCCCGAGAGCGCCAGCCAGGCCGGGGAGGACGAGGACGAAGAAGAGGACGAGGAGGAGGAGGACGAGAGCAGCAGCAGCGGCGGGGGCGAGGAGGAGAGTAGCGCCGAGAGCCTGGTGGGCAGCAGCGGCGGGAGCAGCAGCGACGAGACGCGCTCGCTGAGCCCCGGCGCCGCCAGCAGCAGCAGCGGGGATGGGGACGGCAAGGAGGGCCTGGAGGAGCCCAAGGGACCGCGGGGCAGCCAGGGCGGCGGCGGGGGCGGCAGCAGCAGCAGCAGCGTCGTCTCTAGTGGCGGCGACGAGGGATACGGGACCGGGGGCGGCGGAAGCAGCGCGACCTCCGGGGGCCGGCGAGGCAGCTTGGAGATGTCGTCGGACGGGGAACCCCTGAGCCGCATGGACTCGGAGGACAGGTCAGTGCACGGAAGCGTTTCCCCTCCCCTCCTTCCTTTTACACTCGTGGGCCCCTCAGAGGGGGCCAGGGGGACTTTTCGCTGCGATCCCCATGCTCCCCGAATCTGTGGCCCCTCCCCCAGGCTCTCAACTCGGCAATGTGTCGCGGTCGCCGCGCCCCTCTCGCTGCGGAGAGCCGCTTCCAACTCACAGCAGTTCCCCCCCAACTCTCCTCTCCCCGCCCTCTTTCCCCTCGGCTGGGCGCTCTCCGCGGACCTGCGGACTGCTTGAACTCAGAAACAGTCTGCAAAGTAGGCCCGGATTCCCTGGCGGGGCGTGGGGCGGGGGGGCTGATGGACCCACCGCGGTACGCAAGGTCAGCTTCGTCCAGCCGTGTTCGCGAACACTTGTCACAACTGTAACTGACAAGTGTGCTCCAACATGGCTGGTCTCGCCTGCATTGACCTGAACTTCCTTGTGCAGGGAGGAGACCCCCCAACTATCACTTTTCACTACTTGAGGAAAACCCCAGACTTCTATACTTAATCAGGGCTTCTAAAAGTCCTCGTGGGTAATCATCCGGATACTCTCCAACGTGATTTTAGTAACTTCTGGTTTTTTTTGTTGTTGTTGTTGTTGTTGTTGTGATCAAATCTGGGAGAAAGTTTAAAACACGTATAAATTACTGAAGAAAAGAATAATGAATTGATGTCCTTTAAAATAATTTTACGGGATTAAAGAATTGGAACCATAATAAAATAACAGCTTGGAAGGTACATCATGATAGCATGTGGTTTATGATCTTTATGTAATAAGGCTTTAGCATGAATGTCATGATTTTAGATGATAATATTTAAAGTCATGTATTGGAGAGATCTCTGAAGAAATTAGTAGCTTTTTTCTAAAGCTTGTTAGAAATAACGTGGATACTGACAAAAAAGGGCTTCATTTCTTTCAAGACATTAAAATTTTATTGCATCAGTATGTTTCATTATTATCATTACTTCTGATTACTTTGGAAGACTTCGTATTTTAATTGATTGGTTTTTAATGTACTTTTTAAAACACAGAACCGCATCATGAATGTTATACTGCTTCTAGCATTTATTTTGATTGTCAATGTTTTGATGAACGGGTTTTTAGCCATCGATAATGACTTGGCTTTAAAAGTTTAAGCATGCTAAAGTTCTAGGAATTCTGATTGGTAACTTACAAAAGAAAACTTCGGTTTCTGTTTAATATAAGGAATACAAAGCTCTAAATATTATGAAAATACAGCATTGGATTTATTGTTTCATGTTTACTTTAATATCTAGTGAAGAAAATATCTTCAATGGGATAAAATAGACTGTACAAACCCTAGAGAAATTGTGCAGAACTACATAGGCATGGCAGGAAGGAGAGTCTTCAAGACAATTAAAAGTTGATGGGAACCATACAATGAAGCATATGTTATTTACATTTTATTATATCCTCCTTCATGGGTACCAGTAGATATTTGAAAGTTGACATCAGTTTATACAGTTAGCATCTTCCACAGTTCTAACATTTATCTAGCGCATGTGGGCATACAGACGCACGCTTAGCACTACACAATTTAAATGTCTATCCCATTCTCACAACTCTGGTACAAGATAGGAATTATTTTGACTTCATTTAACAGGTGAAGAAGCAAGTTGAGTGTCTTACTCAAAACTGTAAGTCTAGAATGGAAGTGGTGGTAGAGCTGGATCTGAACAAAGGTTTTCAAGCCCCCTGCTATTTCCACTTTACAAGAGTTAGAACACTTCACGTTAAATAAGCTGTAAGTGTCAGGAATTTTTTTAATTTTTTTAAGTTAATATCTATCTGCTACATCCCTTTAGGAGATGATGAACTATTGGGCAAGTAATAGTTCAGGAAGTGGAGTTTTGGCTTCATTTCATATTTATAAAAGTCATTGCAATATCTAATTTTTACATATTTCAGAGTAAGGAGTAAGATTATTAGTGCCACAAGTCCGGATAAGGTTAAAACCTGATAATCAAAAATACTTGTTTTTCTTAATGCTTAAACATTAGAGACTATATAAAATACTGTAATCATTTTGCTGTTTCAAAGTAATTGATTTATCACTTGTGTGAAAAAGCTTTACTAGTGGAACTGGATATGGTGATCTTAACAATCTTCATTTTTAATTGCCCCTTTGTTGCCTTTAAGTTTTTATTTTTTAAAGACTCCTTTTAAATTTGGAAAGGATTCATAGTTTTATGAACTGTCCTGCAGATTACACTAATCTGTGTGGATTTTATAAATTGATTTCATGGTAGGGGGGCTTTATTTTTGTGACTGATGGAGGGATAGCATGGTTTTAAAGTGCATTTAAAAAACTTGGGGCATTCCTATCAAATTGGTTTTATTATTAGAATTTACTGATTTTTTTAGAACGCCTATTCAGTTTTTCTCTTACTTTGAAAGTAGATCATACTTTTGAGTTAATGTACTTTAAAATTTGTTGGAATGTCTTAACTGTAAGTGCTTCTTTTTAAGAAACATTTAGATGTAAAAACTTATATATTAAAGCTCATGATCCAAGGTGTCCATTAACAAACATGTACTGGAAGTGTTGTGTGGTGAAAGGTGACTAATTTATAAAATGAATAAATGACACTTGGTACAAAAACATTGACTATTTTCCCCATGAGAAAGTTATTCAAAACCAGAGTAAGGGTTTTAGTGTGTTTATTTTGGTAAAGTTAGAAAACCTTGATGTTGATGTGTAATTTATTTTCTTTAGGGGAGTATTTAGCTATTTGAGACCACTATAAACTAGCTTTTTTTTTTTTTTTTACTTAAAAAGTAAACTTAAGTACTTTTTTTTTTTTTAAAGATTTTATTTATTTGACAGAGAGAGATCACACGTAGGCAGAGGCAGGCAGAGAGAGAGTGGGAAGCAGGCTCCCTGCTGAGCAGAGAGCAGGATGCCTGGCTCAACCTGAGGACCCTGAGATCGTGACCAGAGCCGAAGACTGAGACTTAACCCACTGAGCTACCCAGGCACCCCAGCTTAAGTACTTTTTAAAAAATTGCCACCTTTTAAAAAATAATTACCACTTTTTAAAGTTAATTTCAGAGACTAATTAAATTTTAAATAGAATTTTAGAATTTAAAATACTTCTGAAATTTTTTTTAGTTTGCAAATTAGTTCTAGCTGTTGAATCAGACTATACATTGAAAGTATTATTTTTTCTGTATAAGTGAATTGATAATAACTTCTTTTGTGGTTGTCTCATACACACACACACACACACACACACACTCTCACACATATATTCTTTCTCCAGCACCTCCCCACCCCCACACAACTAGACTAGAAACCCAAGACTTATTTTGAAAAGCCAAGACCACTTTTAGCCACTTCTGTCAGCCTTTCTGGGTAAATTCGAATGTCAAGTGAAAAGTGCATGTGTAAGGATGTGGTGATAGGTAAAGGCTTATAGTATGAAACTTAATGATCAGGAAAGGCAACAGGCCCTTAGCATTTTGTGGATCAAAATTTGGAATTCCAGTCTTAGGAGTTGCAAATTGAGGTGTAACTGGCATTGCCCTGATGCTGGGACAACAGGTTTATGTTGCCCCATTTTCTTAGTTGTACGATTGTGAAGATATAATACGGAGGCTAAATTTCTAAATCCTATTGATATCAGAAGGCTGCTTGCTGAAGTTATCAGGATTTATTAAGGATCTGTGTGATTGAGGCAATACAATACTTTAATGTAAAGTAATTGTTGCTCATACTTCATGATGAACTTCTTTAAGTACTTACCTCTTTAACTCTGAAGCAGCTTAGGGAAGAGCTTTTAGTAGGTCTCAATTTTCATTGATGACTCCCAGTTAAGGAAGGCATGGCTATGTGCCCAAAATAAAATCATGAAAAAACTACAGACTTCAGGATTGAATTTATGGAGAGATTCTAGGGAGTCATTTTACTTTTGAGAAAAATTAAGAAAAAAAAACTTTTTTTTTTTTTAAAGATTTTATTTATTTGACAGAGAGAAATCACAAGTAGGCAGAGAGGCAGGCAGAGAGGGGAGGAAGCAGGCTCTCCCTGTGGAGCAGAGAGCCTGACGTGGGGCTCGATCCCAGAACCCTGGGATCATGACCTGAGCTGAAGGCAGAGGCTTTAAACCACTGAGCCACCCAGGTGCCCCCAAATTAAGAAAAATTTTAAGAAAAATTAAGACTACTATGTTGAGTCAATTAGAACATCCTGTGTATAAGTTGATTTGCTAACCAAACTCAGGTATTTACTGTGTGCTGGACTCTTCACTGAGTATTGTGGAAGATGGAAAGAAGCGGTGCTTCCCACTTCATCCATCTTGCATAGTGCTGTGAGGGTTTTAATTCTAAGGTGTAGGGTTTGCCCTAGTTCCTAGGAAAAAACTGTTTTGACTCTAATGTAAACAAAGTCAAATATCACACTTTACCAATTGTATTAGCTGTTTATTGCTGTGTAGTAAGTTTCTTTCAAATTCAGCAACTTTAAGGAACAGACATTTATTACCGCCAGAAGTTTCTGAGGGGCAGGAGTGGATAGGCCTTAGCTGGGTGGTTCTGGCTCAGGGTTTCATGAGGTTGCAGTGAAAAGGTTGGCCAGCACTGCATTCATCTGAAGACTTCACTGGGGCTAGAAGTGTGTTTCCAAGATGGCTCACTTTTTGTAGTTCTTGGCAGGACGCTTCAGTTACTCACCAAGTCAATTATCTGTTTGTGTGCCCTCATAACATAGCAGCTATTTCCCCTCAGAGCAAGTGATCTGAGAGAGCAAGGAAGAAGCCACAAAGTCTTTTTTTTTTTTTTTAAAGATTTTATTTATTTATTTGATAGAGATCACAGGTAGGCAGAGAGGCAGGCAGAGAGGGAGGGGGAAAGCAGGCTCCCTACTGAGCAGAGAGCCCAATGCAGGGCTCAATCCCAGGACCCTGGGATCATAACGTGAGCCAAAGGCAGAGGCTTTAACCCACTGAGCCACTCAGGCACCCCAACAGAGTCTTTTTATGACCTAAAATACTTGCTTATTTTTTATTCTTCCTATGTTTTCGTTTAGCAGATGAGTTTTTCCTAGTTTTTTGTTGTTGTTGTTCATACCCTGTTACACAGTAATTCCTTCATATTTTGTTCACTAAGACCACCTTTCAAAACCCATCAAAATGCCACAGTAAATCTTGGCTTTTAATTTCTTTTTCCTTTTAATTCCCATAGATGTGTTTTTTATCTTTTTCCTCCCCCCTGCTTATGGCTCTATTCTGTAGGTGGTGGGATGTAGAATATCTCTGCATCTGTATACAGAGCATGTAATCTGTCTGAATTCAGATCTTTGTATTGCTGCCTGTATTATGATTTTAAGTTAAATGTTTGAGGCTTAGTTCTTTAACTGCTAAAAAGAGTTAGGTTTTACCATGAAGGGATTGTATTCTAAGTCCAAATGAATTCCTTTTAGAGTCCTATGAACTTTTCTGAAGAATCCACATTATTTGAATGCTTGCTTCATCCTTTTTGTTGTAAGGTAGTATTTTTGAGAGCAGGGACAGTTTACCTCTTTAGATCCAAACATGGTATCTTGGATATGGTGAGTACTTAATTAATTATTAGAATTAAATTGAAATAGCAACAATAGAATTTATATAAATAAAGGAGACTATAAACTGAGGGCCAGGAATTGGTGCCTTTGGTTGGATCATTGTATTTGGTATTGATAAGTTTAAAGTTATTAGGTCAGTGTACTCCAATAAAGCCTGTGAGATCTGATGCAAAATTTCATGTGATTTCTCTGAGAAGATGTCAGCAACTTCTGTCAGATTTTCAAGAGGTTGATTTAACTTAAGAACTACAAATTTAGGTGTGCCTGGCTGGCTCAGGTGGTAGAGCTTATGACTTGATCTCGGGCTTATGAGTTCACGCCCTATGGTGGGAGTAGCATTTACATAAAAAACAAGGGGCACCTGGGTGGCTCAGTCGGTTAAGTGTTTGACTCTTGACTCCCCGTTTCTGCCTAGGTCACGATCTCAGGGTTGTGGGATCCAGCTCTGTGTGGGGCTCTGCACTGAGTATGTAGTCTGCTTGAGATTTTCTCTGTTCCCTCTGCCCCTCCCCCTGCTCACGTGCACATGCCCCCTCAAATAAATAAATAGAATCTTAGAACAAGACTAAAACAATTTACCAATTTAGAGGCAATCCAGAGGTGCATAATAAATGTTGATTAAATGGTTGTGGACAATATAAAAAAAAAAGTTAGGACATTTCTGAAATTGTGGATTTCTATAAAGGTATTTTTATAAATGAGTTTGAGTGTAGAAAATCTGAAATGGATAGTCACCACAGGGCTTTTTTTCCTAAATAATTGTTTGTTTTTAAAATATGATTACTGGGGCGCCTGGGTGGCTCAGTGGGTTAAGCCACTGCCTTCAGCTCAGGTCATAATCTCAGGGTCCTGGGATTGAGCCCCGCGTTGGGCTCTCTGCCCAGCGGGGAGTCTTGGTCCCCTTCTCTCTCTGCCTGCCTCTCTGTCTGCTTGTGATCTCTCTCTCTCTGTCAAATAAATAAATAAAATCTTAAAAAAAATATGATTACTTATTTGAGAAGTGAGTGAGAGAGCGAGAGAAAGCACAAGCAAGGGAGCAGCAGAGGGAGAAAGAGAGGGAGAAGCAGGCTCCCCACTGAGCAGGGAGCCCAGTGCCAGGCTCAATCACAGGACCTTGGGATTGAAGGAACAGGAGGCTGGCTGAGGACAAAGCAAAAGCTGGGGCCTTGCACCCCCCCCTTCATCCGCTCCCCAAAGCCTCACGTCTCTGGTGGTCTTTTAAGGTGGGGGTAATATTCAGTTGGCATTTCAGGATCAGGACCTGAGCTGAAAGCAGAGGGCAGACGCTTAACTGACTGAACCACCCAGGTGCCCCTCCTAAATCATTGTTAAGAAACATTTACTGTATAAAAATGCATAACATTTTACCAAGGTAAGTGGAAGTTTTGAAGTTAAGGAGGGAGAAAGTGTAGAGAGAGCGGTGGTTTAAGACTGTGATTGAGGGGCGCCTGGGTGCCTCAGTTGGTTAAGAGGCTGCCTTTGGCTCAGGTCATGATTCCAGGGTCCTGGGATGGAGCCCCGCATCAGGCTCCCTGCTCAGCAGAGAGCCTGCTTCTCTCTCTCCCTCTGCCTGCTGCTCTGTTTACTTGTGTTCTCTCTCTCTCTGTCAAATAAATAAATAAAATCTTTAAAAAAAAAATGTGATTTGAGTCAGAATGTGTGGTTTGAGTTCTGGCTTTCACTTAAATGGGGGGTGACTATGGGACAGTTATTTAGGTTATTTACGATCTTACTGTTCAGGTTTCCCATCTGTAAAAGGGGGACAGTAATAGTTAACTATCCTGTAAGAGTGTTACGGGGATTAAATGTAGAGTATTTGGCACACAATCTATTTTATTAAAGATTTTATTTGTTTATTTGTCGCGGGATGGGGTGGGCACAAGCAGGCAGAGGGAGAAGCAGGCTCCTTGCCAAGCAAGGATGTGGGACTGATGCTGGGCTCCATCCCAGGACCCTGGCATCAGGACCTGAGGCCTGAAGGGAGAGGTCTAACCGACTGAGCGACCCAGGTGATGGGAGGAGAAGTTTTCAGAAAGCCTAAATGAAACATAGGAAAAAAAGAGCCCAAGGTATTCAGACTTCCTGCCTAGGTCAGAGGATTCACATTAGAACTGGGAAATAAGAATGGCTAAAGTGGGATTTTTCATGCTAATAACGGATGTGGGCAGTTTTTCAGTGTAGGTTTGTAGATGAGTTTCTATTGCTTCTCCCCACCTTCTCTTTGTAACTCCTAATCCCATTCAGGTTTTATCTCAAACATTTTCTTTAGGCAGACTATCCCTGATTTCTTTGTTAGGCACAATGCTAGCTCTCCCAAATTCTTCAGTTGCCCTTGTTAAATTTGAGTGTTGTTTACTGTTTATCTCTACTGCTAGAGTTTATGCTTCCTGAGGATAGGAATCGGGTCTCTGATCTTTGTTCTATTCACCGCACCTGGCACAGTGCCTGATGCTTATTTTAGTTTTTTTTTTTTTTTAAATATTTTATTTGTAAGTAATACCTCCACCCAGTGTGGGGCTCAAATTTAGAACCCCAGGATCAGGAGTTGTATGCCCTACCGACTGAGCCAGCCAGGCACCCCTTAGGTATTCTTAAATGTATTTTGAATGAATGATTAAACTTCTGTATTACAGGAAAATGTGGCAAAGGTAGAGAGGAAATTTTGGGATCTGGGAGACCAATTAGGAAGTGGTAGGAATAGTACAGGTCTGAAATGAAGAGACTTGAACTAGAGAACAAATTAGGGAAAAAGTCATGCTTAGGAAACTAAAGAAAGGAAACTAAAGAAAAACTAATTTCCTGAGGGGCTTATAAGAAAAATATTATGTTATTATTTCTGAGTAAAACGTTTTTTTCTTGAGGATTTCATTGGAACAATAGCTTGCTTATTTTTCCAGCCACATCCATAACTAAAATAATTCAAGGACAAGTTAACCTGAACTTAGAAGGAATTATAATGTAACTTCTCAGAAGTTGTTTACATACCTGTAAAAGAGAAAATCTTAGTGTGATTAAAGGAGATGGAATATGTAAAGGGCCTAGGGCTGTATTTAATTTGTAGAGTCATTTATGCTTCCATTTCTTAGGCAGATGTGGAAAGAAAGCTTCCGGTGAGAATCAGTAATTGTTATTACAGTACTAGTTTTACTAGAGACTGCTTGCAAATCATTTCATTTCTCTGAACTTCAGATTGATTCTTTTCCTTAAAAGTGAGGGTTTTAAACAATATAAAATAATTTGGAGTTCAAATGTGGTGATTCTGATGTGTAGATTGGCAAATGCTGTATTTTATCCTTTCGATAATTCAGAATATCCCAAGCCTGGCTTTGCTGTATCCAGAATCTCAAAGATACTCTTTACATACTTTCTTCTGGGTTCAAAAATCACCATAACTTATGGTGTCGTGTTGAAATATCCATTTGTGTTTGCCTTTTTTAGTCTATAACATTTTTAAGAATTAAAATCTGGTTCTGTTTATTTTTATACTCCCATTACTTACCAGCTGTACTCAACTATTGCACTGCCTGTATTCAGAACTCAGTAATTGGTTGGATTAGACTGAATGAATGAACCTGATACATATTTCTTCTTTTTCACTGTCATGACTCTATGAAACAGGAAGGAGAACCATTCTGTGCCTTATATCTTCCCCATTTTTTTTTTTTTTAAAGTTGGTTTACTTACTTAAGAATCTCTGCACCCAGTGTGGCACTCCAAACTCAAGAATCCCAAGATCAAAAGTCTCCTGCTCTTGTGACTGAGCCACCAGGCACTGCTTCTCCCATTTCTTTTTAACAGCGTTTGTAGAAACAGTATTTGAATAAAGTTGTGATTTTTGAAAAATTTAAAAAGCAGACCTCCCCAACTGATGTTTTGTTTCCCAACAAAAAAATAAATTTAGATACTATCTTAGGAGAAAACTCTTATTCTGTACTTTGTTTATGAATCTGAGCCTTTTGAGCTAGCTTACTGGAAGGATTTTATGAAGTTCAGTTCATTGCATCCTCACAAACAACTAATGAGGCGAGGAAGTGCAGCATGCCCAGAGTTACAGAGGTCCTTGAGAATGTAGGCAGTCTAGGTGTGCTCATAGCTACCATACTGCCTACGTGATTCTTGTAACCAGCTTTGGGGAAGTTTAGTTAAAACACTATTAAGTCAGTGGCTAGTTTAATTTCAGCTCTTTTGCAAAGTATAATTTAGGAGCTTGAATTCATTTGCATATCTGGGCCTCATTTTCATTGGTAATTATAATATACATGGCCTAGATCCCTTTTAAGACTATGAAGTTTAAAAGTTGATTTTTAGGGCGCCTGGGTGGCTCAGTGGGTTAAGCCACTGCCTTCAGCTCAGGTCATGATCTCAGGGTCCTGGGATCAAGTCCCACATGGGGCTCTCTGCTCAGCAGGGAGCCTGCTTCCTCCTCTCTCTGCCTGCCTCTCCAACTACTTGTGATTTCTCCCTGTCAAATAAATAAATAAAATCTTTAAAAAAAAAAAAGTTGATTTTTAAGTGTTGTAGTTACTCGTCTCTAGGAGAATAGAGTGTCTTTATTGGCATTTTATTTAAGTTTAATGCTTTTCGAAGTCCCTGTCTTGCTTTCTGGTTTTCATTTGTTTCAAATTTTTAGAAAGATGAAGGGTTACTAATTAGAGAAAATATAGAGACTTTAGAAGGGTATTTGTATTTCTCAGTAAATACATTTACTATATTATTGCTAAATTATAAAATTTTTGTCATTAGTTTTTATAAATATTTGTTAGAGTACCGAGAGTGGATGAATCAGCAGTAGCTGTAGATTTTTTTAGTTCTTTTTTTTTTTTTTTTTTAAGATTTTATTTATTTATTTGACAGACAGAGATCACAAGTAGGCAGAGAGGCAGGCAGAGAGAGAGGAGGAAACAGGCTCCCTGATGAGCAGAGAGCCCGATGCGGGGCTCGATCCCAGGACCCGAGATCATGACCTGAGCCGAAGGCAGAGGCTTTAACCCACTGAGCCACCCAGGTGCCCCTGATTTTTTTAGTTCTTTATGTTCATGTTGGCAGTGATTTGAACATGTCTTTTGAGGTGTTGAGAACTCCTGTAGACATTTTTGCCAGAAATGTATGTACTGAAATCATCTGTTAAGTAATTTTTGTGATTTAACACTAACTTTAAAAAAAAAAAACAAGTAAATGTGATTGCTTCTTAACAAAATGGGTGTTAGTCTTCATAGCAGATTTTTTTACATATTGTCTTTACATATAAGCATTTCCCTAGAAATCTTTTTGAAGGTAAAAGACTAAAAAAGAAGGTAAAAGGTAACTCCTTATAATGTAATTACATTGAAATAGAATGTTTCTAGTATTACAGTCTTTGTGAAGGTAATTGCTTGCTGATCTGGTCTTAAACTGTGTGAGAAATGTGGGTGGAGTAATCTTAAAGAGCAATAGACTAGAAATGAGAAGCAAATTTAAAATGATGTGCACAGTGGTAATATAAGAATGTAGCCTACTTGTTTTCCATAGGCTATATTTCGTCATTGTTGCATAAAGTCCCTTTTGACCAATTTAGTGAATGCTGCTGGGTCTTGGGGAAAAAATCTTTTGTTTTTATTCAGAGAAATAATTGTAGGGATGGAGAGTAGTCTTTTTCTTGATTAGAAAAACCCATTTTAGCTTTTTAAATTACAGTGATAATAGCTTGTAATTACAGTAACAATAGTAATAATAATATCTTGGTTTTGGCTAATGATTTTTAGTGTGCCTCCAATTAATTTTTATGATTATCTCAGTGTGACAAAGCCATGTATTTTACTTGCCTTAAAAATCCTGCTTAAATTTGTCACTAAAAGTATGAGCATTTACTGTGTGCAAGGCTACACTACATAGGCTTAGGAGTTTACCCTAAATGAGAGACTTTTAGGTGATTCTAGTACAAATTATGCAGATCAGAAGGAACCAAAATAGGGCCTTACAGAAATGTGACTTGAGCATATGTAACGCATGTGATAGAACAAGCACTTGTCTTTACTTTCTTTATTCTTTTTTACTTCTTTTCCCCCTATTTTAAAAGGTTCTATTTATTTGTGTGTGAGAGAGCGAGCTGGTGCAGAAGCAAGGGGAGCCTGCAGTGGCAGAGGGAGAAGCAGGATGCCTGCTGAGCAAGGGTCAGATGCTGAAGATCCCAGGACCTTGGGATCATGAGGATCATGACCTGAGCTGAAGCAGGCGCTTAACTGACTGAGCCACACAGGCCTCCCTTTACTTATTTTTTCTGATTGCTTCTGAGTTTAAAGGTTTAAAAGCCCCCAGCACCATAGCTGTTTGGAAGGCAAAACCAGGTGACCTTACAGAAATCTGATGTTACCTAAATTCCTTTATCCCATTTAAAACCCAGTCTCTAATTTACTGTTTTTTCTTGATAAAGAAAAACCAAAGTGACTGTCCCTTTGTCCCAAGACAAGTGAATATTTGGAGTTGAATTTTATGTTGACACTGTCAGGCTCCTATCTGTTTCAGTGGCTTAAGTTCTAAATTTGGGACAAGTTCTACCTGAGGATAGTGTTGCTTTCTATGACCTTGAATTAAGTTTTTTTTAAAATTTATTTGAGAGAGAGACAGTGAGAGAGAACATGAGCGAGGAGGTCAGGGGGAGAAGCAGACTCCCCATGGAGCTGGGAGCCCGATGTGGGACTCCAGGATCATGACCTGAGCTGAAGGCAGTCGTCCAACCAACTGAGCCACCCAGGCGCCCTGAATTAAGTTTTTATGAAGCTAATTGACTTGGAGGAATCTTTTTTGGTTGTTGTTGAGAGAGAGAGAACCCACCGAGGCAGGAGGAGAGGGAGAGAATCTTAAGCAGGCTCTTTGCCCAGCTCAAAGCCAGATGCGGGGCTCTATCTCACAATCCTGAGATCTTACCTGAGCCAAAATCACGAGTGCGACGTTTAACCGACTGAGCCACCCAGGTGCCCCAGGAATCAAATTTAATATCTTGTTAGCAAAAGTATCTACCTCAAAGAATCAAATTATATATAAACGTTAAATATCTTTTGTGTTGTGTGTATTTTAGATGTACAAAAGCAAAGAAACAACTTTTTGTATGGGCACACCAAGTGAAACTTATTTTGACATACGATAAGGGCTGCATTCCAGTATTTCTCAAATCTGTGGTTTCACATGTTTGCCTTTGTTATAAATGTGGCAACTGAGTTGTTTGGCGTTAGTGTTTTGAATTTGTATGACTTTGGGCAAGTCACGTAATTTCTACGTTTCAATCTCTTATCTGTTAAGTTGAGGATACTAATGTACCTATCTCATGTGGTTGTAAATATTAAATGAGTTAATACATGTCAAGCATTCTTCCACTTACTATGGCTGCATGACAGCCAACACCAACATTTAGTGATTAAAAACATTTTTATTTTGCTTACAAATCTAAGATCTGGGTAGGTTTAGATCTAAGGGCTGGGTAGGTTTAGATCACATCATCATCATACTTGGTATCAATTTAGAAGAACGGCATAAAGGCTGGGAAGTGAAATCAGAAAACTCACTTACGCACTCACCTATTTGTCACATGTGTGGTGCCTGGGCTGAGAAGACTGAAACATCTGGGACTCCCTGGCATCTCTCTCTAGCTCTGTGTACTTTTTTCAGGAGGTCTCTTGATCATGGTGGTTTCAGGGGAGCCAGATTTCTAAATGTGGTAGTTCTGGTCTCCCAAGCTGTGTGTCCCAAGAGTGAGTCAGGCTGAAGCTGTAGTATTGCCTTTTATGACCTCGCCTTGTAAGTCTTGAAGTATCACTTTTTAAAAATTTATTTTATTTTTTAAGATTTTATTTATTTATTTGACAGACAGAGATCACAAGTAGGCAGAGAAGCAGGCAGAGAGAGAGGAGGAGGCAGGTTCCCCGCCGAGCAGAGAGCCCGATGCGGGGCTCGATCCCAGGACCCTGGGATCATGACCTGAGCTGAAGGCAGAGGCTTTAACCATCTGAGCCACCCAGGCGCCCCTTGAAGTATCACTTTTGTAGTAGTCTCAGGTTTGTTCACGTTCAAGGGGAGGTAATAATGGCCCCTCAGCACCCTGATGCCATATTGTAAGAAAAGGATGTGGGAAAGTGTATATATGGTGTGGCCATCTTTGGGAAATATACTCAGTAAGTGTTAGCTGTTATAGTAAAGAATAGGAGCTCAGATTTAAATAAAATACCTTACTTTTGTGATGTAAATTTTGATTCAGTAAGTTCTATGATTTTTTTTTTAAGAGTCATAAAATGTAACGGGCAGACAGTTCATTATTTTCTTGAAGTGCCTGTTTCCTTTAACTTGTTTAGTTTAATGACTTTCAGTCCCATTGTCAATGTCTAGAAGAATAAGGAGCAGGGCACAAAATTATAGTCCATTCCAACAAATGGAGTTGAGAAATAGAATTTTACTCTTAAAGTTGTATATTATCCATATAATGTCAGGTATACAGCTTCACACTTTTCAAGAATACAGGTTTGTCCTAAATGGTTGGCACTCTTTTGAATTTTAGCCTTTAATAATTTTGATTATAAGCATGGGAGAAACATAGAGTAATCATTCTAGTAATGAGTAGCAATTTCATAGATGACAGGAACATAACCTGTTAGTCAAGTAACAGCTTACCTAGTTGGGTGATTAGATTACGGATCCCTGGTGTGTGGATATAAAGCTGTTTACCTACAGTTTGATAAATACCTTGAAAATTATGTATAGTATATGTATTTCTGTGTAAAGCTATTACCAGTTAGAATTAAGCTAAGTTTATAATGCTTGCTGTGATCCTGTTAAATGTAAGTTACAAATCAGAATTTTTATTTCCTTTTATCTCATGCCATTTTCTTCAGTCCATATGCAAGACAGTGTTTCATTCTTTTTAAAGTAAGAATTATAGAATATTTGTTTTATAGCAAGATAGGAGCTTATAAACCTAAGACTTTCTAAAGATTGTATGGTTTTCATTGAAGAACAAAAATAAAACAGCCTTGATTCTTTAGAGATTAGGAAAGTTCCTTTGTGGAATCTCAATAACTTCCAAATATAGAAGGAAGTAGTTAGATGTCTTGATCATCCTGTTTTCCTACTATATTATTATTATCATTTTTTAAGATTTTATTTTTAAGTAATCTCTACACCCAGTGTGGAGCTTGAATTCACAATCCCCAGATCAAGAGTTGCACGTTCCACTGACTGAGACAGTCAGGTGCCCCTTCCTATTACATTCTTTAAGTTTATGGCACTTTTTTATCCTCTCTTTCACTTATTCTGTGTATGATACAGCTCCATGTTTTCTGTTTTTGTTGTTGTTTCTAACTTTTTTTTTTTTTTTAAAGATTTTATTTTTTTATTTGACAGAGATCACAAGTAGGCAGAGAGGCAGGTAGAGAGAGAGAGGAGGAAGCAGGCTCCCTGCTGAGCAGAGAGCCCAATGTGGGACTCGATCCTAGGACCCTGAGATCATGACCTGAGCCGAAGGCAGCGGCTTAACCCACTGAGCCACTCAGGCGCCCTGTTTCTAACTTTTTAATGTAAAAGTACTATCCATTTCATAGCTTGTAGTTTGACAGTTTTAGGACTATTGTTTAGAAAATAAACAATCTAAAAACAATTTACAGACTGAGTAGTGGATGAAATATTTTTCCCCCAAATGATTTTTTTTTTTTTTTTTTTTTTTTTTT